>NC_091127.1:148844942-149444942 GCF_040183065.1 Periplaneta americana | reverse complement strand
GGAAACTCATCTTGCTAGTTCATGCTTTCTATAAACGTGTTTTTGCCAGGATTTCTGAATTGTAGAAAACGCATTATTTTACTATATATAGTTTAGAGTGTTATACTTATGCAGTCTTACTAATAAATCGTGTATAGTTTTTATACGAGACTTATGCAGAGTTGAGACAGAAAACGTTACTAATAAACCGTGAATAAGCTATGGACGTATAAACAGGCTGTAACTATTACTGACTACACTGTTGCTTTTTTTCTTTAGACATCATCCTGATTGTGCTGCATTTTCAAAATTGTCTCATAATAATCTCTTTCTATTATCTAATATAATTTGAAATATATTAACATTCTATGTATTTTAGTTTAATTCTGCTACCCAGTTTATTTCAGTGTTTAATTAATAGTTCATAGTATTTTGTTGTTTAATTCGTAAATAACTCTTGTATACATGTAACTCTCATCTAAATCAAATTGTTGAATTCTTTGTAAGTTCATGCATATGTATATACACTTTTTGCTGGTTGTGTGGAAGAGAAGGCCTTACGGCCTTAACTCTGCCAGCTAAAATAAATCATTATTATTATTATTATTATTATTATTATTATTAATGGGAATTGCTTTGCAGTGGTATATACGCGAAACCCCTTGTTTAAGCGTTGTATATAGCGAAAAAAATGGCCGCCCCTCTAACAGCTGTTCGTATCGACTGTCATGTCATGATGGTTACCTTGTAACCACAGAAGAACAAACCAAAGATCATAGAATTATTAGAATAATATTGCTGTAGCTTGTACTCTTTGACCAAAATGTAGTGTGGTAATCGATTAGAGCTAATTATACTATCGATATTTAACACGCCACACTAGAGCGCTCTACCGGATGCAATAGAGAACCTCAGATATTCTATTACCTTTCGTAACGAAGTAATGACGAAACTATGACGTAGCTGTGTAACAGTTATACTGTTATACACGGAGTATGTAGTGATTATTAGTAAGGAATTTACACACGACTTATAAACGAGCTACTCATTGTATAAGTATAAGACAGTTAAACGTCTGTATATAGAGTTTTTATTAGTAAGACCGATAGGTAATAATATCAGGCCTGAATACTTGTTTCCAGGTCTTAAAATAAGTAATAATTTCAAACTCAGAATATATGATAGAGGGACATCATTTTATTTTTACTAACATTTTTAATATCAACCTGGCTATATCTTTGGATTAAAGGTCCAGAACCGGAAACACCGCTTGCTCCCCCTTACAAGACTGGAGTTCGATGATACTGGCGTAAAATACAAATCACTTTACTAAGAATAGGAGGGAAGAAAAGTAGTTCATCCATTTATGTAAACTAGGAAATATCGCAATTTTGAGTTTGATAATTTTCGTTAGGTTTTTGTTTAATCAAAATACAGTACTGTATTAATACTTAGTGTTTTAACTCACGAATTGAGTATCCATTCGGACGTATTAATTATGCAGAGTATATTACACTGTCTACAGCACATTAGCGTACAATATAGTGAAAGAAGTTAAATTGAAAAATAATCATAATATGGATATTTAAACACATTTTTGAAAATGGTGGCCGTTCATTTCGATACAGGCTTCAGTTCTTTTGTGCATATTATCACACTATAGACTAATTCCAATTACCAGTTTCGTCCTTCGTACGAGTAACTCATGTTGAAATAATTCTATACCTACTCTATAAAAGAGTACCTTACGTACAGTAAATTCAATCTTCACTTCTGCCCCATCCGAAAAGATAAAATTACTCAGAAATGCTATCTACTGTCCGTTCAAGTGATTTTGTCGCAGGGTCGTAGAAAGGGGGGAATCACGTGATAGTTTATTACTTACCGAGGCCCTTTTATTTAAGTGATTTTAAATACTTGTATAATATTACGTAGACGTCCAATTCCTAACAGAAATTAATGTTTTCAGAAAAGAGCTAAGACAGCCCAGCTACTAGACTTTACAGAGGGGCGAACAGAAGCAGGTGGGGGAAATCGGGAAGAGACGTAGGCAAACGGACGACAGTACCTGTGCGAAAATATGATTCAATATTGAAAGGTCTTTCGTCACTGGAAAACGTGAACATTTTTCTGGAACGCACAATACTCACTAACTCAGTACTGTATACGCGGCCTCGGTTCTGTGTGGAGGACGCTTGGAATTTACTAGTAGAGGGGCGGGAGTGAAGTACATTCAAAAACTCAGGTACAATAAAAATTGAAGTAAAAATAAAATGTCGTCCCTGTATATATTGAAACTTAGTGTCATTCATTCAGAACACTTCTTTCACTAAAATCAAAGCATTCTCCAATCTTTCCCGTTTTCCTTTCTTTATTTTTATACCTTTGTCCATGGTCTTCGTCTTATTTGCATTTATCTTCATCTCATATTGCTCACAGCTGTGATTTAGCTCCAGTAGCATATCCCTTAGTATCATCCCCTCTTCTGCTAACAACATCATATCATCAGCAAATCTTATGGACTTTATTCTTCTTCCTCCTACTATCACTCATCCCATGTTCTGCAAACAGTAATTCTTCCAGTGTAGATGATAAAGGGTATCCTTGACGTACTCCTCTCCCTGTTTCACTTCCTTCTAACATTTTTTCTCCTATCCTGACTTTGACTCGTTGTTTCATATAAAGATTACTGAACAGCTTTTCTCTCTTTCCAATCCACATCTATTTTCGTTAGGATTCCCATCAGTTTATTCCAATCCGCTCTGTCAAAAGTCTTTTCTAAGTCTACATTGCGTACACTTCTTTATTCTTCTCTAGGTATATTTCGCCGATTGTTCGTAACAGTGCAATTAATTACATCTCTCGTACCTTTCCCCTTCTTGAAGCCAAACTACTTTTCTTCTAACTGTTCTTCAATCTTAGAATATAAACGTCGATTCAGTATTCGCAAGAGAATCTTCGCCGAGTGCGATATCAGGCTGATAGTCCTGAACTCGTTACATTTCTTGGCATTATTTTTCTTCGGTATTGGAATCTTCAGCTTTTTCATATAACAGGATATATCAAAAGTCCGGTAATATTTTCAATATTTTATTACACAAAAACTACTAATGATAGCACTTTCAGACACACGTTAGTTTAAAGTCAAACTCTCAAAGTTCGTTTTACACCTTGCAGAGATTCAATGTGTGAACCACGAGTGACTCGGCAGATGTCCAAACGATAATCAAACTCTTCCCATACCCTTTTCAACATATCCTCTGTGACCGTGGCGGCAGCTTCTCGAATTCTGGTTTTTAGTTCCTCTAAATCACGTGGCAAAGACGGTACAAACACACGGTCCTTTAGGTACCCCCATAGAAAAAAGTCACATGCAGTCATATCGGGTGACCTTGGTGACCATGTCATGAAACATCTGTCTCTTACTCCAGCACGTCCTATCCAACTTTCAGACATCTCCGTATTCAGGTAAGCACGAACTGCATTGTGGAAATGTGGCGGAGCCCCATCTTGCTTAAAGATGAAATCGTCATCGAGATCTTGTCTAAGTTTAGGCACCAACCATTGTTCCAACACGTCCAGATATGAATGTCCAGTCACAGTAGCCTCAATGAAGAAGAAAGGTCCGTACAGTTTTTGTTGTGACAACGCGCAGAAAACATTCACTTTGGTGAATCACGTTCATGTTCAATGATTCTGTGAGGTTTCTGTGTACCCCAAACACGACAGTTGTGCTTTTTAATTTTCCCACTCGTATGGAATGTCGCTTCGTCGCTGAAAATTAAGCGGCTGAATAAGTCATCGTCGTGTGCTACGAGTTTTATTGCCAGCTACAACAACAGGCAGCAAAGGTGAATGTTGGATAGGACGTGCTGGAGTAAGGGACAGATGTTTCAATGACATGTCATGGCCACCAAGGTCACCCGATATGACTGCATGTGACTTTTTTTTTCTATGGGGGTACTAAAGGACCGTGTGTTTGTACCGCCTTTGCCACGTGATTTAGAGGAACTAAAAACCAGAATTCGAGAAGCTGCCGCCACGGTCACAGAGGATATGTTGAAAAGGGTATGGGAAGAGTTTGATTATCGTTTGGACATCTGCCGAGTCACTCGTGGTTTACACATTGAATCTCTGTAAGGTGTAAAACAAACTTTGAGAGTTTGACTGTAACTGACGTGTGTTTGAAAGTGCTATCATTAGTAGTTTTTGTGTAATAAAATATTGAAAGTGTTACCGGACTTTTGATATGGCCTGTATTTCTTTGCATAATGATAGAATTTTCGGAATATTGAAATCTGTGTATATTTTTAAAATGCGTCTGCTCATAACAACTCGTAAGTCTGCAAATGGTTCTGTATTTTATAAATAACAAATGTATAACAGTTGTTAGCTGGAGTATAAGAAGAATAAGAAATTATTTTACTCTCTTGTGCAATTTCCTAAAATGTAGTTATGAGATTTTAAAAGTAAGCCAACGGTGAAGTAGTTGCGTTCTATATCTCTGTTGACCGCTGCTTTCCTCGGAATTGGTGGGAGGGTAGTGTTGTCGAATGTCTGTACAAGAGCTTGAAATATCCGCTTTACTTCCTCCTTGAAGTTTGTCAGTGTCAGTCAGTTTTGTGGATTATTTTCAGTGAAATTCTGTAGCCTTTAATGTTGTTAAAAGTTTTTGTAAACTGTTGTAGGCCTACTGTAATTAGTGTCTGAAAGTTTTAAAAACTGACTTTTGAGATTTATTTATTTTGATGTACCGAAGTACATATGATATTTCCATGCAGATATTCTGCTTTCTCAGATGATGAGAGAGAGATGGAACGGAGAAAAATTCTCTCCGGCGCCGGGATTTGAACCCGGGTTTTCAGCTCTCCGTGCTGATGCTTTAACCACTAAGCCACGCCGGATACAATCCCGACACCGTTGAGAATCGTCTCAGATTAAGCTCCATCTCTTGGGTTCCCTCTAGTGGCCGCCCTCTGCACTACGTCATAGATGTCTATGCACGCAGGACCGAAGTCCATACATGTGTAGAGGTGCACTCAGATGAGTGACTGGTTGGCCGGGGTCCGACGGTATGGGCGCCGTCTTTAAATCACAAAGTGATTTATTACGCATATCATATTTATTTTGATGTACCGAAGTACATATGATATTTCCATGCAGATATTCTGCTTTCTCAGATGATGAGAGAGAGATGGAACGGAGAAAAATTCTCTCCGGCGCCGGGATTTGAACCCGGGTTTTCAGCTCTCCGTGCTGATGCTTTAACCACTAAGCCACGCCGGATACAATCCCGACACCGTTGAGAATCGTCTCAGATTAAGCTCCATCTCTTGGGTTCCCTCTAGTGGCCGCCCTCTGCACTACGTCATAGATGTCTATGCACGCAGGACCGAAGTCCATACATGTGTAGAGGTGCACTCAGATGAATGACTGGTTGGCCGGGGTCCGACGGTATGGGCGCCGTCTTTAAATCACAAAGTGATTTATTACGCATATCATATTTATTTATTTTGATGTACCGAAACTAGAGGGAACCCAAGAGATGGAGCTTAATCTGAGACGATTCTCAACGGTGTCGGGATTGTATCCGGCGTGGCTTAGTGGTTAAAGCATCAGCACGGAGAGCTGAAAACCCGGGTTCAAATCCCGGCGCCGGAGAGAATTTTTCTCCGTTCCATCTCTCTCTCATCATCTGACTTTTGAGAGTCAAAGCTGCAGTTAAAAAAGTGTGTTTGCTTACTCTACTGCAAGCTTCACTAGTTGTCTAACCTTCTACAAAAATTAATGCCGTCGTTCAATAGCGCAAAGAATATGCGCTCAAAATAATTCGTGGGTGCGCGGACAAAAGGATATAAGTCACCTTTCAGCCTAAATTGAATTAATTAGACGTCATTCAAAATATACGAAACTAGTTCCAATGTTGTTACCGTGTTAGATCGTCGTCAATCTTTATAACTATAATAGTGCCGAACATCATTTTTTTACTGCATACGTAGCAGTTGTACTACGTAATGTCCAAAACTCCCCTTTAACTCTCCAACCAAGACCTACTTCTTCTCCGCGGACCATGTTTATTGTAATCTTTTCTTTGCATGATAAGGGCAAGAATACAAGGTAAATAAAAACTGCTTAACATTTAATATAGAGTAACTATTTGTGATAGGAAATGTAGGGTATAAATGGACAGCAAAGCTCTTAAGAGATTTATTTGAATCGCAAAGTTTCAATGTGGAAACAGTGTTACGCTACGTATGTCAGGCGATAATAGAATTCTTGGTATACCCTCTTGAGTCCTGAGAGTATTGTACACTATACTATTCTATACTATACTTCATACATGATTATGATATAAGCTGTATGTGCAGAGACCCGAAGTATAGTATAATATACCTGCATTTTTTGTGTCCTAACTGTAACCTGCAGAATTTTTTCAGCATTTTTCCTCATGTCAGTATAGGGTGACCAGATTCAGAAAGGAGGACACAAACCTTGAAGAAGGAGGATATTGTTTGAAAAAAAGAGAACAGAAAATATGTACTTAGATTTAAGCTGTGTTAAATTACGTCAATATCTATTTTATTACAGAATATTTACAGTACAGATTTAAAACTTAATTTATAACACAGTTAAAAGTAGCCAATGTTAATATTTATTTTATTACAAAATAATTATAAAAAACTTGATAATGATTTTACAGTTAGCTACATATGAAAGTCAAGAAAATTATAATTATTAAAGAAGACAGAAAATATCTATTTAGATTTACATTCGCACCTCGATTTCTCGATTTACTATCACCTCTGACCATAACGAGGAGGAGCAGAGAGAGTTATGATCGTTGGCAAAGAGTATATTCCGCCGATGTTGCTGCCAACTACAGGCAAATTACTTGAAAAAGGCGTCAAATTAGATAATTTCAAAATATCAGGCATACAAGTTACAAGAAAGAGGACATTTTTTATTTTTTTAAATCCGCTCGGTTCCCGGACAAAAGCCTAAAAAGGAGGACATGTCCGGACAAAAGAAAACGTCTAGTCACCCTATGTCGGTAACTTTTTTTTTTTTAAGTTTGGAATTATATTGAACTTTAAAAATAAAACAACAAATGTCTGAGGACTCGGGAGGATTCACAACATATCCAACATGCTTTCAATGCTAGTAATAATACTGTCATTATGGAAAATTTTGTGGTAGGGTGTCGCACATATATAGAGCCCTCCACAAACGTCAACAGTAAATTTAATATTTCAGCGAGTAAAGTTAGGTGAACTAGATGGCCACTTGTGAAATTCCAGGTCAATGACAGCAGCACGGCCAAACTAGCGCTGTGGTAGATGTTCATTCAGGCAACTCCGGACTGCATGTTAATAATGGGTTGATAATGCCTGGCTTCCTGGAACAGGCAATAATCATTTGTCATCAATGTGATGGATTACTCATTGCAGCGTGAATGTCGCATATTATAACCGAAATATTGCTTCATTTTTTAATATTCTTAGCGACTTCGAGTGCTACATTAATTTGGTTAAATAGCTTCTCATATAATCATTATTATTATTATTATTATTATTATTATTATTATTATTATTATTATTATTATTATCATTATTATCATTATTATCATCATAATCGTCAACATCATCACAACTACGGTTTTTACCTTCAAGAATAAGGGCCGATTTCACCAACATGTTACTAATCCACAATTAACTAATTTCAATTTAAGTTAAATACTGAAGTTAAACCGTATCTAATTCGTTTACATTTCACTAAACTAATAAACGTTTAAAATTAAGTCAATTAATTTAATTCCCAATTAAGTAATCACGGCCTTCGGAATCATAGTAAAATCACAGTCTACTATATACAGTCACGAAGCTTGAGTTTTGAGTGTGCTAGGAAGAATAGACTGTGCCGGTAATATTTCGCATTGTCTGTAATGCGGCAGTATTAGCGATCCTAGTGGTTAGCAACTATCTATGGATGCATATTTACTACGTATAAAGCTTCGTGACTGTATATATACTAGAGTATGGTAAAATCGTAATTTCGAAGGCCATGTGCCTTGTTAATGTAAGCAGTGACCTTTATAGTGAGTTAATTTATTATATTACGACAATAAAATGTCGTCATAAGCAGAGGTAATCTCAAAACATATTAAAAATCATAGAAAACAGAAAGACAGATGGCAGACTTTAGAAGAAAAGAAGAAAGGTTGGAAATAAGTAGAAATAGATTTCAATGCAAGAAACCCTCAACACAATGTCTTCAGCAATATTGAAGACAAAACGGGATAATATGAAAGTAGATGCAAGGAAATGTCATGCAACAAGCAAAATGGAAATACTTAATGGATTTGCGCTATTTCAATGACTTCAAATGCAAAATTAATACTTTAAGTAATAACTAAAGTTAAATAAGTTTGGTGAAATCGGCTTTAAGGCTCTTTGATCTACACCGTACCACTCGTGAGAGAATTATGAACAAACCTCCGACAATAAAATATCATGTCTTCTGATCATGAGCTTAGCACAGTAAAAGATCACCACTTAAAAGAGCACAGAATAGACCAAACATATAATACATTTCCTGGCCCTATAGGAGACAATACTTCCGCACACTAAAATTAGCCTTTTTTTTTTAAGAAGAATTGTACCATGCGTACAATCTCCTTATTTAATTACATATTTGTATATCTTGAAGTATGTTTTACAATTATCATAACTTTACAATTTAATTCACGATAATATATGTTATAGTTACATTAAAGTGCCTGCAAGATGGATGTTTTTACTAGGAGTAATATTATGTCCACTGCCTTCCCCTCTGAAGTTACTAAGATCTATACGGAGAGAACGGTTGGACTATAGATACTAGTGGCGACTTCTCCTGGGACGAAATGTAAACGATTTTTTGGGTGCAATGAACACTGCCAAACGCATGAAAGAACAAGAAGATTGTAGGTTGTCGGAACGAATGGAAAAATGCACCAGCAGACTGGGAAAATGTAGCAATCACTTTCGAGGAGCGAAACCTCTGAACCTCTCAAAGTGAGCAGACCAAATTTTAAAACGGTAGAGAAATATTTACGGGAAACTGTCGTCTCAGGAATGCAGTACACATTGTTTGGTATTTCATCAAAATTCCATTAGTTCAAAATGTGGTTTGGTAGTAGAAACATTCGGTCATAACATGGGTTGACTATGGAGCATTAGGGATGCAGAGGAATGACATTTCTAAACAGTTCGTGAGCTATATTGTAAATAGTCCAGAGCAGAAATGGGAATTTATGTGCATTTGTACCGCGTACCTTCAGTATTTCTACGGGTGTACATTGTTTTGAAGATTCTTCTTGACTTTGTTTCGCTGAAGTAAGTCGGTGATCGACTAACATCGAATGCAGCGCTTGAAAGCGAACTAAATTGCGAAACAAATCAGTCTCGTGACAAGGATATTGCACGAAATGGAAATATAAAAGTTGAAAATTTATCCTTAGAAAAGTGGAAAAATTCAAATACCTTGGAACAACAGTAACAAATATAAATGACACTCGAGAGGAAATTAAACGCAGAATAAATATGGGAAATGCGTTTTATTATTCGGTTGAGAAACTTATGTCACCCAGCCTGGTTTAAGAAAAAATGAAAGTTAGAATTTATAAAACAGTTTTATTACCGGTTGTTTTGTCTGGTTGTCGGACTTGGACTGGCTTAATCTCGCTCAGGATAGGGACCAATGACAGGCTTATGTGAGGGCAGAAATGAACCTCCAGGTTCTCTAAAAACCATTTGTAAGTACGTATTGCCATCACCATTACTACCACCATCATCACTATCAACACCGTCACCATCACCAAACCACCACCACCACCACCACCATCAATTCATTCTGGCCAGTTGCGTCTGTCTGGTGCAGACAACCGCAACTGACAAGAATGGGTTGATTTTATTTCAGTAGGTTATTTTACGGCGCTTTATCAACAGCTTAGGTTATTTAGCGTCTGAATGAGATGAAGGTGATAATGCCGGTGAAATGAGTCCGGGGTCCAGCACCGAAAGTTACCCAGCATTTGCTCATATTGGGTTGAGGGAAAACCCCGGAAAAAACCTCAACCAGGTAACTTGCCCCGACCGGGAATCGAACCCGGGCCACCTGGTTTCGCGGCCAGACGTGCTAACCGTTACTCCACAGGTGTGGACAGAATGGATTGATGATAAGTTCGTGGAGGTAGTGATAGTAAGTGATTAAGTGGACGTGGTGGTGATGTTACTTCGTATTTAATTTTCAGTTTGCTGTAAGCGCATATACAGGATGATTCCGAGGATTTACCGTCACTTACGGAGCTTATTTCCGAATACATTGAGCAAAAAGTGTCATATGAACATTAAATTTGTCCTAATCTCAATATTTTTAGAATTACACTAATTTGAAGTTGTTTGTAAAATACCATAATTCTTGAGTTTTAAGGATAAAATAATATTACAGACAAAGAATGAACTATTCAGGAGTATAATTTCTTTAATTAGCTAGTATTCTGAAGCTAGAAATGCGTTGTGAATTTCATAGTTTCTTCGTACAGAATGGTTCTTTTTCGATTTTTAACTACAAAATTACATTTTCTTACGCATTTATCACAATTGTTACAAATCACACCACGGTTGTAAATTCTTTAAGACTGTACATTAGAATGCATAATGAAATTGTAAAGAATCAAATTTCTAAAGTCGTATGATTTGTAACAATTTTTGTGATAAGTAAAAAGGTAAAAGGTAAAGGTAAATGTATCCCCGTAACATGCCATGAAGGCACTTGGGGGGGCATGGAGGTAGAGCCCCATGCTTTCCATGACCTCGGCACTAGAATGAAGTGGTGTGGTCGGCACCACGCTCTGACCGCCTTTTACCCCCGGGAAAGACCCGGTACTCAATTTTATAGGAGGCTGGGTGCACCTCGGGGCCGTTCTGAAAGTTTGGCAACGAGAAAAAAATCCTGTCACCACCTGGGATCGAACCCCGGACCTTCCAGTCCGTAGCCAGCTGCTCTACCAACTGTGATAAGTGCGTGAGAATAATGTAATTTTTACAATAGTTAAAAATTGAAAAATAAAATCCGTACAAAACAATTAACAACATATTTTCAGCTTCAGAACATTAACCAATTAAAGAAATGACACTTGTGAATAGTTCATGCTCTATTTGCAATATTTTTTTTTACTCTTAAAACTGAAGAAAAAGGTATTTTACTATCAACTTCAAATTAGTGTAACTCTGAAAATATTGCGATTGGGACAACTGTTTATATGACTTTTTTGCTCAGAATGTCTTCGGAAATAAGGTCCGTAAGTAACGGTAAATCCTCGTGAATCACCCTGTATTTGGGATTATTTGGCAAACAAAGCGGTAGAATTTCTGATACTAGGGCCAGTAATATGTTGAACATCCAACAGAGAAAACATTGGAAATCTGTTTAATAATACACAAACAATCTTGTCATACGCAGAATGGGAAATCACGTTCGTGGCAGTAACGTAGCTACAAAACAACTGTTAATTAACTTTGATACTTTAAATTTTTTTCTTGAACATATTTGAGTTCAGAGTAAAAGAATGGTTTAAGTGCAGTGTTCAATGACCTTCAGCAAATGAATGAGCGCTGAAGAAAAGCAGAAACATATCCGGATCTCGTCAGAAGATTCTTGTTTACGTTTTTTCGTGGGAATAAGTTCTCGCACAGGAAATATACTGTATATCGGATGAACAGGAAATGAGTCTGCAGATCGACACAGTAATGACCGACACATCAATGTATTTAAGCAAAGATATGTAACACACCTTGTTTGCGGTCCTGCCAGGAAGACGGCACGTTTTTGTACTTACACGTTGCTTCTAATTAAGAGTTCTTCGGTTCGAAGGCCTAGCTTGACTTCGCAAAAGTTAAATGACATTTAAAGTAATGCCGTGTCTTCCTGTATTTCATGACGTTTCTTTAAGTAATAATTTTATAATGTGCATGGAATTAAACATTACTAAAATCGTTCTCTTCCTCGACAATCCATTCTTTCCTTGATCGATCTACTTTTATCCGTCTCTTCGATTATTATTGCTATACACTATTTTGACTAGTATATCACCATGGTGGTTTAGTGGCTATATCGCTGGACATTCAATCCTGTGCACCCGGGTTCGATCCCCGGTGTACCTCCGATTTATAACTTGTGTTGGACAAGCCCGTGGTCCAGGTAAAACAGGGGCTTTCTCGAGGGAGCTCCGGTTTCATTGTGGCATCCCAACAAATCTCTATCATCTCGTCCCATCGCCATGCGTGCAGTTCTGCATTGTATAACTTTCTCCATTTTCCTGTAAATTCATCCCTCTTAGCCCCAAATATTTTTCTAAGAATTTTATTATCAGACACCCATAATCTCTGTTCCTCTCTCAAAGTGAGAGTCCAAATTTCACAACCATACAGAACAACCGGTAATATAACTGTTTTATAAATTCTAACTTTGAGATTTTTTGACATCAGACTAGATGACAAAAACTTCTCAACCGAATAACAGCAGGCATTTCCCTTATTTATTCTGCGTTTAATTTTCTTCCGAGTGCCATTTATATTTGTTACTCTTGCCCCAAGATATTTGAATTTGTCTACCTCTTCGAAGGATAAATCTCCAATTTTTATTTTCCCATTTCTTACAATATTCTGGTCACGAGACATAATCATATACTTTGTCTTTACAGGATTTACTTCCAAACCTATCGCTTTACTTGCTTTAAGTAAAATTTCCGTGTTTTCACTAATCGTTTGAGGATTTTCTCCTAACGTATTCACATCATCCGCATAGACAAGAAGCTGATGTAAACCGTTCAATTCCAAACCCAGTCTGTCATCCTGAAATTTTCTAATAATATATTCTAGAGCAAAGTTAAAAATTAAAGCTGATAGTGCATCTCCTTGCTTTAGCCCGTAGTGAATTGGAAATGCATCTGACAGAGACTGACCTATACGGACTCTGCTGTACGTTTTTTTCTGAGACACATTTTAATTAATCGAATTAGGAATAAGGTTTTGAGATTACTACTACTAATTCATTTAATGTAAGACGTGTTAGTAACATATTCACAAAAACAAGATCCTACATTTTAGCTCTTGGCGCTGTAGGAAATATACGGTCCTTGGCATATTTCTGTAACATATTACTCGTAAATACGCTAGGCCTATTATTTCCAATATAAAGGCTGTCTGTTCTAAGACTTTATAATGCTTTCATGAATAGACTTACACTTGCTCTTCTCGAAGTATTATTTTGTATTATTAATGTACGAGTCTCAGATGTTTTTGTTGAACTTTGTAATTATCCTCTTACCAACTTCGCAGTTCTCTTATATTCCATTACGCCTTCATCACCTTTTGTTTGTAAATATTTTATAAGAGTGCTTTCTTTTCAGCTACGTGTATAACGTTACTGACGTCTTCCTCCGCCCTTTTCTCCTTTAATCATTTCTTCATAACACGCATACTTTTGTAATAATTCGTAATTATATCGCTTGTAAACTTGTTCTGACAACCATTGATATTGCTCTAGCATTTCCGTGAAAATTAAGATGAGCTTTATTTCCGTAGTAGCTGACAATGAGTTAGCAGAGCAAGAGACTGCGAAGGTGAAGGTTCCAGGTTCGCAAGATTTTATTAGTTATAGGATATTTTTATTTCTAAAGTTCCAACCGGTATTGTGAACTATCCCCGGCATAGCTCAGTTGGTAAAAGCATTCAGCGCGTAGAGCTGAAGACGTGGGTGCGATTTCCAGTGCCGGAGCGAAATTTTTTTCATAAAATAACATATTGCGACCTTACAGTGAAAGTTACAATTGCATCTTTTAAAATTAGTTTCGATTCCATGTTTTGCAGATCTTGTTTTATTTCTACTTCCCTTTCTTTATGATATTGTTCCAAATAGACCTGATCAACAATTCTGTTGTACATTCTCATTGACGGCACTCGCAAACACTTACTGTACTCCAACCACGAGAAAGTCTCCAGGGAATGAGATGGAGCGGGGTGATGCTGTGAATGAATGTTGATGTCATAAGATGTCATAAGGACACACACGTGGGTACTCGTATCTCTATTGGCTATCTCTCAAAGCACAAAAAATAACACTGATATACACATGTTTATACTACACTAGTTAGAAAATTAGATCACGGTTAATTTCCTGGTCTTTTAATCCCTCCATACAGGAAATAACATATGCAGTAGAGCGCATGATTCTTAAACTGACGTTATAACTCTAATATTATCTATCTACTTCGCTCCAATAGATGACGCAATAATAAGCACATTCCTTTCACGGTTTATCTCCTGGTTGAAGAACAGTATCTACGCTTGGGAGAAAAACTTGCAGTTTTTATCAACATTTTAAAAACTCTTTTTCCCCTGATAACTTGATACGTAATTAAGGATTTTTACACAAAATAAACTCCTGAAATATTTTTGGGATGGCAGAGGGCAATTTTTTAAAGTGAAAACGTCAGTAGCCGAAAGCTTGGAGTATTCCACAACTTTAACTCGGCAGATAGCCCGTGAATCCATCATTATTGTCTTAAAGTGATTAACTAATACGACTTTTTATACTGTCGACGAGTGCTTTAATGTGGGGGTGAATGATCTTGTCTTAATTCGTAGTGTTTCCTTTTAACGAAGCCTATTATAATTTTAATTATTTAATGGCCAATAAATATTATTATTAACGATAACAGAATATAAATAATTTGAATGTTATTTATATCGCTAGAGAACGATAACAGAACACAAATGATAAATCGAATATTATTTATAACGCTAAAGAACGATAACAGAATACAAATAGTAACTCGAATATTATTTATAACGCTAAAGAACGATAACAGAATACAAATAATAACTCGAATATTATTTATAACGCTAAAGAACGATAACAGAATACAAATAATAACTCGAATATTATTTATAACGCTAAAGAACGATAACAGAATACAAATAATAACTCGAATATTATTTATAACGCTAAAGAACGATAACAGAATACAAATGGTAACTCGAATATTATTTATAACGCTAAAGAACGATAACAGAATACAAATAATAACTCGAATATTAGTTAGGCCTATAATGCTAAAGAACGATAACAGAAGACAAATAATAACTCGAATATTAGTTAGGCCTATAATGCTAAAGAACGATAACAGAATACAAATTATAATTCGAATATTATTTATAACGCTAAAGAACGACAACAGAATACAAATAATAACTCGAATATTATTTATAACGCTAAAGAACGATAACAGAATACAAATGGTAACTCGAATATTATTTATAACGCTAAAGAACGATAACAGAATACAAATAATAACTCGAATATTAGTTAGGCCTATAATGCTAAAGAACGATAACAGAATACAAATTATAATTCGAATATTATTTATAACGCTAAAGAACGACAACAGAATACAAATAATAACTCGAATATTATTTACATAGGCTTTATTTATATACGTACGTACTTATATGCATTCATGCTAACTTAGATGCATTCGTATGTGTGTTCGTGCGTACGTACATGCATTCTTAGTATGTAAATGTATTCATACGTACGTACATGTATTCATGTGTACGCAGATATATTGACACGTACGTACATGAATTCATATGTGCATACATGCGTTCATACCTACGTAAATGAATTCATACTTGCTTACGTGCATTCATGTATTCAGTCGTGCATTCATACGTACGTACCTGAATTCATACGTACTTACGTGAATTTATACGTGCGTACGTGAATTCATACATGCGTACATGAATTCATACGTGCATATATGGATTCATATATCTGTACGTTCGTAGGCCTACACATATACCGGTTACTTTAAGCATAATAAAATTATACCTGTGCCTTGTAACGCCACTGAATGCGAGGCACTTGTAACAAGGATTACGTGTTCACGCAGTTGGCGCCATTAAATACAATAATTTCGTTACTACCGGCCGGTTGATTGCCCACTGAGCCGCATAACGCTGTTCCAATTGAGCGGAAAGGAAGGGCCAGTGCGGAAGTTCGGTTCCCAAATTTCTGGGCATGTCAGGGAAGAGTTGCAGATTCCTGTTGTGCAGTACGGAGAGGACGTACTTGGAAATTTAATTCGCAGACATAGAACACTTGTATCCTTCTAGATGACGACTTTTCATCCGTTTACCTGGTTCAGTCGCGGGCAGAAACTGTGAAATTTATTATGGACTAGCCGTACCCGTGCGCTCCGCTGCACCTGTCAGAAATAAATATAAAGTAATTACATAATTAAAATAGGACGTTTGATCCAGGGAACAACTTTTACAACAGGGCAAGATAATCTGCTTCGTTCATTACCCATTTTTTTTTTGGATTGCATTTATTGCATATATATTTTATGTATTTTAACACGTTCAATTGAGCATAGTTAAAATTTGAATTATAAAATAATGGATTGCTAAGCTAACGTACTATTACTGCATACTAAATCAATACACTCTCGTTGTTCGTTAATTCTCTGAGATTAAAATGACCGTACATAAATATTATTTTAAGAAATACAGAAAACGAATGTACAAAATAGCCTATCAAATTTTCTGTGCATAAGAAGCTATTTTAATCTTACCTGTCCTCGATTTACTCAGACGTTACTGTAATAACATTATAGCATTATGTCCATCTAGAGAAACTACACTTTCCAATGGTGAAATAATTATTAATTATACAAATCGGTTAATTTAGCTTCTGATATTACTTCATACAAACACAGAAACATTCTCTGTAGGCTATGTTTAATAGCTTTCGATTGTTGATGTCCAAGGCCCCTGTTTCGATTGTTGTTGTCCAAGGCCCCTTATAGACGAAGTCATTTGTTCTTAATTCATTGCACCGTCTTAGATGGCGTTATTTTAATTTTAAAACTCATTTATCTCATTAAATATCAGTCCTATCAAAATTTTGTAAAGAATAAAACTTATCGGAAATCATTTTTAAAGAAACTTTTGTCATGTAACATTTGTCACAAAAATCAATAATAAGCGAGATATTTCGATTTATTTAATTCAGGCCCCTTATAATCCCTCTTTTAAATAAAGTATTTTGAATGCCATATAGCCTAAAATCTAAGTTACAACGAACTTAATTTATATTCCAATTTTCATATAAATCGGTTCAGCCATTATCGCGTGAAAAGGTAACAAACATACAGACAGACATACAAACATAAATTTCAAAAATGCGATTTTCGGTTACAGGGTGGTTAATTATATGTTAGGACCAATTATTTTTGGAAAATCGAAAATTACCAGAAAAATTTTGGTTACAGATTTATTATTAGTATAGATATAACAGTTATGAAGCGGATTTAGTTCTAGAGCTTCGATTTCACCCACGGATCTCATCCATTGCGGCTACATTGTTGCTATGGTACTCTCCCTCAATATTCTTTTATTTTCAAGACTTTTTAAGTAACTATTCACTGCTGCTCCTACTGAGTGGAAAAGTTTCTACAGAAAGCCTTTGATGCCTGTGTTATATAGCTACGTTTGAAATTTTTATTTTGTACTAGCCGTACCCGTGCGCTCCGCTGCACCCGTTAGAAATAAATATAAAGTAATTACATAATTAAAATAGGACATTTGATCCAGGGAACATTCGTGTTTGATAGAAGGATAAATCGTTTAATATGTTACTTAATTTAAATTGCATCCAAATAATTAAAATGCGATCATTTTGGTCCAGAGACACTCATTTGGTGCAATGACAATTCCTTTACCATGTTTCTTAATTTTTATTACATGCAACCATAGTTTAATGAACATGACATCATTTAGATTTAATGTGTATACTTTATTTTACTTGTTATAGGTTTCCATTGAATTATGGTAATAACCAGGGAACGGATTTATATGGACTAAAAATATATGAAATATGTAAATATATATGTAGTTATTTTTACCAAAATATGGAATTAAATATGGATTTTTACCAAAATATGGAATTAAATATGGACTTAAAATTATAAAAAAAATGACTATGTACGTTAAATATTGGTACATTTTAATCAAACTAAACAAAAAATATAATGGACGTACCTTATCTTCCAATGTAGTTTCAACAAAACACAATTTTTATTGTCTGTTACCATAACAATAGGTTACAAACATTTCTTTCAAGTGCTGAAAAGTGAATCTTCTTCTATTGTCTCTGAGGATAGATTTATACTGACTAAAAGAGCGTTCGACGTCACAAGAAGTAACTGGTACATAATTCAATTTCACAATGTCTGCTGGGGATAAGTCCAAGTTAATCTTCACTGTTGATTCACCACTCATCACAGCAACAACCTTTTGTAGTTCTTCATATCCAGGGTTTTTTGAAAGTACAGTGTCCACCTTAGCTCTTACTGCATCTGCAACTTTACCTCTACCACGATTCAGTTGTTCCACAGTACTATTTATAATTTCAAAACTTTCAGATAGTGAAAGGTGCCTATTTTGGAGACTTTTGAGCGTTTTTATGATGCATGAAAATGTATGCTGAATGTGAGCTAAGTCATTCTTCACACTTATGTCACAGGTAACTGTTTTCGCAGTATCAATTGAGACTGCATCTTCAGAGTCCAATGCAAGGAGAACATTGTTAATAGAGTCTATATGTTCGGCATAATATTCAACTGCTTCTAGCCATGTACCCCATCTAGTTAAAATTGGCTTTGGTGGCAATGGAATTTCAGGGTACATTTCTTTCAACACGTTAACTCTACTGGGAGCTTTGAGAAATACTTTTTTCACTGATGAAATCAACAAATCTACTTTAGGGAAATTGTCTCTGACCACTTCTGCCACACGATGAAATGCATGCGCCACACAAGTAAAATGAGTCAATTTAGGATATACAACAGATAATGCTTGTCCAGCTTTGACCATATAAGGGGCAGCATCGCTAATAAAGAATAACACATTATCGTACATAATACCCTTTGGCCACAGGATACCCATAGCTTCGTTGAACAGTTTAACTATAGTTTTGTTATTGCACTTTTCTAGAACATCACAATGTAAAAGAATTCGTTCAGAATATTGTTCACTTAACAAACCGATAACTACATTACCAACAAGTCTACCTTCTTTGTCGGGAGTCTCATCAATGGAAACCCAAATTGAACTATCTTTAATTTCATCTCTTATCTTCTGTATTGTCTCATCGTAGATGGATGGAGCATACGTCTTCCTAAGTGTTGACTCATCCGGGATTGTATGTTGAGTATATTTTTCAAGGAATTCCCTGAAGACCTTATTCTTTAGTTTGTAGAGAGGAATATCAGCAGAGATGAGAGAACGGCACAGGTCGATGTTAAACTCAGATCTTACATTCGATGTTGTTGGTTGTGTTAAAAACAATTGTCTCTGCTTGGAATTTAGTTGTTTGTTGGCCTGATGTTTACTAGTTGTAATGTGTTGTTGCACCAGGAACTTTTGTGTAGATGATACTGCACACTGACACAAATTACAAAATAATATTTTATTGTCAGTTGATAAACCATCTTCTTTAAATTCTGAAATGTAACTTGTTAGTTTTGATTTTAAATTGACTGAATGACGTACTTTTGGCATATTTACCGTCTTTATAGTATGATTTACAAAACTGAACCTATGTGTACTCTGACTGGCATTTAACTGTTGAGCTGCACAACTGAAGTCTGTTAAAAATTTTAAATTAAATTAATACAGTTTTGTAACTTACTTTCCCATTGTTGATAGGACTGCTAATTTTCAAATAACTCTGATGTTAAAGGGATTACTGAACATGTGTTTAAATCTCTATTGTTGAAATGTATTTTTAAAAGTTAATGGAATTTTGTTTTGTTTTATTGTTAAACCTAATATAATATGGACTGTTTTATATGAAATATGGAAAATATATGGAAATTAACGAAAATATGTACTAAACTCTAAAATATGGAAAAATATGGAAAATAAAAGTAGGATTTTTCAACCCTACACATTGTGAAACATAAAGATAATGCAAAATATAAATTATATTAGCTTTATAAGTAAATATGTATTTACATATAAATCCTTTCCCTGGTAATAACTTAATTTTAACCCTTGTTTTCTACGTATTCAGTAAATGGCGTTTGGCCCACTATGGTTCTGAACCCTTCAAATAACTTAAATTATATTATATAACATTACATTACATATATAATATTATATTATATTACATTATATTATATTATAATATATTATATTATATTTCTCGTATATTACATTATATTATATCAGAAGTTACTGTAATAACATTATAGCATTATGTCCATCTAGAGAAACTACACTTTCCAATGGTGAAATAATAATTAATTATACAAATCTGTTAATTTAGCTTCCGATATTACTTCATACAAACACAGAAACATTCTCTGTAGGCTATCTTTCATAGCTTTCGATTGTTGCTGTCCAAGGCCCCTTATAGACGAAGTCATTTGTTTTTTAATTCATTACACGGCCTTAGATGGCAGTTATTTTAATTTCAAAACTCATTTTTCTCATTAAGTATCAGTCCTATCAAAATTTTTCAAGGAATAAAACTCATCGAAAATTATTTTTAAAGAACCGTTTGTTATGTAACATTTTTCACAAAAATCAATAATAAGCGAGATATTTCGATTTATTTAATTCAGGCCCCCTTATAATCGCCCTTTTATATAATGTATTTTGAATGCCATATAGTCTAAAATCTAAGTTACAACGAACTTAATTTATATTCCAATTTTCATCGAAATCCGTTCAGCCATTATCGCGTGAAAAGGTAACAAACAGGCAGACAGACAGGCAGACAGACAGACTTAAAAAACAAAAATGTAAAAAAAGCGATTTTCGGTTTCAGGGTGGTTAATTATATATGTTAGGACCAATAATTTTTGGAAAATCGAAAATTACCAGAAAAATTTCGGCTACATATTTATTATTAGTATAGATCACCGTGGTTACTCCTAAACAGAGCATTCATTTTTAGCCCCATAACACGACAGACAGCGAATGTTAAGTTAGCTGTACGGAGTATGGATGACGTCACTTGATTTGCGTACGTACGGATCACATACAAAATAGTTGCGGAGTTGTAAGACTGACCGTCCACGTAGAGCACACAGCGAACGTATCGTGTCAATTATCTTTAGTTGTACGAGATCAGTGCGTTTACAATGCCGAAAGCAAAACGTTCTTTACAGGATCGTTTGAATAAGATTGTGGAGGACTTTGAAAATGAACATATAAAGTCACATATCGTCTCTATAATATATGTTCTGTGTAAGACTTAAATAAGGGGAAGTAAAAGTAAGTACTTGAAACAACATTGTAATTCGAAGAAACATATTTACCACGTAAATTTTTTCACCAGGGTAGGCAATGAACAATCGTCCACCTCTACTGTCAATCAGGTTAAGGACTCGGAATTTTACAGAGATTTATGTGAAGTGATGGTTAAATGTAATATACCATTTCACAAGCTCCAAAATAGTAATTTTAAGGACTTTCTGGAAAAATATACACAACGAATCGTTCGCTAAGTGTTGCAGATCTTGATAGTTTCAGGGTTCTCGAAAACAATTACACGTTTAGAAGCTCGCGATCTGAAAATGTCAGACGCCCTTAATTTAATAGAAGAACTTGAAAGAAACGTGAATGTTCTAGATGTACAAGGCAATGCTGTTGGCGAAAAAGTTAAGAATAAACTTAAAGGCGTTCTACACAAGATCCCTGGATATTCGACTTTGTGGCAAAAACTGGCACAAGGGGTAGTAAAAGACAGTAACGTTCCTTATTTGCTGTTTGCTCCAGTAACGTCTTGTGATGTTGAGAGAATTTTCTTTAAATACAAACTGTTGTTGAGTGATCGCAGGAGAAGCTTTAATTTCGATACTTTGTGCATGCACTTAGTTATAAATTCCAACAGCTGAAGTTCATTTGTTTCACTCAAGAATAATTAACAGAAGTGACTCACCTTTATATTAATGCGAGTGTACGTGTCCAGTGTGTCCCAGCGGGTACTCCACCCCTTCGATCTGATATCAAAACAAACAACGACGTGAACTCCATGTACACACAACTAAATGGTAATGGGCTAAAATGAATGCTCTACTCCTAAAGATATGCCAATTTTATTGTCTTGGATGTTAATTTTTTAAATTCATATCCCTCACTGCAAATCCAGCATTCTCCAATCTTCCTTCTTTTCCCCTTTGTATTTAGTCTTCGAATAGGAACCATGTGCAGTATCTTAGGCTAATGTTGTCTCTCATCTGATACGTTCTTGATTCGCGCATGATGTCATTGTTCTTCGTGACTTAATCCTCACTGCAGTCTGCTCAGCGAATATGGATTATAAAGAATGGACACTGAACGAATTTTCCTGTGTTTTGTTTCTCTGTGCGCCAGCGGTTAGTTCCACTTTCAAGCGCTAGAGGTAGTATAATCGAGCATACGCTAAGATAATAATTAAGACTAGAGTTGAGACACAGGATCAAAACATCGCCTACCTTATTGCATAATCCAGTAACGCTTTGCTTCAAATAAATTCAAGTTAACAGCTTTTCCTTATTTCTCAGTGACAAATTAGTTGTAATAATAATATTTTATATTTCAGATATAATACATTATATTATAAAATAATATAATACATTATAAAATTAAGTATCGAATTCATTTAATATTTGTATATAATATAATATAGGTATATGGTTTTACTTCTCGTAAGAGTTTTGTTTTTCCATTTTCAGCGCTATCAAATCATTACATATTTTAATTGTTGTTGGGGTCAACGTCTCAACTCTCATTATAAAGGAACTCTAGAGTCTAGGCATTACAGTTAAAAAAGGATTTATTATTTTATGGATCCAATTTATTTTATTTGAGTACATAATGTACCTAGATGTATTAATTGCATGTGTTATATTTCCGCTGTGTCGACTGCTAGCTGGTGTGATGTCAGCGCCAACTCTAGGGAGAAAGCAGAATCTCACGCTTTAGCTGGCTTGAAGGTCATTGAAATCAGTCCGGCTACATCAAAGGTACCGACGCGAAGTGTCCATTCTTTATAATCCCTATTCGCTGGTCTGACCGTATGAGAATTTGGTTCCTGCGCACTCTGAAATATATGTTTGCCTGGCTATAGTTTGTCAGCGTTCATTCTGATGACTTGTTTGTATCATTTTTTTTTTCGTAAATATTCATTTCTAAGTTCATCGACCTTGAACAGCCATACACACTTAAGAATATCATTCCTGCTGCTTGTATTTGGCTTGTTTTATATTTTGTTAAGAACCCAACTCTTCACACTCACTTAGCCAATGTTCTTCAGCTTTTAGACGCCGCGCCGAGAACTCGCCTTCCTTCTTTCTCTCTGCTACAACAAAAGTGTTGCATTTTTCAGTGATCACGATGTGGGATGCAAGAGGAGAGTTTTCTGGCAGAACTATCAGTTTTCCGGACAGATGGCGTTTCACAATTTTTTTTCTCTATATGACAATTAATTACATTTAGGAAATCATGTTTTCCTTGACACAGACTCCACTGTAACATGTTTTATGTCATGCGAAACATCACGAAGAAAATGTCTGACGTTTCTTGGAGTCATTCTCCAACGTGTTTTTTTTTATATAAACAAGATACCATTAATTCTTTACTTTAATTGTATTTTATTTCATGTTCAAAATTTTTCAGTATGTTGACTCAAGATATTGCATATAAACACAGTTTATTATTATTGTAGAAGAATTTCTTGTACACTGATAGCATGTAAAAAACCACTTTTCGCTACCATAAATAATGAAAATGTTATTTCTATGAAAATAACGAAATTTGTTTGCAGCATCTTCACAATTTCTCCATACTCTTCGTATATTCATTCATTTATAGTCGTAGTTTTCCGCCCAAGGACAAGTCTTTCATTTCAAACCCAGCATTCTACAATATTTTCTACTTTTTGCCTTTCTCTTAACCTCCGTATATGATCTATATATCTTAATGTCGTCTATCATTTAATGCAGGCCTGCACAAGGTTTGCGCTCTCCGAGCCGGCTCACAGCTCATGAGCGGAATGCAGATATTAGCTGCGCTCTGTATAAGGATGGACTGGAAGAAGGGGTGATCTCGTACAAAATATACACAAAAGGAAGTACTATTACGAGTGCTTATGAAGTGAATTCCCGTTCAGTGTTTGCAAAACTATCTTGGACTATTATTAATTAATAAAGAAATATTTATTTTACAGAAATAATAGAAATTCTATAGCTACTTAAATGTACAATATCATTTTGTTATATTTTTATTTATCAGTACGTCAAAACGAGGTTTTATGCTGTTGGCAGCTGAAAGGAATAGTAGCGTACTGATCGTAATGAAACATCAGTTACAGATGCCTTTATTAAAGTTGATTATAGAAAACAGTTGCTCACAAATATAAATGTTGAGCCAAATATAGCAATCATTTTCACAGCCAGCCTGTGTAATCGTGGATATTATTGCTAATGTTTAGTCTTGTAAAACTCAACCAGGCTAGTAGTATTATCCAAACGATCTTTAGCCCTTAGGTCACATTGAAGATCAATAAGTTCGAGCTGTAAATCGTTAAATGTTACGTTCCGTCTTTTAGATTCCTCCATACTGTACTGTAGCAGTAGGTAAGCAACGTGAAACAGTTACTGAGAATAGGCCTACACACGGCACTCCACTAGATAACTGAGTGGTCCTTTCCCTCTCCTCTACCTATAACAAGTCTATGTCATTCTGACGTATCTTCCTCTCCGTTTCGGCGAGCGGTAAACACGGCTCTCCCGCTTCGAAGGAGCGCGCGCACTCGTTGAGCGCTGTTTGTGCAAGTATGATCTAATGATTAATATATTTTAATGTCTTCTTCTGCCCCGAATTCTTTTTCCGTTCACTATTTTTCCCAGTGTAACCTTCAGTAACAGACAGTTTCTTCTCAGCCAGTGACCCAACCAGTACTCTAGGTATAAATGCAAAACATTTTCGAAGTTCGTACTGCAGCAGAAGTAGTAGTGATACGGGTGAAGCATCGGAAATAAAGCATTGACACCATAGAAGCGACCTGGGCATAACAGTATTGATACCAGAATGGCAACATCGCCGACCATGTGTAGTAGGTTCATAAGCATCTCGTAGTCCACCCCATTGTTTTGTGCGAATTTCTAGCGCTGTTAAACAACCGCATATATAAAGAGGATTACTGAAGCTTGCAGAATGGTGCAGAAATCTCCTTAAATAGCTTCTTTAAACTTTTGAGCCTTGACATAATTATGAAACATCTTTACTCAAATTCCGCAAGAGAGAACACAATGTCAATTGAGTGCTGTAAACCTGGAAAGTTCCCACTCTAGTTTATGGCGCTTGTTGACACAAAGTCTTAAAGGAGCTTACGAGGTTTCGGCGGAGAAATCTTACCGCCGGATTTCGAAGTTCAGACTAAAAGTAGCCTACTGGAACTGAACAATATAGGTCACTCAAAGCAAACAAGACTATTATTATTATTATTATTATTATTATTATTATTATTATTATTATTATTGTTATTATTATTATTATTATTATTATTATATCTCCGTTCCATTATACTCTTTCATCGTATGATGACGCAGAATATCTGCATGGAAATATCATATGTACTTCAGTACATTAAAATAATATATATGATATGCGTAAATCACTTCTTGATTTAAAACGGCGCTTATTCCGTCGGATCCCGGCCAACTAGTCACTCATAACGAGTACACCTCAGCACATGTGTCGACTTCAGTCCTATGTTCATAGACATCTATGACGTAGTGCAGAGGGCGGCCACTGGAGGGAACCCAAGAGTTGGAACTTAAACTGAGACGATTCTGTCCGACACCGGGATGGGTATCCGGTGTGGCTTAGTGGATAAAGCATCAGCACGTAGAGCTGAAAACCCGGGTTCAAATCCCTGTGCCAGAGATAATTTTTCTCCGTTCCATTACTCTTTCATCGTATGATGTCGCAGAATATCTGCATGGAAATATCATATGTACTTCGGTACATTAAAATAATATATACTTATTACAATAATAATTGAACTTCAAATTTTCTCTGTTAACAGCAATTTTAATTGTTTTTTTTTTTTTCAAGTTTCATACGACTTTTTATGCTCGACCATATTTCTAACTTGAAATTATTCATAAGTATTCATGTTATTCTTATGTGACTGGGGAGCGAACTGACCTTGTGCAATCTCGTAAATTGTGAGATGTGCGCAGACGCGAAAGTATTGATTTTTTCTGGGCAACGAATGTCGACGACCTTGATATAATCTAGAGAGTAAGATAAACGTTAAACTTGATATAACCTTGAAATTGAATTCGATATTGAAAAACGAGATGACAAATTGAATTTATTTGAATATTATTTACAATTAACGCTAATTATTACAGTAACAGAACATAACCTTCTGCGACAGTATTGGATTTCCAGCCTGCATGACGTTTTGCTAGTTGTCTTTCGATTGCATATCCGAGAATAATCGAAAACCTGAACTTTAATGAATACTACTACTACTACTACTACTACTACTACTACTACTACTACTACTACTACTACTACTACTACTACTACTACGGCATCACAGCCCAAAGTCGAGCCTTAGCCTCCTCAATTTTCTTCCTCCAACTGTCCCTGTCCTGTGCTAATCTCCTCCAGGCAGTTGTTCCGAGATAGTCCTGAGAATCGATCGTTACCGCATCTATCCATCTATTTTTGGGTCTTCCAATTGGTATTTTACCATGTATTTTTCCCTTCTAAGATCTTCTTTGGTATTCTGTTCCCTTCCATCCGATAGACATGTCCGGCCCATTCAAGCCTCCTTAATTTGATGAAAGTAACAATATCAAAACTTCTATATAATTTATATAGCTCGTTATTATAACGTATTCTCCACTGCATATTTTCTTGCACCGGTCCAAAAATTCTTCTGAGTATTTTGCATTCAAATATACCTAGTTTAGCTTCTGTCTCCTTAGATAATGTCCAAGTTTCGCTTGCATAACAGAGAATACTTCTAATAATTGTTTTGTATATTTTAAATTTTGTTTCCTTGTGCACATAGTTAGATTTCAATACTTTAATGAATAGGTGTACTTTAATGACATGCATTAAAGGGCTGCTACCAGGTGTATAATTACATTTCAGCATGGTCGAGCATAAAATATATTTTCTCCTTATTTTATTATTAATATCGGGTCACCATGTAGGCCTACTTGGTCTTAGGCTAGTAAAGTTTGGTCGGATTAAATCAAATTTTCCATTAATTCATGATTCAGAAAGGAGGACAAAGCTTATTTCTATATTAAGATATTTTTTATTGAGTGAGAGTTCACGAACTGATAATCGCTTAGAAATAGAACATTGTTGTGGTTTATTCAACAGTAATCTCACTAGATGTTTTGATTTATCTAGAGAAAATCAAAACTCGAGTGGGATTTAATTGACTATTACACGATTAGAAGAAAGTATATAAAGATTAGAAGTAACGAAGTACTCCAATACAATAAAATATTAATTGACTTACGAAAATGCAACTGTCTTCAAATGTATTATTGTACCATCTCAACATTACAAATATTACGCTAGATGCATGCCAGATGGCAGTAGTGAGCAATGCCTCCTCGTCGAGAAGTTCTCGATCTACACGTATACACGATGGCAATGTTACTAGTCAAGAAGGCTTTGTTGATTCAGTTTCATTTTTATTAAAATGCAACATTCCACTTCAATTATCCGAATCCCAGTAATCAACGTCACTTAACAGATGATTTTCAATAAATCTTAATATTAAACAATCTGTGATACGTGACTATCCATAATATCATATAGCAGAAGCTATAACATAACCTAACTAATATACACAAGTGTTAGAAAAGTTTTAATTAACGACGATGACATAAAAAATAAACATGAATAATTTTAAAAGGAATAATTATTGAATGTACAATTTTCAAATTTGAATGTGGTTGGTGGTTCAATTGATGTTATATTGGACGTGTGCGTAATAGAAGTGGAACTCGTTGATTTAGGCCTACATGCTGTATTCAACTTATTCAGAATTTCCGAATGAATAATTTTAAAAGGAATAATTATTGAATGTACAATTTTCAAATTTGAATGTGGTTGGTGGTTCAATTGATGTTATATTGGACGTGTGCGTAATAGAAGTGGAACTCGTTGATTTAGGCCTACATGGTGTATTCAACTTATTCAGGATTTCCGAATGGTGCTCTTCATTTATTTGTAAATCGGATTTCAGAAGATGCATAGGTATGATCAGTGATTTTTATTAATTCTTGTTCTTGAATGCCAATGCGAGTCATATTTGAAACTGCTGTGCATCGACTGGAGTGGTTTGTAATTTTATATATATTTTTGACGTCCAGACCAGCGCAGTTTCAAATGTTGGCAAACAAAGAAACAAATGCTAGGGACGCGATAATATTAAACAAATGCTAGGGACGCGATAAAATTAAACAAATGCTAGGGACGCGATAAAATTGTGCGATAAGCAGCCATGATTGGTTGAAATACGTCCTTTCGTACCGTTTTATTGGTCAAAAGTAGTATGACGTAGTAAGAGTGTAATAGTCAATATAAAAATAAATATCGCTAGGCTATTTCACAAAAGTAGTTTCAAATACATGTTGTCGTCTTTCTGTATTGAGTCTTTTACTTCGGAAACTAGTGTTTCCAGTCCATCGAGATTTCAGAGCATCAGAAATGACGCAGCCAAGTCATTGTTCGTTTCATATCCGCCCTTGAGACCTCTTGACCTGTTTGCTGGAATTGACCTTTTTCTTCATCGACCCACCAGACTCACTCCGGCGGTCAAAGCTTTCAACGGAATCGCTTTCGTTTGTTTTTTTCCCATGCCGCCAGCCATTTTTCTTCTAGTGTCAGGGATAACATCTTAGCCTGCCTGGCTGCGGTTTCGATTCCCGAAGAGGGATTTAAGATGGATCGAGTTGTTATAACGATGTCCTTTTATATGGCTGATGACATGTTGGAACAGATGATAGGGTTGTGGTCCCTAGTGGATTTGGCGGTCGTGCACCGTATATCTTATTTTTTCTCTCTTTTTTACTAAATCTCGAACTGGATATATCGTGTAGATAAGAAATAACCTATTACACTCGATGCGAATTTTTAAATAAGTGATCGTTGTTCACTTTACCTCTCTGATATACAGACTGTCGAAGGTTTAAAAAAGAACAGCTTAACCAGAATTACTTTGATTTTAATATAATATATAGAACCCGGATATTAGACAAAATATATTTTTCAAACTAACAAGCAAACGTTCTGAGGGGGGCAGATAAAAAAGTTATTTTTTTCTTCCACCTGTTAATAATGTCAGAATAAGTGCTTTTACAATTTTTGGCCACTCGACCGCAATTACGAGGGCTGTAAAAGAAAAGTTCGCCAGGGGCCGTTGACAGAAAAAAAAACACAATTTCATTTGACAAATTTATTGGAACAGAAACAACAATTGTTTAGCTATTTTTTTAAATATTTTTCATCGGAATTGAGACAGTTCTCATATCATGGGATCGGCAGAGAGAGGTGCAGACGCAGTCAAACGCTGGTTCGATTTGAGGCGGCTGACTTCTACGACACAAAAATTGATCCCATGATATGACAAATGTCTCAATTCCAATCGGCATATGTTGACAAATAGCATAACAATTGCTGTATCTGTTTCAATAAATATTTTCAAGCAATTGCGCTATTTTCTATAAACGGCCCCAGGGAAAATGACTTTCTGGACGGCCTTGTAATGGTCGAGTGGCCAAAATTTATATAAGCACTTCTTTTGAAATTATTAACATGGTGGAAGAAAAAAAATTAACTTTTTTATCTGCCCCCATCAGAACGCTTGCTTGTGAGTGTATGTATGAAAAACTTATTAAAGACAAACACGTTTCCACACATTTGGGGACGATAGTCCCAATTTTTATTTTGCCTGTTTTGCCTATTTTAGCTCCTGTTGCCTATTTTAAGGTTAAATTCCTTTTTTAGCCTTTTTACGTCGTTATTGTACATTTTCTACATTTTAATGCATTTAAAATAAACCTACATAAATATATCAAAACGTAAATAAGAATGGTTGTACAAATTAAAAATTATATTCACCTCACACAAATATTTGCTGAGAATTTTATTCTCCAGCAATATACATATGTTCCCAAGAAGTCGTAAACTTTTCTCCCCTACCGATTTCATCTTTTAAGCCACTTGACAAAGATGTTTGAATAGTATAGCCCTCAGTGCTCAGGTCACTTCGGGGTTTACCAGCGAAAGAAAGGGGATGAGGGAAGTATTAAAAGCAAGTCTCCAGGTCCCGTTACTGTTGTCGCTTGCACGCACAAGTCACGCGTACTTAGAAGTCTCTAATCCATTCTCACACTCCTCTTTTTGAGACAATACACAGTCGGTTTTTCCCGATCTCTGAAAGAAAGTAGAGACAGTCCTTCTTAAATAAGTTGTTTTAAGTTTGCTCCAATCACTTCAGTAGAAGCAGAAAGATCTTTTTTCCACCATGAAAAACGTTGTCTCTGATAAGAGGCTCACTATGACAGTTGACAACTTAAAACAGCATCTTGTTGTGACAAGTAATCAAGGAAAGTGAGTACCGAATGGATAGTTTATTAAGTATTTGTCTATTTTTTGTCTGTTTTCATGAATAATAAATGCCTATTTTTACTATTTTAGTGCCTATTTGCCTGCCTATTTTAACCAAAATAAATGCCTAAATATCCGGGCCCTAATCATAAGTAACACTAATAAGGCATCACTCATGAGGCAACTAAGCCAGAAGATAATGGATAGTTCCTTACCCACTTCATTGCATACATCTCTGACTGTAATTATGCATGAATAAATTTAAGTCGAATGTAGCAAGTCATGTCAAACATTACTGTAGGTACCCTGACGTTCAAATGTATTCGACCTAAGATTTTATGATCGTGTAAGCGAACTTTCCAACCACGGGATAAGTTAGAACCAAAGATATAAAAAAATTGACAAATTTGAAAGAGTTCCGCTACTTCTCTGTAGGTGGCACCATTATTGGGACAGTTAAAAAAGTGTCGGAGAAAATGATTATGTAGATTAAGCATTAATTATTATCACAATTGACAATATCAGCGGTTTCCAGCTAAACTCAGTGTTGTTTTACAGTCAGTTGAGCGGGATGAAAAATCGTATTCCATAATGCGGGAATATTTATCCATAATTGGCAACAGTGCCTATTATCTTCGCCATCTATTCATAAAGCAACAACTAAAGAATCCATATTTACACGAACAAATTATCGATCACTATCGATTAGACGGATCAGATATCTTTGAACGTCAGCGTACATAGGAACAATCGATGTTTGCATGACAAGTCAAAAGTTTCTCTAAACTTGCGTAGGAAACGAGATTAAGTGCAGTAGCCTACGTACAGAGGTAATGTCTTCCCTGGGAGATGTTGTTTATGGCTGACGTGAATCGTTCACGTCGCATGCACCGACGCCATACAATAGAAAAACAAGACTTGGCTGAATTTAATTTACAAAGTGCCTTCACTCCACAAGCAAGCATCATAAATACAAGTACAATATCATTTGTATACGAAATTAAAAGCAATTAAGTTAGAGCAGTGAAATGGAATTACGCTTTAAAGGTTAATGTGAGGGTGAAAGTTACAACAAATAGCGTCCGCTACGAATTTCAAAGCCTGCAACGTGTCCTCATGATGCACAATATTGTATTGGATTTAGTAAGAGTTATTTCAACTGAACTCTAATACGATAATTTCGTAGTAATAAGTTCCTCTCTTCTATATTACACCACCTTCCTACCCACTTGGTTTTTATCATCCTAAATTCTTGAATTTCTTAACTGAGATGGAGAATTTCGAACTGAAGATGACTTACCTACGACCATAGAACTATTCCGCATCATAAACTCTTACAAGAAATGGAAAACGGTGCACATATTTAGCCCAGTTTATTAACATTTTATATATATTATTTATTTATTTGTTTTGTTTTGTTTTGGTTTGGTTTGTTTTTTTGTTTAGCTTTCTTATTTGTTTATTTATTTATTTACCTATTTATTTATTTACCTATTTATTTCTTCCTATTTATTTATTTATTTATTTACCTATTTACTTATTTATTTACCTATTTATTTATTTATTTACCTATTTACTTATTTATTTATATATATAATTATTTATTTCCATATTTATTTATTTACCTATTTATTTATTTACCTATTTATTTATTTACCTATTTGTTTATTTATTTTCCTATTTATTTATTTATTCGTTTATCTATTTATTTATTCATTTACCTATTTATTTATCTATTTATTTATTTACCTATTTATTTATTTACCTATTTATTTATTTAGATATTTATTTTTTTACCTATTTATTTATCTATTTATTTATTTATTTATCTATTTATTTATTTATCTATTTATTTATTTATCTATTTATTTATTCATTTATCTATTTATTTACTCATTTATCTATTTATTTACTCATTTATCTATTTATTTATTCATTTATCTATTTATTTATTCATTTATCTATTTATTTATTCATTTATCTATTTATTTATTTGTTCATTTATCTATTTATTTATTTATTCATTTATCTATTTATTTATTCATTTATCTATTTATTTATTCATTTATCTATTTATTTATTCATTTATCTATTTATTTATTCATTTATCTATTTATTTAGTTACCTATTTAATTATTTATTTACCTATTCATTTATTTATTTACCTGTTCATTTATTTACCTATTTACTTATTTATTTACCTGTTCATTTATTTACTTATTTACTTATTTATTTACCTCTTTATTTATTTACCTATTTGTTTATTCATTTATTTACCTATTTACTTATTTATTTACCTATTTATTTATTTACCTATTTATTTATTTATTTATTTATTTATTTATTTATTTACCTATTTATTTATTTATTTACCTATTTGTTTATTTACCCATTTATTTATTTACTTATTTATTTATTCATTTACCTATTTATTCATTTATCTATTTATTTATTTATTCGTTTATCTATTTATTCATTTACCTATTTATTTATTTATTTATTTATTTATTTCTATTTATTTATTCATTCACATATTTATTTATTTACTTATTTATTTACCTATTTATTTATTTATTTACCTATTTATTTATCTATTTACCTATTTATTTATCTACTTATTTATTCATTTATCTATTTATTTATTCATTTATCTATTTATTTATCTATTTACTTATTTACCTATTTATTTATTTACCTATTTATTTATTTACCTATTTATTTATTTACCTATTTGTTTATTTATCTATTTATTTATTTAGTTACCTATTTATTCATTTATTTATTTACCTATTTATTTATTTATTTACCTATTTACTTATTTATTTACCTGTTCATTTATTTACCTATTTACTAATTTATTTACCTCTTTATTTACTTATTTACCTATTTATTTATTCATTTATTTACCTATTTAGTTATTTATTTACTCATTTATTTATTTATTTACCCATTTATTTATGTACCTATGTATTTATTTATTTATTCATTTACCTATTTATTCATTTATCTATTTATTTATTTACTTATTTATTTACCTATTTATTTATTTACCTATTTATTTATCTATTTATTTATTTACCTATTTATTTAATTACTTAACTATTTATTTATTTACATTTATTTATTTACCTATTTATTTATTTATTTACCTGTTTATTTACTCACTCTAATTCTTATTACTGTACTCAATTAGAGCAGTAATCTGGCATCCTGAAATCGTAGACGAAATAGTTCCATCATTAGCTTGGTGTGATCGACACGATTTTCATTAAATACCTTGGAATATGTAAAATGTATTTTTGGATAGTCTAGAATTGAAGACCTCCCTCGAAAAAATGGTAATTTCGTTTAGTGGTCTGTCCACGGGCAGGCCTTTCAATACAAACCCAGCTTTCTCCAATCTTTCCTATTTTCTACCTTCCTCTTTGTTTCCTCGTATGAACCATACATTGCAATTTTTCTTGGGAAAGATAAGTGCGGTAGCTTCCCGTTGCTTTCCGCACATCACTCTCTCTTTCACATCTTAGAAAGATCCCTGGGGGCCCCAGCGTGGTGGTGAAGAAAGTGGAATTGACTAATTAGGCCCTCTGGACTTCACAGAAATTCACCGCAAGGGTTAAAATATCAGTTATAACAAGGTTTTTGACCCAATGTGAGAGCAGGAAATCCCAATCAGCCTTTGTATAACATCAAATTAATGAAGTATGTCACTTCGGTGGAAAAATTAATTTTTAAGCATTCAATTATAAGAATAAATCAATTCATCCAATACCTGAATAAGCTTATATCCTTGATTAATCAAATGATTCTGCTAATAAATATAGATCCAACGAAATATGCTCCTGAAATTAAACAGAAATAATACAGCAGAACGATTTTATCACACTCCTTTTTGCTGTGCTGGGTACACAAGGTTTATGTACCTCATAACTCTATTCCTCTTCTAGGGAGAGATGTTACGGTTCACATTTCTTGGAGAATATTATTAAAACTTGAAGATATATTAGGGGTTCCTCGGTGGTATATGAAGTTAAGAGGAGAACCCGATTAAGAGCATCTGGTATCAGTGCTCGCCATTAAAACAGCGTCGTTAGTATGACATCTCGAAAAATATGTTCCTCAACTCAGGTTCGTAAAAGGGAATTTCCTGGAAGATCCCGACATGCCTCTAAAACTTAAAAAAAAGTTTACTTATGAACTATAAAATTTGAATCTTGACATTGCAAACCTCATTTTGGGACGTAGACTTGCTTAAAAGGAATTTCAAATAATATGCTATTCAGCATAGGGGTTATTCCATCTCAAATCGACCGAAATATAGAGAAAATTGACTTTGCAATTTTTAAATACAATGAAACTTTTTCTGTCCGTAGACAACTATGATACAATGCTTTGTGCAAAGTTTGAGGCATCAGAACTTCATAGTGTTTAAATTAAAAATATTTTAATTTATCGTATTTTCATAAAATTAGCAACTTTAAACTGTTGTGGCTCCGAAACCCTTTCACCCAATGATCAAAATCATGGCTTATTTTGATGCTGAAAAGTTAAAGTTTATATTGAATGTAAACAGTTTTTCTTACTTTTTATGGAAATGGAGAAATTTAGATTTTTCTTAATTAAGACACCTTTGCCCACAAAAAAATATTTTTAAAATATATGGTTAGATTCCGCATTGAAAGTAGAAATAAACACGTATTTTTTACTGGTGCAACGTTAATAAGAAAGTATTGAAAAATCAAATAAAGAAAATAAATAGTACGCGCGTGAGCTAACCAACTGACTGTGAGACGAGAGCTAGCCTAGGCAAGCGAGGCCAGGAGACATAAACACGTGATGTTTCGTCTAGTAACGCACAGCTGGGCTAGCTTTATCACAGGTTTTCATAAACATAGGAGTAAAATGACGCCCAATGCTCGCTTATCTTCATCTCTCGGCCAGTGCTTGCTGTGTTGCGCCTTTCAAGTCTAGGCGTGTGAAAATAATTTATTTAACACCCTCGAAACTTATTGCCGAGCCACTAAGCAAACAATGCCGAATCCCTCTTAATAATGCAAGGCTTTTTCTCAATTTTTTTACATTTTTACAAATGGGCAAAAAGCCTGAAAGTAAGTAAAATCAAATTATCTGTCTCTCTGTATACAATAAAAATAAGGATTACTTCTTATCATCACCTATCGAATGTCAGCTTCAAAATGAGCTCCCGTTCAATGTTCTGCAGTAAATGGTTCCAAAGTTCTGAGTGCTAAAAGAGGCTTGTTTTTCTAAAATACGCTAAATTTGTCGCTCAACAATACGAAAACTGTTTGACCTTCGGTAGTATATTTTTGCAAATGCACTCTCCTCAGTACCTTGTATAAATAGGGAAAAAATTAGAGTATAAAAAATGCGAGGTTTTTTACTGATCGATTTCATATGGAATAGCCCATAGGCGTACATAACAGTTAAGTCGTAATTTTAATGTTTCGTGGAAGCCGTAGTATTGGCTCCATTTTCCGTACAGTGGATATTAGTCTGTTGTTAATGTAATCTTGCGTTGGTTATGTAGAGACTCAGCCCTTTGTCAGCTGGTCTCTTATATGTATCCGTCTAAAAAGTGTCTTGACTCTAAAGACTGGAACAGTTTCATAACTGTGTGCATAGTGTTAGTTTCTATACACTGTTGCATCTGAAAGAAAATAAATTGCTTAAATTGAAACAAAAATCTTGAAGTTTCAGACGTCCCCTAAGATAGAATATTGTTTACACAACATATCTTTACCTAATTTCAATTATTCATTCACTACTATCGTTGTACCACATTTTTATCGGTCATTTTACGACGCTTTATCAACTGCTATGGCTATCTAGCGTCTGAATGAGATGAAGGTGATAATGCTAGCGAAATGAATCCAGGATCCAGCGCCGAAAGTTACCCAGCATTTGCTCTTAATGGGTTGAGGGAAAACTCCGGAAAAAACTTCAACCAGATAACTTGTCCCAACCAGGATTTGAACTAGGGCCCGCTAGTTTCATAGTCAGGCATGCTAACCGTTACTTCACAGCGGTGGACGTGCTACATTCCAGACATTAAAATTACAGACATACCTATACGGTAGAGTTGAGAGTGAACTTAAAAATAGAATAGAAATTTGAACTTGACTTCAAATTTAAAATTATATTTTTCCCCCTCATATGCTGGTTACTAAGTTACGTCCATTTTCGACTTCTTCAATTCAAAATTCTTTTACGTTTCTTCAGTGGAACTGTGGAAAGCGAAGTGAGCTAAGTGACCAATTGTCTTGGAACTTGCATAGAATATCTCACATATCCCCAAATTCTATTGCAAGGATGCTCGATCGCGTAACTTTCAATTACTTCTCATTCAATTTCCTCCTTTTATCGTCATCATTATTATTATCATCGTCATCATCATCATCATCATGATGTCGCAGCTTACGACGAGTTCCTTCCTTGAAGGAGCTAAGACAGACAAAAATGATGACGTAAGAATACACAAATTTAGTTGAGTAAGATACTGGCAGTGTTTGTCATTTTGTATGGGGGTGAATTTCGTCTAATACATAAAAAAATATATAACTCGAATTTAAAAACAAGAATGCAATCTTGTAAGCTGTAAATAAACGGTCAATAGGCCTATAGAAAATAAGGAATAAATATTAGAAATAGGTAACTGAATCTTGATAAACGAATATGATATTCCAATTTAAGCAAAAAAAATGAAATGTCTGTGAGCGGCAAAAGAATGAACATGGATGGACAGAATAGAAAATAAAGAAATATAAGTGAGTAGGTAGATCTTTGGTATATCAAAGAAGGAGATTAGTCGAACTTAAGTAGTAGAAACTATATTTCTTAAATATTATAGACATTACAAATGAATAGGTGAATCTTTAATATGTCACAGTAGAATATTGGACGAACTCTAGAAGCGGGAATGACATCGCCGTGAGTAATAGAGGAAAGTGTAAAGATGAACAGAGATTAGAAAGTGCCGGTGGATAGTGAGTAATAAAAAATCTATTACTCGAATCAAAGAGCAGAAATTGATTTTCTGCAATCAGTAAAAGAGTGTTACTGAATGGCTTCGATGTATTTGACAAGGAAAAAAAAATTGAATGCACGCGAAACTGTAAAGATCACTTGTAAAGAAAAAAAATCACAGTCCCTAGGTTCGTATTGCAATATTTCCAGAAGTCGATTGAGGCTTATGACAGAACAGGTTTGCGGAAGGAACATGCATTAATTTCTAAATTAGAGACAGAACAGGTTAGCGGAAAAAACATGCATTAATTTCTAAATTAGTGAAGAACAGGTTTGCGGAAGGGACATGTATTAATTTCTAAATTAGGGAAAGAACAAGTTTACGGAAAGAGCATGTATTAATATCTAAATTAGGGACAGAATAGGTTTGCGAAGGAACATGCATTAATTTGTAAATTAGGGACAGAACAGGTTCTCGGAAGAAACAAGTATTAATTTCTAATTTAGGGGACAGAACAGGTTTGCGGAATGAACATGCATTAATGTCTAGTTAGGGAGAGAACAGGTTTTCGGAAGGAACATGCATTAATTTGTAAATTAGGGACAGAATAGGTTTGCGAAGGAACATGCATTAATTTGTAAATTAGGGACAGAACAGGTTCTCGGAAGAAACAAGTATTAATTTCTAATTTAGGGGACAGAACAGATTTGCGGAATGAACATGCATTAATTTCTAGTCAGGGAGAGAACAGGTTTTCGGAAGGAACATGCATTAATTTGTAAATTAGGGACAGAACAGGTTTGCGGAAGGAACATGTATTAATTTCTAAATTAAGGAAAAAACAGATTTACGGAAGGAACATGCATTAATTTCTAAATTAAAGAAAGAACAGGTTTGCGGAAGGAACATGTATTAATTTATAAATTAGGAAAAGAACAGGTTTGCGGAAGGAACATGTATTAATTTCTAAATTGAAGAACAAACAGGTTTGCGGAAGTAATATGTATTAATTGATAAATTAGTGGAAAGAACAGGTTTGCGGAAGGAACATGTATTAATTTCTAAATTAAGGAAAAAACAGGTTTGCGGAAGGAACATGTATTAATTTCTAAATTAAAGAAAAAACAGGTTTGCGGAAACAACATGTATTAATTTATAAATTAGGGAAAGAACAGATTTGCGGAAGGAACATGTATTAATTTCTAAATTAAGCAAAAAACAGGTTTACGGAAGGAACATGCATTAATTTCTAAATGCTGTAAGACAATTTGGAAAGAAGAAAGCTATAAATTTTGAAGCTTGCCTTTCAATATTATTAGAAGTTTTTATCACTATCTTTATCGAATGGATATATCAGAAAATAATAAGATTTAAGAGTCAAGTTACTTTAATAATGAAACTTTAAAAGAACAAGAACTTCATGACAGTTTTTATCTCTGAATTCCAGAAATTATATAAATCTTCTAAGATATACGTGGATGTAATTTCTTCTTGTTTTATGTTCTTCATAAGTTTTATTGAGCGTAATAATATTACAGTTCAAAGACGTTAAACACGATAAGTAGTTGAGTTTCCCTACAAAGAAATGCCATTTTATTTTCAATGCTATTAATTCAAGTCTTCAGCGGAAACATAGACTTTCGAGACAAATACTACAATCTCATAAAACTAACTTTTCTTCACAGAAAATTAAAGTTTTGTCTGAATATATAGGATTTTTTAAATTTCGGCGAAACGCCTTAAGCATTGGCCTAAGGTCTGTTTCCGCATCAAGAGAGGTTTTTTTTCCACTTCTAATTAAACATTTCCTTATGAAATTTAACAGTAGAATAATTACACATAGATCAGAATTGTCCGACAGTTATAAGGTTAACCAAACACTCCCTATTACACTTTTCAAATATTAACAAAATTTACTCTTGAGTAAATACACTTGCCTAACCTATTACATAACATATTTTATATTTTGAACATCATCTCGTAGTTGTTTATAGCATATTCAGTAGGACATGACTTGTTTCCAGGTGGAAAGATGCATTTATTACTGAAGTACAGGAAACTGGAATGAAATGCTGTGGATGACTGGTTTTTGGACCCACAGATTCATTTTTTCTTGTTATTTCATGAGCTTTATGTCATGTTATACAGGTTCATTCAAAAAAAGGTTGTTGTGAAATGCTGGGTGGGGAAATATATGGTTATTTGGAACAGGAAATATGTATAACATTTTTAAAAATATGGCATTGGTTCAGAGATGCTATTATTTTGAAGTGTAATTTGAATTACGGTGATATGATACGATTTGTATTCCATGGGTTTGTTATTAATTATGATTGTAATAACAGCAGAACAACAACCTACTATTATATTATTTCTTACTAGACGTACCCGTGCGCTCCGCTGCACCTGTTAGAAATAAATATAAAGTAATTACATAATTTAAATAGGACGTTTGACCAAGGGAACATTCGTGTTTGATAGAAGGATAAATCGTTTAATATGTTTTGGTCCAGAGAGCAATCATTTGGTGCAATGACAATTCCTTTAACATGTTTCTTAATTGTTATTACATGCAACCATAGTTTAATGAAGATTGACATATCGTTTAGTTTTAATGTGTATACTTTATATTAACTGCTATATGTTTCAGAAGTTACTGTAATAACATTGTAGAATTATGTCCATCTAGAGAAACTAAAATTTCCAATGGTGAAATAATAATTAAACAATTAATTAGGTTCCGATATTACTTCATACAAACACAGAAACATTCTCTGTAGGCTATGTTTCATAGCTTTCGATTGTTGTTGTCCAAGGTCCCTTATAGACGAAGTCATTTGTTTTTTTTCAGTACAGCACCTTAGATGGCGCTGTTATTGTAATTTTTTTAACTCATTTATCTCATTAAATATCAGTCCTATCAAAATTTTGTGTAGAATAAAACTTATCGGGAAATATTTTTAAAGAAACTTTTGTTATGTAACATTTTTCACAAAGATTAATAATAAGGGAGATATTTAATTCAAGCCCCCTTATAACCCCCTTTTTAAATAAAGAATTTTGAATTCCATATAGCCTAAAATCTAAATTACAACGAACTTAATTTATATTCCAATTTTCATATAAATCGGTTCAGCCATTATCTCGTGAAAAGGTAACAAACATCCAGACAGACATACAAACAAAAATGTCAAAAAAGCGATTTTCGGTTTCAGGATGGTTAATTATACATGTTAACGCCAATTATTTTTGGAAAATCGAAAATTACCAGAAAAATTTTGGCTACAGATTTATTATTAGTATAGATTGTTAGAAAATACCCGTTCATACTAAAGTATTATATCAACATATATCGTGCTGCGGAGTCATATCTTTGTTTACAAGATCTATTCTTTTTATGCATAATTAATTTCCAACACACGATTGATGCGAACCGAGACCTGTGTTTCTAGGCATCACCAAAATGAGTACACGCTTGATCCTTCCCTTGTCTTGTCAGACAAGACCTTACTTATTCAATCACCCCATATATAGACTTACACTAAAAGGAACAAAAATAATAGGAACAACGTATGATACACACATGCAACAGTTCATCACCATATACATACATATACAGGATGTTTCAAAAATACGGGGCATAATTTCAGGTATGTATTTCCCACATGTAGACAATCAAAATAGTTCATTACAACATGTGTCCGGAAATGCTTCATTTCCGAGTTATGGCCTTCACAACATTGAAATTCACCGGAACATTTTTCTTTCCGCAGGTCGTTGTCATTACAGAATATGTTCAAAATGTCCACCTCCTGCTTGAATACAGACCTCACATCGATGTCTCATTGACCTGCGAACACGATCCCAAACTCCAGGAGTATTGCGTATGTCCTCAGAACATGCCACAATTCGATTCCGAAGGGATTCCAAATCAGGCACCGGAGACGAATAAACCAATGATTTTAAATGGCCCCACAAGTAGAAATCGAGAGGGTTCAGATCAGGTGAGCGTGGAGGCCAAGCAATTGGGCCACCTCTACCTATCCATCGATCAGGAAACCTTCGATCCAAGTACCGGCGAGCCGTCGACTGAAGTGTGCAGGAGCGCCATCATGCAAGAAGTGAATGTGTTGACGATTGATCAGTGGAGTGTCTTCTAAAACATGAGGTATGGTTCCGGTGAATTTCAATGTTGTGAAGGCCATAACTCGGAAATAAAGCATTTCCGGACACATGTTGTAATGAACTATTTTGATTGTCTACATGTGGGAAATACATACCTGAAATTATGCCCCGTATTTTTGAAACACCCTGTATACATCTTTTACAGGTGCAGTAGTTGTAGTTTTTGACAATTCTGGGAATATCTGCCGCTGCACTTTTGCTCAAAATTTTTTCGTTCTGTTATTAGTATTTTCACAAATTCCTCCATCGTATGGGATGTAGGCGTAAGCTGGTAATGCAAAAAACCTGCAGCAAGCCAAGCCTTTACAAATATAGCATTGATCGTTGGAGGATCTATCTATACTAATAATAAATCTGTAGCCAACATTTTTCTGGTAATTTTCGATTTTCCAAAAATTATTGGTGTTAACATGTATAATTAACCATCCTGAAACCGAAAATCGCTTTTTTGAAAATTTTGTCTGTCTGTCTGTCTGTCTGTCTGTCTGGATGTTTGTTACCTTTTCACGCGATAACTGCTGAACCAATTTATATGAAAATTGGAATATAAATTAAGTTCGTTGTAACTGAGAGTTTAGGCTATATGGCATTCAAAATACTTTATTTAAAAGGGGGGTTATAAAGGGGGCCTGAATTAAATAAATCGAAATATCTCGCTTATTATTGATTTTCGTCAAAAATATTACATAAACTTAACAAAAGTTTCTTTAAAAATAATTTCCGATAAGTTTTATTCTATACAAAATTTTGATAGGACTGATATTTACTGAGGTAAATGAATTTTAAAATTACAATAACAACGCCATCTAAGGCGCTGTACTGAAATAAAAACAAACAATTTCGTCTATAAGGGGCCTTGGACAACTACAATCGAAAGCTATTAAACATAGCCTAAGAGAATGTTTCTGTGTTTATATGAAGTAATATCGGAAGCTAATTAATTGTTTAATTATTATTTCACCATTGAAAAGTGTAGTTTCTCTAGATGGGCATAATTCTACAATGTTATTACAGTAACTTCTGAAACATATAGCAAGTAATATAAAGTATACACATTAAAACTAAATATGTCAATCTTCATTAAACTATGGTTGCATGCAATAACAACAAACATGGTAAAAGAATTGTCATTGCACCAAATGATTGCTCTCTGGACCAAAATGACCGAATTTTAATTATTTAAATACAATTTAAATTAAGTATTATATTAAACGATTTATCTTTCTATCAAACACGAATGTTCCCTTGGTGAAACGTGCTATTTTAATTATGTAATTACTTTATATTTATTTTTAACAGGTGCAGCGGAGCGCACGGGTACGGCTAGTTAACAATAAAGTTTGATGGTTCAGTGAGTCCTGCCCTCTGGAAACGCAGAAATAAACTTCTTACGTTCTGTAGCAAGTTTGACAGTATTATTTTGCCAAGACGGAAGCTGTTTGGGAATCTGTGTGGAATGCTCTTTTGTACCACGAAACGTTAGGAACTATTAAAGAGTTGGCACCGCCGATGCCGCTTTGATGTTCATTTATGGCACAATGCAGTACGGCACTCTTTTCTCCCAAGACGGAGGCTGAACGTGTGATGTTTTGTATCGATTCCAGGGGCGGCTCTACAATAAGAATTTCAGAGCTGCAGAACCGCCATTTATATGGACCTGAAAAAATTAAAAATATAAAACGTGATTCTATGTAATCTAATTCATTGTTTCATTTATTTTTCCAATTCATTCTCCTTCGATTCGAGATTTTACTGTCTGTAGGAGCCTTGAACTGCTCGAGAATTTTAGCTGTAGTGTACTTTTCGGATCTGTGATCGGCAGTAGGCTTCTGGACTACTGTATATCATTACAGTTCCAGTGTGTTATAGTACTGTGGGTGGTGTGATGTGATTAGTCAGTGTGTCTAAGGAAATATTTTATATTAAAAATGAATTAAATGAAAACCTAATCGACCAACCCTTTTAGAAATTAAAAGAGAAATTGCATGTTAACTTAAGAAATTAGAACGGTCTACACAAAGTTTAAATATTTTAATTTCTGAAAAAAGTCGAGGAAATCATGTAGCCTGCTAGTCATTTTGATACCGAAATGTGTAATGGAAACGATTGGTTTTTTGCTGCGCAATGAAAACGCTTTCTCCTCACCCGTGTATTCTGTTTAGAGGAGAAAATACATGGACAAACATCGGAGTGAAGGATTTAATTAATTTGACTTAAAAACTAGAAAAGCTTGTGGGGCACAGCTCCTCTGTGTGACTAGTTGTACCAGGTGGGAGAGGTATAGCGCACGGATGGTTGGAGTACAATTTCGGTGCACAGTCAACTTCGAGAAGGGGCTGTAATTACATGTGTTATCCGATTTAGAAGCAATAAACAGCATGCGTTTGCTAAATACACTATTTTTCATGCAGAACTGCCAACCTTTGTAACCGCGGGCCGCTACTGATCGATTCCGTAATAAAATGTAGATACTATTACTGCTGTGGTTTTTTAGTTGTGTGCTATAAATTATACTGTTCTGCTTTCACATCTGAGATTCATCAACCTTCGGGAGAAACTAGAGTAATCGGACAGTTCGCTGAAAAGAGGCCAAGATGTAGTTGGAGGAAGGTCAAGTTTTTACAGCCCCTCCAGATGTGGACTACACGGCTGCATCCCGTTATATGCCTCGCATGCGATCGAATCCACTTTCTGCGACTCGCACGTCGGCCATACGGAACAGACCAGTAAATAGTACTTCACTCGCCGAGTTTATACGACCAGTTTCGACTTCTAAAATGAGACGCGTAGAAAGAATTTGATGGCGCTTCGAGACTAAGCCATATGCTGACTTTCAAAAGACGAGGAATCAATAAAGCAAACCAAGGAAAGATGGCATTAGAATTGAGAATACGGATTTTTCCTATAAATTTAAAATAACTAGACTAGACGTCATTTCGGAAGGCGGTTAGCTTCTATATGCACCGTAGCATTTCTGGTATGTGACGTCACAAGCTTGTACAGTAGAACCAATCAGAATCAGTCTATAACAAGCACTTCCCGAGTTCGTTTGTTCACGTGCGAGTGTTTCAATACATTGAATAAGTAAAACTAACGTTTACTATGTGTATGCAAGGTAAATAAATGGAAGAGACTGTAAAAACACAAGTATTACACAAGCAGGCGCGGAAAATAGTGTTTAAGGTGTATAATTATTATAACAACGTTAACGAGCAGAACGCTGCCGGCCATCTTGATGCTGACAGCGACGTTGCCAACGTGCAAGAAACGACTGCAGAGGCATGTGGTGTGGGATTGAGAAACGTGCAAAGAATATTGTTAGTGAAGGAAAGAGGGTTTGTTTGGTGTCATGCTTACAGTAATCAACGGCTAATGTCATTATTGTCTTTTGATAATTTAAATTCTCTCCTGCGCTATTTGTATTGCACGCAGTAGCGGCTGGTGGTCAAAATAATGAGTGTGCTACAATCTCTATATCGGCCTACTGTATACACATATATGTATTTATCTTAATTTGAGACTCGCCTAGTGACGAAATATGAAGTCCATACGACGTTCCTTCCTACTGCAGAACTTGTCAGTTACCCTGGAGTTAAACCCTTCCATCTTGGACTCGTACTCTTTTCTATTGACAGTATTGCAAGAGCAGTGAGGCGATCCTGGGACATACTGTTCCATAAAAACGTTTTTATGCGTTTAAAGAAAGAAAAACATCTTTCTGGCTCAGCAGTGGTCATTGGTTTTGTAACCAAAATATTTAACAACTTCGTTACTTCACAGAATGGATCCTGTGAATAGTTGGAGGCTATGTTATGTATTGTAACAATTGAATCGCACTTTTTAGAAAGAAACTAAGTCAAAATTTGTCATTTTTATTTCTACTGATGAAATAATTATCATAATACTTCAAAGACGCAAAGATAAACAAAGAAAGGAACTTCATCAAACTTTTCCCAGTATCTCTAACATCGAGTTGATGTTTATATTTCCTCACTGGCACACTGATATTTATTCATGAAAGTAAATTCTTTTACTCTCCCGAAGAATAGAACATTTTGACTTAGTTCCTTTCTAAAAAGTGCTATTCAATTGAACAGCTCCATCTATATTTCGGAAGTCAGGTCTTCCATATAGAACTCCAAGTTGTGTCTTTAACACTCTTTTGTTCAGTACAGTATAGCTGTTGACAGCAGCTTCAAGTTCGCGTTCAGGAAAATTATGCGAAAAATTGTCAAAAAATTTGCTGTTTAACAATTTTGTTGCGTCTAGGTAGGTTAAAGACTGAAACTATAAGTAGTTTCCTGAATTATGCTGTCACATAATTCCTTGGCTTCAATTTTCTAGACTGACTGATTCAGGAGGAACCTCAAAAACAAGATAGATAGCAGCAGTGGTCGGACACTTGAATTGCCAAACACATTGTACATAGTTCCGAGTTCTTCCACAAACAAGCATTCTTTCGTTACGCTTTACTTTTGTAATCTCCAAGCTGTGTTGTGCTGAACCTGACTACAGCACTTCCCCGCGTAAAATAGCCAATCAGAGCAGTGATTTCAGCTTAGCACATGCGCATTAGTTGTCTACATTCTCATGTAGAGCTTTGAGTAGCACAACGTACCGCCTGAGGCACCAATGAGCGAAGAGCGAAGACTAAACACTCTATAACGCGTCGTGAACATAACCACGGGAAATTGTCAAATGGCAGATCAAATACTATGGTGGTATTACAAATACATTATTTGAGCCAAAATTATCATTGTGCTGTAGCACTGTAGCACATAAGGACGGGCCGCCCCTGATTGCACGTGCGTGAAGTACGATGTGGCAATGTTGTACGCTGCCTTGCTCTCTCTATCTGTCTCTCTCGACGCAAACGCTAGCAGACAACCGCCTTCCGAATTGCCGTGGACTCTAAATTATTCTTATAAATTTAAGAATTACTTAGACTTCATTTTTATAACGTTTCAACCTAGACATAACCTTTAAAATATTTTGTGAATGCATGCACAGAATGTCTCACTTAAACCGTCCATTTTTGCTTACAAATGACTTTCAAGGAACCCGGAGGTTCATTGCCGTCCTCACATAAGCCCGTCATCGGTCCCTATCTTGACCAAGATTAATGCAGTCCCTACCATCATATCACACCTCCCTCAAATCTATATTAATATTATTCTCCCATCTACATCTTGGTCTCCCCAAAGGTCTTTTCCCCTCCGGTCGTCCAACTAACACTCTATATGCATTTCTATATTCATCAATATGTGCTACATGCCTTCTCTATCTCAAACGTCTGGATTTCATGTTCCTAATTATGTGCAGTTCTGCGTTGTGTAACTTTCTCCATTCTCCTGTAACTTCATCCCTCTTAGCCCCAAATATTTTCCTAAGCACCTTATTCCCGAACACTCTTAACCTCTGTTCCTCGCTCAAAGTGAGAGTCCAAGTTTCACAACCATACAGAACAACCGGTAATAGCCTATAACTGTTTTATAAATTCTAACTTTCGGCTTTTTCGAGAGGATCCTGAATGATAAATCTTTACATAGATTATGAGCTGTTTAGGCAATGCCTTATTTTAAAACGTTTGCACATGCGAATTTTAAGTGTTGCATTTATTGTGACTTATTTACTGCAGCCAGGAGAGTCACATACATGAATCATCTTTTATAATTTACAATTAGTATGGTGATCTTCTGTGCTATTGACTGTAGTATATGAATTGCTCTCATTATTTCCCTTCGGTAAATTCTCTTAGGAACAGAGAGCGAAAATTAACCACATCTAGCATTAGTTTCCAGTTCATTGTGTATGGCTTTGCTGAATCAACGCTTCCCTGACTTTTATCGTGAATAGAGTTAAAAGTTCCTCTTAACGTTAATGTGGTAGCGGTGCGGAAAGTATCATTTGCTGAATCTGAGATTTTCCGCTTTAGAAAATGAGGAAAATATAAAAGAGTAGAAGGGGAAAGGAGAAAGACTTGGTTTCTGTATTCTGTATGTAAAGAGCGAATCTTTGCCCAAAGACTGCACTAATAGCTGCTGCCAATGAGCGCAGCAAGATAACGAATATCTGTACAATCTCAATTGAACTGGGTCTATTTCGCAGGGAATTCCCTTTACGAAGCTCAAGTTGCAAAAAGTCTTGCATAATGATAATGACAGTACACTTTTATATTTAAAATAAGCTTTTCACTGCAAGGTGACATTGAAATCACAAACTTTTTGCGACCTCGAAGGCGTGAGTGTTTTTTAGAAATAGTATTGTACTGTACTTGTGAATTTTATTACCCAATAGTTCGCAGTGAATGAGCTAGCGGCAGCGTTTCTCAAACTTTTTTGAAGTGGGGACCACTTTTTAAAATCAGAACAGTTCCGCGGACCACCTTACTCTTGTTCTCTTCGAAAGCAAATACATCATTTTTGTAGTATATTTTAATATCAATATACTTATATTTTAAAATAGAATTAATTAAGTAAAATTAATTTAATAATTAGGCTAATGTTAATAAAAGAAAATTCATTTTTGTTTCTTTAAGGGGAGAGGATGGTATTATTTTTTTTTTTTTTACTTTTTTCCCATTTGGTGTAAAATATTAATTTTTTGTATGTAGAGAGCTCATAGCTGTGGCAACTCAACCAAATAAAAATATTTTGAAAAACAAAATTATTTGGGGGCCCAAATTTGAAAAAAATATACCCAATGCAGGATTGTACTAAAACCGATATATCTAAACCATTTTTAAATACAGATTCAAACAGTTTTCTGCAATGTATTTGCAAAAACATGTTCTACAAACTATCTGTAACAGAAATTAGATATTAGTCCCTACGTTTGTGAAATATACAATTAAAATTTAATAACAATTTTCTGATTTTCTTTCTTGCAAACAAACGGACGTATTTTTAAAATGAAATAAATTAACAAAATTCTGTTACAGAGAAAAGTTTCCTAATAGCCTAAAGAATGTGTGTTCTAAATTTCATGTATGTATCTTTAATAGTTCAGAAATTATATCCATTTTTGTCTGGCAGTGTTGCAAAAAAAATGAAGTTACTGGAATCCGATAAAAGGGGGCGTGTGATTTAAAAATCCATAGCGCAGGGAGTTTAAAAATGATGTCTCAACACCCGATAAGGGCACAAATACCCACAAAATGTTATGCAATGCATTCCACGCATATCAAAGGGTATTTTAAAGAAAAAAAAAAATTTTTGAAAATTTAATTTACCGGAAACAACAGTAAAAGTGGGCGAGTGATTTAAAAATCCATAACGCAGGAAGTTTAAAAATGGCGACTCAATATCCGATAAGGGCACAAATACCCACAAAATATTATGCTATGCATTCCACACATATCACAGAGTATTTGAAAGATTTTTTTTTTTAATTTACTCATTTTTCACCAAAAAATACCATCCTCTCCGCTTAATAAGGCTATTAGAGTTTGGATAATCTTTAACTTATTAACTAAAAAAAAACAAATAAATAAATGTTGGTACTCACATTAATGAGATGAATGAGGCTGCCGATTCTTGCACAGTTGTTCTATATTTGGTCGTATGCTGGTAAGCTTAAGTTGGAGATTGTCACATACATACACATGCAATTTTGTTATTCTAGATTTAATTTGTAATTCAGTAAATATAAAATATTCTTTGTTTCTCTATGATAAATTATCTAGCTTTAATTATTCAGGTAATCTTTTCGTACTTTGATTTTATTGTAATTGTAAATTTAATACTAATTGTAATATTATTTGTAATTGTAATTGTAAATTTAATACTAATTGTAATATTATTTGTAATTGTAATTGTAAATTTAATACTAACTTAATTGTAATTTTATTGTTGATATTGTAGTTGGAATCTCCTGGCAGAGGGGCAGAGAAGGCCTGACGGCCTTATCTCTACCAGGTTAAATAAATAAATACTACTACTAAATACTACTGTACATCGAGTCGATTTCGGTAGCCTATTTTGTTTTTATTAGAGTTAGTGATGAAAACCCTTTCTGACACAAATACGTAGAAACAAACTGAATTACAATCTCTAAAGCACCGTTGTACAGTTCAATGTAGTCTCTTTTCACTTGTGATGCTGTCCAGAAACTACCATACCTTTCGCTTGGAATTTCATTTTAGGTCCGGTCTCATACGAGAGTTCAGTTAACTGTTCTGTTTCAATCAACGGGAATTTTTTAGTGTCAATATCGCAATGAAAGTGATCACGAGCCCATGAAAATTCGTCATATTTACTTGGAAAGTAAGTTTAAATTGTGACCTCAGAGTTGTATTATTGGTGTACGATGTACAGTAGGCCTACGTGACCATTTCAATGTGCAGACTGGGTGTCGGCAAAACTATTAACAAAATCGTAAATACTTGAAAAGGTTCGGTCCTCTGTTATGAATTTGGGTGGTACCTGGCTGGGTTATACGGACTGCGCCAGAAGTGCAGGGAAAAGATGGCGAGAAACACCACGTTCATAGTGCTTTAAATCCCTCATTTGTTGTTGAGAGTAGAGTGGGAAGTCAGTAGACGGATAGGGTAATAAATTTCATAAAATGTCAGTACTGAGAGAAAAAGTGAAAGGCGATTGCCATGTGTCATTTTCAAACTCAGAGAATTTCAGCTGTAGAGTGATACACAATTCGTTTGAATTTTATTTTTTCTTCCGCCTTTTTTGAAGGACCACAAGGGCAGAGCTCGAGGACCACAGGTGGTGCGCGGGCCATAGTTTGAGAAACGCTGAGCTAGCCTATATGTAATCAACACAAAATAATATTTCCATTATCATCATCATCGTCATCATCACTTATATTTTTTCCTTTCTTTCAACTGCATCAACTGCAAAGAACTAAAAATAAAGTGCTTCTTGTTTCAGTACTGTCTTTTCTAGTCAATTCCTCGCATGTCGTGAACAATTTTCATACATGCGGTATGAATACGAGAAGAAAGCAAACATTTTCTCTTTGTTCTTGGTACTTAGGATTGTTAAGCTGCACAATGATGCACAAAAACGCAAATAAATATTTTACAGGAACTCGTTTTCTAAAATTACACTAATTTCACGACAGAATGCCATGACTTTCAAATCTTGGTCTCTGTAAATAATTAACCATGTTGTGAACTGAAAATAGTGAGCGTTTTAAAATTTTACAACATTAAATCTTAAACCTTTAAAATATTCAAGAGATTTCTGACGACAGAAGAAACGTGTCTCAGAACAGAATCTCCAGCCTTGTTACGTCAGTAAGGATGTGGACATTGCAAATCAAGATTTCAGGTAGCTATAACTCCCTGTAAAGTTGATTTGAATAATTTCGAGGGAAAAATTGTTCCGGAGCCGGGTATCGAACCCGGGACCTTTGGTTTAACGTACCAACGCTCTACCATTGAGCTACTCGGGAACTCTAACCGACACCGACACAATTTTTCCCGACAATTTTCGGTGTCGGTTAGAGTTCCCGAGTAGCTCAATGGTAGAGCGTTGGTACGTTAAACCAAAGGTCCCGGGTTCGATACCCGGCTCCGGAACAATTTTTCCCTCGAAATTATTCAAATCAACTTTGCAGGGAGTTATACCTGAAATCTTGATTTGCATAATACACGTCACTATTCGTGAACAGAAAACCACAATTTAAGTCACACAGAGTTAGTGTGCACTCGAAGTTGGTTGCTTGACGGTTGTCAGCCCACTTTGAGGTCTGTGGATATAGAGGGAAAAATTGTGTCGGTGTCGGTTAGAGTTCCCGAGTAGCTCAATGGTAGAGCGTTGGTACGTTAAACCAAAGGTCCCGGGTTCGATACCCGGCTCAGGAACAATTTTTCCCTCGAAATTATTCGATGTGGACATTGCTAATCACTGCTGCTTCTAATTCTTTTAGTACCGGAATTGATTCTAGGACGATCATAAATTTGTCGTCTCATTCCGACATCTTAAGAAGTCAGGTCTGCGTAATAATGTAAATTTAACATTTGGGAGTTTGAGAAAAAATACGGGGGAAAAACAATAAATTGATAAATGCGGGCTCTTTCAGAATTCAACCGAAGAATTTAAGGGGTTGTAGAGGGGTTCTAGGTAAGTACTTTGAGATAGGGAACTAGAGGTCTGCGGGTTCAAACTTACACGCAATGGCGTGAAATAATTTTTGGGCCAGTATGCCAGTGATTGAACCTGCACGTATATCGTTACATTTGGAAATTTTTCGTGAGGACGGTATTGAACCTGCGAGTTCCTTAAAAGCTATTTGTAATTAAATATAGCATAAGTATAAAAAGCTCGCGCAAGAAACGATTACCGAAAAGCAATGGTGGCGTTGCTGTCTATTTTGACGTGTGTATGTAGGCACGCCGAGGGAGGAGAGGTGCGGGCCGATGAAAGTACTGTCTCTTCCAAGAAGATGAACAAATGAGGACATTGCTATGGAAATAAAGAACGTAGCAAGAGAAAAATTCGAATCTAATTAAACTCGCAATATATGTTTACGAATGAAATAATAATACCGTGCGATACAAGGCACGCATTCACATGCAATGGAACAAACTAAAGTCGTAATGTAACTATCACAACACAAGACTGATTCTATCGATGTCATTTCTCTTCCGACTGTACTCTTGAATATCATTCAAGTTATCACGTGACCTTTCCTCTCGCCCGCTCTTCCTTATCGCAGTGTTTGATTCGCATTTCTTCCGTCGGTAATCCGCAATTGCGAGACTTACATGTTTGGCAATTAGTAAGTCTAGGCTACAGAGAATAGATGGGATAGAAACGTGGTCCTAAGAATAATGAGATGTGTCTACATCTGCAATAAACGGCAAAACAATAACTTGACTCGTAAACAGAGAAAGAAAGATAGTAGTAAAGAAACAATAAAGAAAAGAAAGACGGTACGAATGGTAATGAAGTATTAATAGTATAAAAAGAACTGAGATATCAAAGTTAGAAGATAAAATAAATTCACAGTTTTGAAAATGAATCAGTATCAATAAAATCACTTTAGAAAGATAATGATCGCCAAGAAAATTAGCGTATAGTAGGACTAAGAAAAACACGAAAAAGAAGCTGGAGACACATTTTTCTCTGTTGTTAATCAAGTAGTCGTGTTTCCGACCAGAGTTTTTTTTCTGGTCAACAAATTGAGATTTTCCTCTCTTTTGAAGGAACTGCATGTGTATTGTATTCAGTCTATATAATAAGTTACATGCTGGCCTTACGGAATGCTAATTCCAGCCACCACCAAACAAATTCGATGCGTGGTAATGACTAATTTTCATTGAGGGCCTAAAGAGGAACTTAAACATCTAGGGTGCTATGCATAGACATTTCGCTAGCCCGCGCTACAAGCGTGTTAAACTAGCCCCGGCTATTAACTGATTACTTGTACAGGTTTCATATCATATCATATCATATCATATCATATCATATCATATCATATCATATCATATCATATCATATCATATCATATCATATATCATATATCATATATCATATATACCTGCCTGCAGCGGTCTTTGAGGGCTGTCCTTCCTTAAGGAGATTCAAGAATAATTTAAAGAGTTGTGTATAAAGTGAAAATTAAAATTAAGGTGACATTCAACATTTAATTTTTTAAGGTGGCATGTATTTATCTAGCCTGACGAGTTTACTTCCTTGGTTTGAATTGTAAATTATTTAAAAATAGCGTGTAAGAGGGCCTTAGACTAGAAATGTTTAGTTTAAATGTAGTTCTGTTTATAAGTATGCATAAGGATGTAATTATTTGACTTATTTGAACTGTTGTATCAGTGAAGCGAGGTGAGTCAGTGAAGTTATGGTTTTACAGTGCAGTGAACAGTTCCGATCAGTGATAATTTATAGCGTCAATGAAATGTGTTCTATAGTGTCAGTGAAATGTGTTACAGAGTGTCAGTGAAATGTGTGCTAAAGTGTCAGTGAAATGCGTCATAGTGCCACTACAGGGAATGAGATGAGAGTAAAGTGAAAGACTATTGAAAATTATGTAGGACCTATACATAATCATGTAGGTTGTGTTGTAAAATTAGGTGTTTTATTTTATGTTTTATTATTATTGTGTTAAATTGTATTGTGTATTCTTATTGTATTGTGTATAAAATTGTATATGTGTTGTAAATTTTATTATGTATTGTAAATTTTATTGTGCATTGCTTATCATTTTAACTGTGTATTGTTAATATTGTATATACCACTGCCACCGGGTGCTTGCCCACTTGCAGTGTAAATAAATACATACATATCATATATCATATATCATATATCATATATCATATCATATCATATCATATCATATCATATCATATCATATCATATCATATCATATCATATCATATCATATATCATATCATATCATATCATATCATATCATATCATATCATATCATATCATATATCATATCATATCATAATTATTCCATTCTCATTATCTGAAAAATGTAACAAACCTCCTACATCTATATTAAGTATTAAATTACATAATTCTGATTGTTGTCTTATACAGTGTAAATGTCAGATTATTAAAGAGTCTTCTGAAGCTAAGTATTTAGGCATAATTTTCGATAATCATTTAAAATGGAACCAACACATTAATTACCTTTGTAATAAATTACGTAAAATAGTATATTATTTTGTTTTATTGAGGAATTACTTGTCAATAATTACGTACAATATATTTAACTTTATTTCAATCGGTAATTATGTATGGAATTATAAGATGGGGTAGCTCATTTAAATCCAATTTTAATCCACTTTATTTATTACAGAAGAAAATAATTAAAATATGTCTTCATAAACCTATTGATTTTCCATCTCAAAATTTGTTTCTAGACTTTAATGTACTTAACGTAAGACAAATTTATTATATTGTATTGTATAAAAATCGAAATAATTTTGAATTGTAGTCTCATAGTTATGAAACAAAAGGTATGAATTCTTTAAGATTGTTTGAACCAAAATGCAACACTGTTACAGTATTTAATCATAGTAGTAATTTAGGCCCAAGAATATGTAACAAATTTATATTTAAATATCCTAATCTTGTCAATTCGAATAGTTCTAGTATTAAATTTAAAAAGTTATGTATGGATTTTATAAAAATTGAAAAATTGTAAATTTAAATTTATATGTTATAATTGCAAATTGTACTGTATAATTATTAATTATAATTGTATTGTATAATTATTAATTTCAATTCAGGAATCCGCCCCTGAGCATGAGTTCTTCTCTTTCAGGGGCGAGCTAAAGTTTCTCTGTATATTTTATATTTTATGTTACAATTATTAGCAAAATAATAAATAAATATATCATATATCATATATCATATATCATATATAATATCATATCATATTATATCATATCATATCATATCATATAGCTAACACTGGTTTATGAATACGAAAAACGTTAGTTCGCTGATCATCCACCGGAAGCCCGCCCTAAGAATGTCTATGTATATGGCCCTAAGATTTTAAAATCAGCACTGAAAATTCTTAAATATGGATTAAAATATTACACACTTTCACCTAATCAAGAATTTCAAATATTTCTTATGCTTAGTTAGAACTGAACGTATTTTTCACTATCGTGAATAAACCATTTTAAACCGTCTGTATGTAATATTATCCTTAATAAAGAAAGGATCGTAGTTGATTAAAACCTAGAAAATACTCAGCAATATGGACACTTCGTTGGCCATAATCTTGTTACGTGTGCGATGACGTCATGACTTTCAGATGAGGCGCTAAGAGGAATAACATCGAAACTCAATTCGCAATTCATGAAGATATCAGATACCGGAAGGTTTTATACGCAGTTTTATAGTTCTGCTGTCGGAATCGATTTGCGTGGCCGTGTGACATCATAAACGAGATTGTAATTGGAGCTGCAGGGATATTGCTGGGGGAACTTAATCATAGGGCTGTCCAACATAGAGTTCTAAGCTCATTAATATCACTACAAAAGTGTGATAGATGATCCATACATTTAATTGGAACATATGGTGTGCGGGTTGCAAATGAACGTCAAGTAAATGAAGTTTTATTTTTAAAGGGAAGTGTAGCATTCATTCGCTTTGCTATTTTTGCGAAGATGACATGCATTATGAATGAACAACCAAAATTACTGAAATCCACTACAGTTGCATTGCAATAGCTAAATTAACAGCCAAATAGCAATGCAATAATGCAAATCAAATATATTTTTCATGTCCAAAAATTAATTATAGTACACAATTTTCTTATTTATATATCTGTAGTGCTCGGGAAAAGTGGCACAAGTCAAAAATGTTAATTTTGCAGGGGAAGGAAAAAAAACTGTCTTCACACTGGTTTATGTCGATTTGATTTTCTTCTGTATGAATTATTTTAATGGGAGAAATACTTACTTCTCTTTTCCCAAGCGAGCAGATGTTCCGTAAGTTTTTTTTTTTTATAATTGGGCGTTATTTATTTATTTATTTATTTATTTATTTATTTATTTATTTATTTATTCATTCATTCATTTATTTAACCTGGTAGAGTTAAGGCCATCAGTTGTCAATAAATTAATAAAAAATGTTTGTAGAAACTGACTTATGCCACTTTTTCCAAGCATTGCAGATACATACTGTTGTTTCTTTACCGCTAAGCAGCAATTTCACTCACCACAACTGCGCTTCCTATTTGCAGCTTGCAAGATAGTCGTAAATGTTGGCCTATATATTCATTATATGCTTAATTGATTATTTAACGACGCTGTATCAACTACTAGTAGGTTATTTAGGGTCAAGAGATTGGTGACAAGATTATATCTGGCGAGATGAGGCTAAGGATTGCCTGACATTTGTTTTACGGCCGGGAAAAATCTCGGAAAAAAAATCTAACCAGGTAATCAGCCCAAACGGGAATCGAACCCACGCTCGAGCACAACTCCAGATCGGCAGACAAGAGCCTCAGTCGGTGGCTGCCATTCAGTATTACTCCTAAGTAGTATTACAGAAGAAAATAACAGCTGATATACAATATTAAGATACACAGTTTGTCCCGAAATAATTACCCTGATTTCAGACTGTTAGGCCTATTGCTCTCCATTGATGTCACTGATTTCGGATTTTCCTTTGTAAGTGAGATGGTGCACTCTTAGGCCCAATTGTATAAAACTCCCTGACTAAAGATCAACTTTGATCGAAGATCGAAAAGTGAACAGAGTTCAGACACTTCTTCTATTGTATAAAACTTGTCTGCGATCAAATTACCTTGGTTCAAATGCAATCTAAGTTCACGTGAAAAGGATTTGGCAACATCGCATAAACAGGTGAAATACGTGATGCGCAGACAGCTTTGTTCAGTGTTGCCAATCTAGCGACTTTAACTCTTTTTCAACAACAATTTCTTTTAACTTTTATATTGCTTAAACAGGGATTTAGTGACCCTTTTAGCACCCCATAGTGACAAAATTTAATCTTTCTTTGTTGATAATGAGAAATCTGGAGACTTTACAACTACTTTTTGGCGACTTTCCGTACACTCTGTTGGAGACACTGGTTTTTTGTGCAATGTAAATAATGGCGGACAATAAGAAGAAGGTTGACTGTTCTCCGAGTTGTTATCATGTTATGGTGTTTGATACTGCTAAACATAATAAAGCTTTATAAAACAACAATTTTCGTTTAGTAATACAGTTAATTGAAAATTTATGAATGTACCTATCATATCCATTAATAATTAATGGTTGTTATAAACATAATATAATTATAGGTTATGTTATTAGATACTGCTGAACACGATAGAGCCTTATAAAATATGAGATTGTTTGTGTATTAAGGCAAGAAATTGAAAGAAATATATATAAATGTACCTATCATATCTATTAATATTAATAATAATGGATATTTTATTTGCACAATCTGTCGCTCGTATATTTCAAACAGAAAAGTTGACTTTAGTTTGAGACAAATTAATCTCAGATTAGACTTTATACAACACAAAATTCCAAGTTCAGCTGAAACAAGGATCAATTTAACCTCTGATCTAAGATTAAATGGTTTATACAATCGGGCCTTAAAGTTTTGGTGGCTATGTGCTTCAGTTCCCAATTCTGCCGCTAGGAGCGCTGTAGCTGCTGAATATGTGAAATGACTATAGGAAAAGGGACAGTGTGTACTGTAGAAGTTTCACGAAAGGATCCCTGCGAGGGGAATATGGTCCTTGCGAGGTAAAAGGAGAGGGTAGGCTAATAACTCAGCGCTTCTGAAGGAGCAGGTGGATGGGGTGGTATCATTGGCCGACTGGGACAAACAAGGCTCAGTCATTGGCTGGTCGATATCGCGTCGGGAATTGGTTGTATGAGTGGTGGGGAAAACTTGCATTTCATACTCTCATCTTCTCCTGAAATCAGAAAATTTTTCTAGTTATTAAAATTAAATTATGATTGCAGGTTTTGTAAAAAAATCATTCATGACACTTATACAGGGTGGAAGTAAATAGCCTTGCAGGTCTTCAAAGCGAATAGCACATGTAGACAGCATAAAAACTACCGGTATATCATATTTGTGATAAGTTAATAGTTTTTTCAGAAAAAAAAAAGTTTTTTTTTTTCTCAAATGTTTAACGACCTCTTATTCGATAACTATTGCAGTTAGGAACATGTTTTTGTCCATATCGATAGGAAAACTAATAAAGAATAATTTATTCCTCTAGCGTCTTTCAATATTGTGAACGGTTTTCGTGTAAACTTCATTTAAAGAAACCTCTAATTTCAAGCCATTGCAAGATGCGCGCAGGTTGCAACGTCGCGCCAAGGAACAGTTCACCTAGCGAGACGCATGGAGTTCGTTGACCTTAGACATCTGTATCACGAGAAGGGTGTGTTAGTGGGGTGTTGCCGGACTGCTGAAACTTCAAACTTAATTTTCAAAACACCAACACACAAACAAAATACATCCAAAGCTACACTACACATTATAAATTGAAAACAACAAATCCATAAATTTTCTAGACATCCAAATAACAAAAGTAGACAACAAACACACATTCAAAATATACAGAAAACCCACAACAACAACAAAAACAAAAACACAAATACACAACACATCCAACCACCCCACACAACACAAACAAGCTGCATTCCGAACAATGGTACACAGACAACTCAACATACAAATGAACCAACAGGATTACAAAGAAGAGCTAAACACAATCAAATACATAGCACAAGAAAACGGATACAACCCCAACATAATAGTAAGACAAGACATAATCACAAAAAACATAAGAATACAACACAAACACAAGAAAACAAAAAATACATCATACTAACATACGAAAACAAAAACACACACAAAATTGCAACCTCATTCAAGAAATTAAATTGCATACAGAACAAATAACACTCTACAAAAACATCTCAATATACACAAACAACACAAACAAATACAACCATACAGGCGTATACAAACTCAAATGTAACACCTGCAACAACTTCTACATAGGACGGACAGGCAGATCGTTTCAAACTCGTTACAAAGAACACATCACAGCCATAAAAAAATTACAAAACACCTCCACATATGCAGAACACATCACAAATGCTAACCACACCCACAGAGACATCAACACAGACATGGAAATATTACACATCCAACCAAAAAGCCAGAAACTAAACACACCAGAACAATATGAAATATACAGACACACGAAAACACAACCCAACGAAATTCTCAACACATAACTCAACTTCAAAACACACATACTCTTTGATTCTACACTATACCACACGAACGCACCCTCACAGGAAACATAACAAACGGCGCCAAGACCAACAACGACCAGTTCTGAGGATGACCCATAAATAGGTCGAACCATGTAAACGAGGTACGTTGAAGTTTAACACAGGAAAGTCTTATCATACATATTCCCAACTATTTTTGCTTATAACTTTCGACTCGGCCATTTCCGGACCAGAGTTCCTTATCTCATATTGATACATGTGCCCTTCGCCATCATCCCTGAAAGTTTGTAACACCACCTCGGAAACACTCTGTATAGTAGCTTTACACTTCCTGGTTATTTTGGTTACCAGTTAATAAAGATTTGAAAGTCTCCAGTCTTATTCAAGAAGGTACTAACTTTAAAATAATTTTATGAACTTTTGGTAGACAGGGACTCTTTGTTTGGAGAACATCACTATGGGCCAAGGAACGGTAATAATACAATGTGGTGTACTATGGCAGTTCCCCCGGCTTCGTGCTGGTGAGTTCGGTGGCTCGTGATTGCATGACCACGGCCATCTGTAAAACGGACGACGTCACGTGCAGGCTGGAATTAGTGAAAGTGCGGGGGCGTGGGTGATTGTGCAATGCAGAAGCCCAATTGTCGCAGTACACTGCTTCCAAATTGATGTCGTCCTGCTCGGACTCAGTTTGCGGCGAATTCTCTTCGTAATTAAGTTTACTACAGCGGTCGTGCTCGTCTTCAAGTGGCTGCCTAGAACTGAACTTGCCTTCCCATTGATTAAGGTTTAAAATCCAAGAGCTTGTGCCGAACGAAATGCAATGGCAGATTCTTTTCCAAACGCTCCAGTTTTCACCGTCAGGTAGCTGGGAAAGAGCACACTTTGAAACTGCAGGACTTACAAAAGAACCACTCACTTCCCGTGTAACACACGTCAAATGTAATACGTAAGAGATATTTAAAACCATAAACAAAGTAAATCCATGGCGCTACAGCCCTGAAGGGCCAAGTTCGACCAGCCGGCTGCTGGCCTCACGTTCACATGCCGAAGCAGAGGTGGACGATCATCCAACCAGAATGGAGGTATCGTGTGGTTAGCACGATGATCCTCCCAGCCGTTATAGCTGGTGTGCTGAACCGGATTTTCGCTACCTATCGTAGCTCCCCTAGTGCATCACGATACTGGGTGGGCGCCGGTCCCATACACTGGCCGAAATTTCAAGAGAAAATTTCTTCCCACATGAGGACTCGAACCAGTGCGCATTTCGTAATGCGAGTCCTAGGCAGGATGCCTTAAACCGCGACGCCATGGCGCGGGACACATTTAAAACCATAGCTTTTTCAAATAAAAATTTCCTGAGCTTACATCTATGTTAGTAACTACAGTATTTCACATATACTTGATAGCCGTCCGAACCAGGTTAATAATCGGCCTCCTAATCAATTATGAACTAATTTTTATATTTAATTTAATTTAATTTTTGTTTTTGTTTTTTTTAAACAATAGAAACCCTAGTTAGGTACGTTATCATTAAAAATTTATTGAAAATACAGTGCCTTTCGCTGTCGTGTCGCCCGTTGCAAGGCGACCGGCGATAGCAACCGATGATAACACAGTTCGCCGGCAAATCGAAAGCAAAACCCCCGCTGCACGGCGACCTACGATAGCAACCGATGTTACCTCCCGCAATCATTTTAGTACAAATATACAGAGCAAAATGAAAATGACCATGTACAGTAGTGGCAAAAAAATACCGGACCGATCCTTGTAGCTGATTTCAGAGCCTTGTTCACTCCAGAGCACGATAGACTGGTAACTAAAACTTTCGTGGTTCGAATCCTGCAGCGATATTTTACTACTTAATTAACGTATTATTCCCAGAGCATGAATTTTACCAGCAATCGAAAAGTATTGGGAATAAATTTGAATAAGGAACAAAAAAGAGTTTCCTTCCCAGGCAGGATTCGAAAAGTATTATTTGTCATGATTTCTAAGCGTAGTGTTGCTGCTGGAATACAGATACTTTCATTTCATTATTTGTAAGCAGTTGTATGCATTTTTGTAAAATAAATAAAACTGAATAGATACCAAATTAAGTCCCCATAGAATCCCAAGGTATCACATAATATGATACCTAGCATAAAACAAGAATTTAGGTCCTCATAAAAATTTTGATTGGTTAGTGTTTGTCTTTGTATCGCCAATTATCCAGTAAATAATATTTTATGCTCGACCATGCCGAAATGTAGTAATTATACACCTGGTAGCAGACCTTTAATGCATGTCATTAAAGTACACCTACTAATTAAAGATCAGGTCTTTCAGCCAATGACGACTCAGATTACAACTGTTCAGCCAATGACAGGTCAGCTTTGTACCGTTATAAAACCGCAAGTATCGATTATTCTCGGATATGCAATCGAAAGAGAATTAGCGAAAAGTCACGGAGGCTGGAAATCCAATACTGTCGCAGAAGGTTATGTTCTGTTACTATAACAATTAGCGTTAATTGTAAATAATATTCAAATAAATTCAATTTGTCATCTCGTTTTTCAATGTCTAATTTAATTTCAATGTTATCTCTGTAGGTTCTTATGGCCTAGCAAGGTCAATGTGGACATCTGTTCCTCGGAAAAAATCAATACTTTCGCGTCTGGGCACATCTCACAACATACGGGGAATTGCTAAAAAATTAATAATATCAAGTTAGAAATATGGTCGAGCATAAAAAGTCGTATGAAACTCGCCTGTAATGGTAATTAAGAAGCTTGTATGAAAATTATGAAACTCGCTTGCGCTCGTTTCATAAATATCCATACTCGCTTCTTAATTACCTTCATTATAGACTCGTTGCATAATGTACTATTAAATAACATTTTTTTTACTTTAAATTTGTCTCGGGACTGAAGAGGATAACCACAAAATTATCACATTTTGGTTCAAGTCCGTATTTTATTTTCTGAAACACAACCATTTGATTTACAGCATTTACGCACACATATCTCCATATATCTGACATCGTTTATTTAAGTTAAATGTGCATTATTATAAAAAAAAAAATTGATTTTACATGTAGTGTTTTCATTGTTTTTAACATTTTAACGTCGACATTTTTTGTACATTTTAATATGCTTTTCCTCACAATGTATTGCAATATGTTGTTTTTTCATTAGATATCGTCAACCCATGTCTGAAGATGCCATAATGTATGGTGAAAACGTTCACATTGTTTGTAATGTAATGTAAATTGATAACTGCACAATTTTACATTAACAATAAGCCATAAGATGGAGTAATATTTATCTTCTCTTGTTAATTTGTCTGTACAGTAAATTAGGGATGAATAAAAGCAAATACTGTAATATTTAATGAACGAAATGGAAGTAAGATATTAGAAGCAATATTTACACTCAGATTTCAGATCAGAGCCTTGACAACATGCAAGGGAGTGATAGAAACTGGATTGCATGACACGTAGGCATTACGATACGATCATGAAATAGAAATCGCCAAGGTCGTAGTAATACAAGTTCTACTACATAACACGCATTTTGTTCTATAACTCTTTAAGACTAGACATGGAAACTGTACACTTTAATTTCATATTCCTTTCCTATTTTAGGTTATTTCACAAAGAAACAAATCCTAAATCGGTTGCTTACATGTCAAAGTACATACTACTTACGAAATCGCATCTCCTCAGAAATCCATAGGTTGGATAAAAAGTAATGACAACACTGCTGTCACGTGACGATGGTGCGTTCGAAAGTTGCCAGCTATATGGACATGAACAAGGACAGTTAGATGAGTTAGTGTAGCCAGCGGCGTAAGTACTCTGTCAATCTACTGCAGTGTGTAGAACGTTGACTTTCATAGGGATAGTGCGAGCGCCCTAAGATCATGTTTACAAAACTAGAGCAACGTTCCTGGATCAAAATTGAAGTGGCACGAGGTCGTAGTGCACAAGAATGTTTTCAGGGACTGCGTGAAGCATGTGGCGATGCAGCGTTGCCATATCGCACAGTGGCACGATGGGTTAAGCGTTTCGGGAAGGCCTTGTTGGAAGAGCTGTGAAGGTGATGTTCATTGTGGCGTATGACATTGATGGGGTAATACTGCACCACGCTGTACCTCCAAGGCAGACGGTAAACGCGGACTACTACTGCAGGTTCCTGCAGCACCACCTTCGTCCAGCCCTCAGGAGAAAACGACGACACTTGGGGGTACAGAACCCCATCATTCTTCATGATAATGCAAGGAGTCATACCGCTGCTGCTGTCAAGGACCTCTTGCGTCGCTGGCAATGGGAGATTCTGGAACATCCTCCGTACTCACCCGATATGATCCATGCGATTACGATCTTTTCACCAAAGTGAAAGAACCACTGCGAGGGACCCGGTACAATACCAGAGATGAACTTATCCGTGCTTTAGGGCGGTCAATACGGCACATCAACAAAGATGGACGCGCTGATGGTGTACGACGCCTTCCAAACATTCGGCAAAAGGTAATAAATAAGGGGGGCGACTATATAGAAGGTACGTAAATGTTGTACTCCTGTGAATAAAGCCATGTCAGAAATATCGAACTGTTGTCATTAATTTTTATCCAACCCAAGTATTGCCTTAAGGGTTAAGTTAAAAGCATGTTCTGGCATTACATTACGACTAAGTGAAGAGAAACAACTAGAAGCGTATGAAATGTGGACGTGTAGAAGATTAAAGCGTGTGAAATGGACAGACAAAATAAGAAATGAAGCTGCGTTGTAAAGGGTGTGGCGAAGAAAGAATAATGCTGAAACTGATGAGGAAGAGAAATCAGTAGCGGCCGGTGATCGAAATCCTCGGTGAGGCCAGATGCAACTAGTTTAAGTGCCTCCGATAGGAAATGTTTATTTATGATATTAATTATTATTGTAATTATATTATTAATATCATTATTACTGTATTATTATTAGTCTATTATTATTAGCCTACTATTAACGAAAAATAATAATTTCACTCACCAAATAAGCTGTTATGCTATGAGTTTCAGTGATTGTTTCAGTGTGATGAAGCAACCCATATTATGTGTTGAAAATCTCCTTTCTTTTTTTTTATTTTTATTTTTTTTTTTCCCCCTTGACAGCAACGAACAAGGCCAACAGAGAAATTCATTTTACACCACATTACCACTTAACCATTTATGTTGCCCATACCAGGATGCAATAGAAACTCGCTTTTTAAGATTATCTGTCAGAAAAATTGTCAGTGATGTCGTAGGTGTCTCGGTAGACTCTCTTTATTTAAAACTTCCTTTCTTTCAATATTATCTCGAAAAAGAACACTCTAACAATGAATTAACTACACCAGCATTATTTCTCGAATTAGTTTCTGTTTATATTTTCCCGAAATACATAACAACATTGGCCCAGATTCACTACTGTACTACGAAGTACAATAGTACAACACCCTAGCTTAAGTCATAAACTAAGACATAAGGGGAGGGAATAGTGTGGGTCTCTGCCTGCCAAAGAGCTGGAATTTGTGTTATTTATGGCCTATTTAGGAAGACAAGTCACCACTGCTATTCTCACTAGTTTGGTGAAATGATGCCCATATAGCAGCACTGCACAGTGTGATCTCTTACCTGATTTTATCCCAAAGAAACATCCTTTTGGGCTATCACAACCCGCACTTACCTCATTTTTTTAAATAATGTCACTTACCTGCTTTTTGTTCTAAGCCCCTCAATTGTGAAGCTGTGTTTGGAAGTTGTAGACTTGTTTGCAGATCATCCTCGGTCCTATTTATAATCATATAACAGATTTTATGACAACGTATATATGTATAGGCCTACTTACGTATGGCTTTTAAGGAACCCGGAGGTTCATTGCCCCCCTCACATAAGCCTGCCATCGGTCCCTATCCTGAGCAAGATTAATCCAGTCTCTACAATCATATCCCACCTCCGTCAAATCAAGTTTAATATTATCCTCCCATCTATGTCTCGGCCTCCCCAAAAGTCTATTTCCCTCCGGTCTCTCAACTAACACTCTGTATGCATTTCTGGATTCGCCCATCCGTGCTACATGCCCTGCCCATCTGAAATGTCTGATATAATATTCCTAATTATGTCAGGTGAAGAATACAATGCGTGCAGTTCTGCAATGTGTAACTTTCTCCATTCTTCTGTGATATATACAGGATGAATCAGGAGGAAAGGTACATAGTGTGAGGGACGATAATATTGGTGATTCTGAACAAAAAACGTTTATATGAACATATGTTCTTGTCCTTAACAGTATCTGACATACAGCTGTTTGAAAATTATATACGTCAGTCTCATGTCCTTCATCAGCACTCATAAGGACACAATCAAAACGATATTAGGTTGTAGTAGGATCAATGAAACGTATCCTGGGCGTTTGATCGGTCGCGGTGGAGTCATTTCTTGGCCACCGAGGTCTCTCGACCTTACTACATTGGATTAATATGCGTGGAGATGACTTAAGAGCGAAGTCTACAAGCGCAAAGTGTGGAGACTTCTCGCTCACATTTTATATGTTTGAGCTCAAGTAAAGGAATGTCCGAATCAGCTCAGATCAGCAACACAGCAGCTGAACTGAAAAGTGCCTAGAAGTTGATGGTGGACCTTTTTTAAAATGTTCTGTGAAGAAAAGTACACAATTAAACAGAACAGAACACTAGAATAACATCATTGTATAGAGCACATCTAGGTCAGAAAGCATGGGTAGACATAACGGCACGGTTAGAAAAGCCAACGTACTATGGTAGGAACGATCATGATTTTAAAATCAAATGTAGGAAACAGAAAACGGATGTAGGTAAATTCTCATTTTTAAATAGAACTATAAATGATTGGAATGACCTACCTGCAGCGGTCTTTGAGGGCTGTCCTTCCTTAAGGAGATTTAAGAATAATTTAAAAAGTTGTATATAAAGTGAAAATTAAAATTAAGGTGACATTCAACATTTAATTTTTTTAAGGTGACATGTATTTATCTAGGCTGACGAGTTTACTTCCTTGTTTTGAATTGTAATTTATTTAAAACTAGCGTGTTTATTTAAAACTAGCGTGTTTTTATTTAAAACTAGCGTGTAAGAGGGCCTTAGACTAGAAATAGACTAGAAATGTTTAGTTTAAATGTAGTTCTGTTTATAAGTATGCATAAGGATGTAATTATTTGACTTATTTGAACTGTGGTATCAGTGAAGCGAGGTGAGTCAGTGAAGTTATGGTTTTACAGTGCAGTGAACAGTTCCGATCAGTGATAATTTATAGCGTCAATGAAATGTGTTCTATAGTGTCAGTGAAATGTGTTACAGAGTGTCAGTGAAATGTGTGCTAAAGTGTCAGTGAAATGCGTCATAGTGCCACTACAGGGAATGAGATGAGAGTAAAGTGAAAGACTATTGAAACTTATGTAGGACCTATAGATAATTATGTAGGTTGTATTGTAAAATTAGGTATTTTATTTTATGTTTTATTATTATTGTGTTAAATTGTATTGTGTATTATTATTCTATTCTGTGTAAAATTGTATATGTGTTGTAAAATTGTATTGTGTATTGTAAATTTTATTGTGTATTGGTTATCATTTTATTGTGTATTGTTAATATTGTATATACCACTGCCACCGGGTGCTTGCCCACTTGCAGTGTAAATAAATACATAAATAAGATAACAATGCTTTAATTTACTATCAGCTGCACTTTTCACGTTCCTCATTGTTTCCATTAGTTTTCTCCGAAACTTAACGAACAGGACATATGCTCATAAACTTTTTTGTTCAAAATAACCAATATTATCACCACTCAAACTATGTACCTTTCCTCCTGACTCACACTGGAGATATATATATATATATATATATATATATATATATATATATACACACACACACACACACACACACACACACATACACACACACACAAGAAAATGATGTCAAGAGTTAATCCAGGAACTTTGTCTCAGACTATAAGATATGAAGCTTCTAATAATATACCGTACGGATTTTAATAGATGTTTATATATGACTATATAAATATGTATTAAAATCCGTATATTATTAGAGACTTCATGTATCTTTTGAGACAAAGTTCCTGGAATAACTTCTTGGCATCATTTTCTTGTACAAATTTCACTAATCAAGTCAAGTTAAACGACACAATAATCCCTTTTGCTTCCTGTGTTAAAAACCTTGGAGTTTACTTTGATACGCATTTAAACTGGAATAACCAAGTAACCCATATTACCAAAAAAGTGCTTTCCATACTACATTCCTTAAACAGCATTCGAAAATTCCTTCCGCTGACTGACCTCAATGTCAACCAGTCGCAAAAATTACAACGTGTTCATAATTCTTGTTTTCGCTTCGTCTGCGATGTCCGTCGCGCTGACCACATTACCCCATCCTTCCAAACTCTAAACTGGCTACGGCTTAACGAACGTAGAAATTTTCATTCTCTTGTTCTCCTTTTCCAAGTCCTTCACACTTCTACACCTACCTACCTTGCCTCCCGTTTCAGTTACCTGTCATCATATCATAATCTCTTCACACGCACGCAACATAGCCGCATACTAGCCATACCAACACATAATACATCATCGTATTCATCATCATACACAATCTCGCTCTCGCGCTTGTGGAATACCCTACCCAGTGACATAAGAGACTGTAGGAATTTAGTAGCGTTCAAAAGCAAGCTTATTAAGCATTTTCTTACTGCGTAGAGTAGGTTTAATTTGTACTTAATCAATAAAAGAAATGCTTCTCTCTTCTTAACTTTTACAATAAACTGTTTAGATTTTATTAATCAGTTAATCTTTTAGTACTTTGATTTTTATTTTATCTGTAAATTTAATATTAATTGTAATTATAATTGTAATTGTATTCTTAATATTGTAGTTGTAATCCCCTGGTAGAGGGGAAGAGAAGGCCTGATGGCCTTATCTCTATCAGGTTAAATAAATAAATAAATAAATAAATAAATAAATAATGTTGAATCAGAATTATCTAATTATGTCTCTTTAATAAACAAAAATTGATTTTAGCGCACTTCATAGAATTTTTTTTTTCTGTTTTTCCGTATGTTCATGTAGCTAGCCAGATATCAAACCTATTCTCATGTAGAATATGTTGTGTCGTTTACATGTTACGCAATAACAATAATGTTACATTTATGCATGGTCAATGAAGCCTGCTAGTTATGACACGAGGCATGTCGGTGGTTATGTTTCTAAAGGATCGTGAAAGTTGAGCTGCAGCTGTTTTGCTACACTCGAATCTGTCAGGAATGGATTACAGTATCACACTCTTCCTTACAGTATATAGTGCGCGTTTTCGCTTTGCAGCACTGTTATACGATTCTGATATTGGACAACATGTTGCCAATTCCCAGCTTGAAGGGAACTTGTTAAAACTTTTTCTTATTTTATGACAAGGAATGGGCAGTAAGAAGTCTGGAAAGCTCATGAGAACTTAGAAACATGGGAGGAAAGCAACAATAGACAGTAGTCTGAAAAATGTGTGCTCTTCGCTGAACACAGAAGATAGGTATTCAGAAGAGGGAGAGAGAGGAAGGGATATAAATAAATAGAAAAGGAAAATTTGTAAAGAACGGAATACAGAGAAAGAAATGAAGTGGATAAAAAGAAAATGGGAAATTAATGAAATATAAAGCGAGAAAGAAGGAAAAAGAGAAAATAGGAAGGTTGAGGAGAAAGGATAAGGAAATAAAAGAAAGACGAAATTAGGAAGAAGGAAAAATAAAAGCGAAGAATATGGTGGAATGTGACAGAGAGAAAGAGAAAGAATTCAAGGAAAGGAAGGGACTTACTTACTTACTGGCTTTTAAGGAACCCGGAGGTTCATTGCCGCCCTCACATAAGCCCGCCATTGGTCCCTACCCTGAGTAAGATTAATCCAGTCTCTATCATCATATCCCACCTCCCTCAAATCCATTTTAATATTATCCTCCCATCTACGTCTCGGCCTCCCCAAAGATCTTTTTCCCTCCGGCCTTCCAACTAACACTCTATATGCATTTCTAGATTCGCCCATACGTGCTACGTGCCCTGCCCATCTCAAACGTCTCGATTTAATGTTCCTAATTATGTCAGGTGAAGAATACAATGCGTGCAGTTCTGTGTTGTGGAACTTTCTCCATTCTCCTGTAACTTCATCCCTCTTAGCCCCAAATATTTTCCTAAGCACCTTATTCTCAAAGACCCTTAACCTATGTTCCTGTTTCAAAGTGAGAGTCCAAGTTTCACAACCATAAAGAACAACCGGTAATATTCTGATTTTCAGATTTTTTGACAGCAGACTGGATGATAAAAGCTTCTCAACCAAATAATAACAGGCATTTTCCATATTTATTTTGTATTTAATTTCCTCCCGAGTATCATTTATATTTGTTACTGTTACTCCCAGGTATTTGAATTTTTCCACCTCTTCAAAGGATGAATTTCCTAGTTTTATATTTCCATTTCGTACAATATTCTCGTCACGAAACATAATCATATACTTTGTCTTTTCGGGATTTCTTCCTTTGATTAATTTTATTGTTAGACTAGTTTTTCACAGCAAACAGCGTAATAAATATGCCAATTCAAAAAATATAAATTTAATGAAAAGTCAGTGATAAGTCGATTTTTATTCAGAGAGAGGCTCAAGACAATATACGAGTGAGTATCTATAGACCGACACATTGTTATTATTTCTGTCCTAACTTGGTAGCCGTTGCAGAATCAATTAATTTGAAACTGAGGTGTAGGGCTGTCTTCTCCACGACTTTGTGTCTCTTGCGTCGTTAACGAGCTTCTGACGACAGCAAGGAGGAATAATCACCCCACGTACTGGAATCGCACGCCCACAATCCACGAAGTTCTTCAACGCGCCCTGATATATATTGGCAATAAGCTAAACAAATTCATCTGTCAGAACTTGGGATGATTGATAGTGATTCCCTTATATTAATATCGGGGTCGAATCATTGACGCCATCGACTTCATCAACAAGGATGGAAAGACTTTTCTATCTAGCTGAAAAGGAATTCAATAAATGAAAATCACATTTATGCTCATTTTATGTATTCACAGTACATTGATAAATGAACGTCTTCATATTCTGTCGTTAAATCAAGATATTGCGAGTTCTCAAAGAATTTCTGTATGCGTAAAAATATTGCTTGAAATTGAATAATTTCGAGGGAAAAATTGTTCCGGAGCCGGGTACCGAACCCGGGACCTTTGGTTTAACGTACCAACGCTCTGCCACTGAGCTACTCGGCTCCGGAACAATTTTTCCCTCGAAATTATTCAAATGAACTTTACACGGAGTTATACCTGAAATCTTGATTTGCATAATACACGTCACTGTTCGTTAACAGAAAACCACAATTTAAGTCACACGGAGTTAGTGTGCACTCGAAGTTGGTTGCTTGACGGTTGTCAGCTCACTTTGAGGTCTGTGGATATAGAAGGAAAAATTGGATCGGTGTCGGTTAGAGTTCCCGGGTAGCTCAGTGGTAGAGCGTTGGTACGTTAAACCAAAGGTCCCGGGTTCGATACCCGGCTCCGGAACAATTTTTCCCTCGAAATTATTCAAATCAACTTTACAGGGAGTTATACCTGAAATCTTGATTTGCATAATACACGTTACTGTTTGTTAACAGAAAACCACAATTTAAGTCACACGGAGTTAGTGTGCACTCGAAGTTGGTTGCTTGACGGTTGTCAGCCCACTTTGAGGTCTGTGGATATGGAAGGAAAAATTGGATCGGTGTCGGTTAGAGTTCCCGGGTAGCTCAGTGGCAGAGCGTTGGTACGTTAAACCAAAGGTCCCGGTTTCGATACCCGGCTCCGGAACAATTTTTTTCTCGAAATTATTCAAATCAACTTTACAGGGAGTTATACCTGAAATCTTGATTTGCATTTCTTGAAATTATTTAAAAAAAATACTTAGGAGAAGAGAGAATCCAATATAGACTTGTATTGAACTTTTATTATAGTGAAATACTATACGTTGTGGGACGTGCTCAAGGACAGTCGTTTTTAGGGACAAATCCTTAGCATAGTATGACTGGAAAAGTCCTTTAACATTTTGTTCCTTCGCGTTTAGATTTCTCAGATGTAGGTTATAGTTATTTATGCAACAAGTGGATAATCTTGATGATTATGGCATGAGTGAATGTTTGTTTCACGAGAGTCATAATAAGTTTATCCACGAGTTGTATACAACACTTTATGGTATCTTAGCATTATAAATTGTACGAAATAAATTCAATTCGGGATCCATAACTGAAACTATCTTCATATGTTCGTATCGATTAATTACGCCTGGCCTTGGCATTGAGTAAAGAGTAATGGATGACCTTGCAGGTTATATTACAAATGTCCCTTTATTTTGTTAATAGGCTATAGTTTCTCTTAACCACAGAACTGTTTATGTCATATTACAAAAGTGATACAAAATTGTGGAAGATTGCAAATAAATGATACATTACCTTGTGTCCTGCATTTAATTTCTTATTACGTCGCACGTAGAAACGATAACAAAGATAGCAAGCGTTCCGGTATTACGTCATAGCAAATACGTCATTAGTCTGGGGCTAGGATTTTGATAACCTATAAATCATGAAAAAATGTCCTAAAAACAATTCATTTATGACCTAAATTTTATAGTAATTTATATTTAGACTAAATTCTAATACCAACATTCAAGTTTATTTAATTTTACATAGTTGTTTAAGTAGTAGGCCTACAGTTCGATTAATTATTTTACCTGATGTAGTCCCATGTAGTCCACTACAAGGCCACTCTTATCCGGAACTAGCAGGTATAGAGGAGTCTATATTGAAGGGGTGGTTGGACTGATCCATTACATGGGGTGTACTACATTACATTAAAATGACAATATTTGTGTAGAAAAGCGATTAAAATAATATACATAATAATGGATAGACTTCGTGGAATTGCCACGAGAATCGTAAGGTTTACTGCGCAAGCGGTATAGACTGTATGAGAAGGGGACGTAAACGGATGGAGTATGCCTCTAATGTAAACACTGAGCAGTATACTGCGGTTACAATAAAACCTGTATCCTGCATTCAAGAAATATAATGAATGATCATTGAAGTAGGAAATGTCTAAACATGTAAATACGCTATTATTTTATAGTGAGATATATTAACTCTTAAAATTTAATGTAAGATACATCATCCTTGAATATGTGCATTGCAGTGAAGAGTTACGTACACTTTGAGCGACTGCAAAGTAATCTCCTCTGATGGTCACTTAAACAGTTTTTATTTTGGGAAAATGTACGTTCAACATCACACGATGCAATACATACATATTTGAAGAACGAAAAGTCACTACTTTTTAGTATACCAACTTCAGATGCCTTGTCGTGACCCGATGGTACATTATTTATAATATGAAGTTGTGAATAGGCAGAATTTTTAGCAATAATGTTTCTCAACTTACATTTCACTTTTTCTCAAATTGGTGAACTGTTAATTTGGATATCGGTTTGTGATACTTTATCCACTATATTAAGAGCTTCTGAGAGTTGTAGTTTAGACGATTCTAACAGGATGATGCTTTTGGACACGATTTTAAAATTAGAATGAATGAACAGAATATCTTCCAATAGCTGTTCAGAAGGCAATGATTTTACAGCTGCAACACTGGAACTGTCTGTGAAATCCAATGTATCAATTACCTCCATTATTTTGCCGCAATGTTCTGCATAATAATTAACAGCGTCCAACCACATTCCCCAACGGGTCAAGACTGGCTGCAGGGGTAAGGATATTCCAGAGGCAATTATTTGGAACAGCAACACTCTCATTGTAGTATGTTTAATTGAATTCTTGTCTGCACTGAACAAATGTTAAGCTTTGACTATTCCAACCACAGTAATGCAAAAACAAGTGCTTACATAGGTATACATTAGCTGTAGCTGCTCTATCTATTTGGACCGGTCACAACTCTTAACATGAACTGCTTATACTACTAGACCGGGCGGTCGCTCTCCTCCTCTATACTACCGTACATCGGCAACCTGATTGCATGCTGCGTGTGGCAATTCAACGAAGTCTAGTAATGGGTATTAATGGACAAAAATATGTAGAGAAAATATCAAAGGAAATAAATAATATTTTAAATTAATAATGGGGATTTGTGGCCAAAATTGAATGAAAATACCCCAAAAACGACCGAATAAAACAAAAAAATGCTCTTATGAGTTGTAAGAGGCAAAATATGCAAAAAAAATGCTCTATCAAATATGTTTTAAAACACTCAGTTCATCACATGACATATAAATACTAAATCAGCAATGTTTCTGGCTTACTAGAAAAAAGATGCAATTTGCAAATCAAGATTTCAGGTATAACTCCCTGTAAAGTTGATTTGAATAATTTCGAGGGAAAAATTGTTCCGGAGCCGGGTATCGAACCCGGGACCTTTGGTTTAACGTACCAACGCTCTACCACTGAGCTACCCGGGAACTCTAACCGACACCGATCCAATTCTTCCCTCTATATCCACAGACCTCAAAGTGGGCTGACAACCGTCAAGCAACCAACTTCGAGTGCACACTAACTTCGTGTGACTTGAATTGTGGTTTTTCTGTTAACGAACAGTGACGTGTATTATGCAAATCAAGATTTCAGGTATAACTCCCAAGTCACACGGAGTTAGTGTGCACTCGAAGTTGGTTGCTTGACGGTTGTCAGCCCACTTTGAGGTCTGTGGATATAGAGGGAAGAATTGGATCGGTGGCGGTTAGAGTTCCCGGGTAGCTCAGTGGTAGAGCGTTGGTACGTTAAACCAAAGGTCCCGGGTTCGATACTCGGCTCCGGAACAATTTTTCCCTCGAAATTATTCAAGATGCAATTTCATCAAAATCCTAGCCCTAAATGACTTTATCAGCACGCTCGCCATAATAAGGCAATTACGCACGATTTTCGATGAGTAATGACCTGTTTAAAATGCTAGGATGGCGTAAATTATTTGATACGATGATTTCTTGTTCTATTTTCTTTTAAACACATTTAGATTTATAAACGCCTTGGTATTAATACTTAAATTATTAGTAAATCACTTTAAGTAATGGCTGTTTGGCAACGCTGTTATTGAAATGTAGACGCATGCTTCATCCTAAGGCCTGAATACTGCAGAACGTAGTACGTTTTGCTGAGTGAAGCGTGCAGCAGGCAGTATTTGTTTAGGCCTACATCTTTTCCATCTCCGATGCGGAGAAGGAGTGTTTCTATGCGTTGGGAAATTTTGCTCTATTTTCTGCGACGTTGCAATTAATTTTAGGTAAAAAGTCGATTTCCACTTAATGAGAATGAATAACGTAAACTAGCAAAGGAGCATTTGATGAACACCTTCCACTCCATATAGAAATTTTAAAGGTTTATTATACTTCCATCTTCAGGTAAAAAGGACTAGGACTAAAAAAATTATTCGTTTTTGAATCATTACAAATCCTTTTGACTGTCCGAAGACTGAGAAATGAAGGCGATAAATTGCAGGTATATGCAACCGTAGTAGAGAACTATAGAAATTGTAAGACAGTGTGCAGTAAACGGTGAAGAAGCTACGGCAAACGCATAGTAAGTGGGGGAAAAAGATAAAATAGATATTATTCACGTTTCTCATGTCATTATAAATAACTGTAATACACACAGGTAAGAAAATGTAAGAACTAGGCCTATATCCTGCCATCTAGCGTACGAAATAAACAGTGACTGCGGACATTAGCAAATTCTAATAATAGTAATATGCGTTACAAGAGCGGTATGTTGACCTTTTCATGTTCGAGGAAAAGATTGAAAAAGCGAAACGTAGTTGAGCTTTTTTAATTTCCGAGAACATGAAAACAAACATACCGCTCGTGTATCGTATATTATTTTGTGCGAAGATCGTTTATTACATACCTGAAAGACGAATTTCTAATTAGTTGCAATAAAATCTCCATGTTGGTTTCTGTTTAATGACGGCAACTTCGGAAAATCAAAATATCTTTCTTCGACATTGTTGCTATAAAATGTTTTCTGTGTTTACTATACCCCAGCAGGCCGTGATAAACGTCTGTCTTTTTTTTCCTCCAGTCTATAAATGCGAACTTAAAAAACAAACGGTAAGGTTATGTAATGATTTACTTTTCATTTTAATATTTTAACAATATTATTTATATAACATATTGCAGTAATAACATCCGCATCTGGAATCTTGTTGATTTTTTCACGGCTTCCTTAATGTTACTTGTATCAGGAATTCAATAAGTTTCGTGGAGTAGTAGACTTTACTTAATTTTTGCAAGTATTTAAAAACAATAATTAACATTGCAATTTAGGTGAAATTGCAGTGGTAAGTTTCCAATTTATAATTATTACTATGTTAAACGTCTCTAAAATAATATGTTAAAAGCCTGAAGCAGTAAAATGAATGTCGCGCTTAAGCGGTAAGAAGAGGGAAATTGTTGTGTATGTTACGTTGGGAATACTGAATGTGGTATTTCACACTTACCGCGTATTGGTTCTGTGCGGAAAACAAGCAAATACGCACGATCTCGCACAAAAGACACTTTCCAATCTTGTATCGTAATATACTATAACACGCTCATTCTATGAATGCTATGTTATCGTTTCTTGTCAGCGTTTCTGAGCAGTTTCCGGAGTTAAAACGTAATTCAGCAATTGTGTTAGTTAGTCATTTTATTGTCAACCATACAGAATTAAGCCTTATTTGCAAGCATAAATAAGCATCTCTAGTTGAGTGGACCAACAGTGCATGGGTACACACTACAGTTGTACATACTTTGCGTTTTTCTTTTTCCCTCTCAACTCAGTGCAACATCACACAAACCACAGACTTATACATTTTCGTGGTTTACCAGAGCTGAGATTACAAAATTGTCTTGTTGGTTATTGCAACACAAACAAAGAAATTGTGACAAAGTTTTGCTTGAAATCTCGGGTGAAAATCCGAAAGTCCTTAGTTCAACTGCAGTAAGATTAGCAAAGAGAATCTAATTCCCACCAAATGTTAACATGTCATAAAGTCAATTATTTAAAATCTCATTACAAGATTCACAAATATCTATGTAGCGACATTTTCTGAAACAAATAACTGAAGATTTTGCACTTTTCCCATTCTCGTTTCCTTTTCTCCTTTTCTTTCAATATACTCTTCCTTCTCTCTTTGTCTGCCTTTTCATTAACTATTTATCTCCTTTCTCCTTTTTTCGTTGTCATTCTCCTCTTACATATTATTTTATTTAATTTATTCTATTTTTTCCTCGTCTTCTCTTCACATTCTCGATTTTATTTCCATTTCTTGTAGAATCCTCCTCTTTATCATCATTCCTCTCATTTTACAGTCAGTCTTTTTACAATTACCTATTAGCGTCCTTCTCGTCTTTATCATCGTCCTTCTCGTCTTTATCATCGTTTGTCTTATCTGTATCGTCGTCCTTCTCGTCTTTATCATCGTCCTTCTCGTCTTTATCATCGTTCTTCTCGTCTTTATCATCGTCCTTCTCGTCTTTATCATCATCCTTCTCGTCTTTATCATCATCCTTCTCATCTTTATAATCGTCCTCGTATTTATCATCGTTCTTCTCGCCTTTATCATCGTCTGTCTCATTTGTATCATCGTCCTTCTCGTTATTATCATCGTCCTTCTCGTTATTATCATCGTCCTTCTCATCTTTATCATCGTCCTATTCGTCTTTATCATCGTCTTTCTAATCTTTATCATCGTCTTTCTCGTCTTTATCATCGTTCTTCTCGCCTTTATCATCGTCTGTCTCATCTGTATCACCGTCCTTCTCGTTATTATCATCGTCCTTCTCATCTTTATCATCGTCCTATTCGTCTTTATCATCTTCTTTCTAATCTTTATCATCGTCTTTCTCGTCTTTATCATCGTCTTTCTCGTCTTTATCATCGTTCTTCTCGCCTTTATCATCGTCTGTCTCATCTGTATCACCGTCATTCTCGTTATTATCATCGTCCTTCTCATCTTTATCATCGTCCTATTCGTCTTTATCATCGTCTTTCTAATCTTTATCATCGTCTTTCTCGTCTTTATCATCGTTCTTCTCATCTTTGTCGTCGCCCTTCTCATCTTTATCATCGTCCTTCTCGTTTTTATCATCGTCCTTCTCATCTTCATCGTCCTTCTCGTTATCATCGTCCTTCTCATCGTTATCATCGTCCTTCTCGTCTTTAACATCATTCTTCTCATCTTTTTCGTGGCCCTTCTCATCTTTATCATCGTCCTTCTCGTCTTTATCATCGTTCTTCTCATCTTTGTCGTGGCTCTTCTCATCTTTATCATCGTCCTTCTCGTTTTTATCATCGTCCTTCTCGTTTTTATCATCGTCCTTCTCGTTTTATCATCGTCCTTCTCGTCTTTATCATCGTTCTTCTCATCTTTGTCGTCGCCCTTCTCATCTTTATCATCGTCCTTCTCGTTTTTATCATCGTCCTTCTCATCTTCATCATCGTCCTTCTCGTTATCATCGTCCTTCTCATCGTTATCATCGTCCTTCTCATCTTTAACATCATTCTTCTCATCTTTTTCGTGGCCGAAGCATCTTTATCATCGTCCTTCTCGTCTTTATCATCGTTCTTCTCATCTTTGTCGTGGCTCTTCTCATCTTTATCATCGTCCTTCTCGTCTTTATCATCGTTCTTCTCATCTTTGTCGTGGCTCTTCTCATCTTTATCATCGTCCTTCTCGTTTTTATTATCGTCCTTCTCGTTTTTATCATCGTCCTTCTCGTTTTTATCATCGTCCTTCTCATCTTTATCATCGTCCTTCTCGTTTTTATCATCGTCCTTCTCCTTCTCGTTTTTATCATCGTCCTTCTCATCTGTATCATCGTCCTTCTCATCTGTATCATCGTCCTTCTCGTTTTTATCATCGTCCTTCTCATCGTTATCATCGTCCTTCTCGTCTTTATCATCGTCTTTCTCGTCGTTTCGTGGAATGTAATAACAGCGCGCATGATTACACACAAGAAATCGACACACGTATAACAGAAGTCTTAATTGGATTTCAGGGCTGCTTCCAGAAATTATTCTAACTCTTCCAAAGTGTATCGAAATTGTGGAAGATACAGGATAAACATAAAGTTTACGAAAGTCATGAGAGCTCAGACAAGCCGTAATCTTATTGAATGAATATACTGTATATGATCATATTTGTCATTCATTCACTCATTCATTCATAGTTTCTGCTCAAGTGCAGGTGCAAACCCAGCATTCTCCAATATTTTCTGTTTTCCGTCTTCCTCTTAGTCTCCGCATATGATCCATATATCTTAATGTTGTCTATCATTTGATATCTTCTTCTACCCCGAATTCTTCTCCCGTTCACCATTTCTTCCCGTGCATTCTTCAGTAGGCAGTTTCTTCTCAGCCAGTGAACCAACCAATTCCTTTTTCTCTTCCTGATCATTTTCAGCATCATTCTTTCTTCACCCACTTTTTCCAACACAGCTTCATTTCTTATTCTGTCTATCCATTTCACACGCTCCATTCTTCTCCATATCCACATTTCAAATGCTTCTAGTGATCTAGTCGCTTCTCTTCATTTCGTCGCAATGTCCATGTTTCTTCCCCCTTACAAAGCACTTCACTAGTCTCTTCCTTAGTTCTTTTTCCAGAGGTCAGCGGAACATGCTTCTTTTCACTTCGTGACACGAGCTTCTGTTACTGCTTATAGGCCCTAATACTTTCCAAGTAGATTATTATTATTATTATTATTATTATTATTATTATTATTATTATTATTATTATTATTATTATTATTATTATTATTATTATTCATTTTTTCACACTATAGATTCCTCGCGTGTTAGTAGGTTATAATTTTCATTCTAAATTGACTATGTCTTTAATAACCATCATTGTTTAGTAACAATTTCATATGTTTTTAACTAGTTAGTATATTTTGTCTTTAAAGGCAGAGCTACTACTGTAGTTGGGGAAGTTGAAGTAAGTGAATATAATGCTAAAATAATAATAAAATGACCCAACATTACATTTATAATCAATGTTCTCTATTGCTCCATACTTGAAGACGCTGTAATTGCTTGAATCTCTTGTTTTAAGTGAAATTTAATTTGCTTATTCGGTGATTCTGTTGACCGTGTTCAGAAGATTGTTTCTTTTCTGTGGCTGCGAAATGCTGCAGTCACGAATAACCGCTCTCAGTTGCTCACCGCTGGCATTCCACTGGACCGAATCTATGTTTTGCAATATATTAGCATCAACAGCTAAGAACGTGACCGTGCGATTTGCTGGTAGCCACATGTTCCTCTGGTTGTGTCAGTAGGTAACACAGAAATCGAAACACTTCCGAAATGTAAGTCATAACCACGATGCCTCGTAACTTACGTCACGACAAAGAGAACATAAGAGACGAGTGGCTGGTTTCATCAAGCTTCTTTAAATCCGCACAAAGAGAGAGAGAGAGAGAAAGAAATAAATCGTCCGGCCTTAATTAAGGATGACCTCGAGGATACGGAAATTAATAGCAAACAAATATAATTAATTAAATATGAAGATTGTTGTAAAAATAAAATCAATCAAATCGAAATGATAGCCTCCCGAATCTTGGATTTGAAATATCGGCATCCTAATCAATTCAAATGAACAAAAAAGAAAATGTCAACAATTAATGTTAAAAAAATGCATAATGAAATTTTAAAAAAGAATATTCTGCGACAAGATGTGGTAGCTATCAAAACGATAAAAATTTATTGAAAATAAATAATATACATTGAATATTATAAAGATGAATAGAGATGGTGATTGATTATGTTCAATGAAGATTTTAAAATGGTTGATGCAATTGTCTGAAGAGTCTTTTCAGGAACCTTTAATTTTTTGAGGATCTCCAATGTAAATCTGGGAATTGTTCCTCGCGCACCAAACGTAAGTCCAGTGACATTCCAGTGTTGAATATTGTATTTATGACTGAGATTAAGCACCATTGATTATCAATTATAAAATAAAATCTTATAAGATGACTTTAAAATTATACTTATAAATAAATCACTGTCAATAAACGAAATCTTTAACCCTTAAATTGGCAAAACTTCATTTCTCACACAGTTTATTAAACTGTGTCGGACTGTAAAGAAAACAACTATCGCAATGTCCATATTTTATATGTTATACAATATTACAATATTGTGAAATTTTAATTTTCCTACCAATTTTTTTCTGTTATTCTATTAAAATTATAGCCTATTAACCTGTTGTATCCTATAGGATACTTTGCGAATTTAAGGGTTAAAAATTGACTGTTTCACCAAGCCTCGTTTCTTTAAAATTAACATGCGTTTACTAACGTGGGGATTTCATACTTGTATCTTGCTTGTTTTATTTCTCATACGACCATGGCTTCCAAATCGCGAATTTCATTGGTTACATAAGATCACGGCCGACTTTGTTTTGTTTCGCATGAGGAAACAATGATAGGCAATCGGGTAAGAGGCAGTAATTTTAAGAATATCTGAAAGTTCTAGTTCTTGATAGTCTTCCTAAATACTACTGCGTGTTCAGTTCAAAGTGTGTCATGGCTCGCTGTATGCCGTCATATGGCAAGTCGATGAGCCTAGAGAATTCAATCTTTCTACACTCTCGCAGAGGCGTATTATGTATGTGCCAGAGAATTTGCATAGCAAGTACGGCGTTCATTCTTAAGAGTACTTACCAATACGTATGGTAACGCCGGTAGTGGCAGGAATGTGAACTGTTTCGAAACATGTACTGAGGTGAGTTTTTTTCTTACTGTCGAGATATGGTGAGAGGGTTAAGACGATTACTTACTTACTTGTTGACATTAATTTCGACGGTCAACATGGACACGGAGCATTTGATTTGTGTTGTGGAATGTTGCCGTACGCAACCGATGATAACAAATACCCTGCGTACGATTTGCCCGCGCAAAATACAGTTCGAAAGAGGTTATGGTAGCACACAGACCGTACAGACCGCCATCTGTTGCTACGACGTTCAGGTTATACCGTACACGTTCTCAAGTTCAGATAGAACGCCTTGATTAATAGGCAACTTCTCTGACATAAAAGCTGAAACTCGCTTCAAATCGCTGACTCATCAACAGTGACGTCATGACACACTTTGAAATGAACACCCAGTACAGCATGTTGTCATACCGTAATTAGAAACAAAAAGACAGATGGAATAACGTTAAAAAGAAGAGATTTGGATAACATAATTATGGAAAAGAATTAAATAGTTTTTCAAATGTAAATAGGAGAAATGTAGAGCATTTAAATCGTAACTTCAAAAGTAAGTCCAAGAAGAATTTTTCGGACGATAAGATGGACAGTAGAGATGAACAAAACTAACTGCCGCTCTCGCTCGCTGTGTTCGCTGCATTTGTCTTTCGAGTCTCGTAATTCTCGTGCGCTTCGAGTTTCGCTCATCATTCTCGAAATAGTATTTGATCGGCGTGGAAAGATTTCGTAATTTTGAATAACATTCATCATTGAAATAAATAACATTATAAATGTTTAATTGATACAAAAAGACAGAACAGTATCTTAGTTATCAAAATGTTGGATCGGTGTCCGGTAGAGTTCCCGGATAGCTCAGTTGGTAGAGCGTTGGCACGTTAAACCAAAGGTCCCGGGTTCGATGCCCGGCCGCAGAACAATTTTTTATCTCGAAATTATGCAAGAGTAAGGTGGTCCGCAGAACTGTTCTGGCTTAAAAAAGTGGTCCCCACTTCAAAAACGTTTGAGAAACGCTGGTGTATCTAATATCTATGTAGCTTTTTGAAAGAATTTACGACAAAAAAACTTGATATCTCTTAGAAATCAGTTATTATCTCCAAGTTTAAAACCGCGAACCTAGGGTCTAAAGCTTAATTTCGAAAACCGAGGGCGACTCAGAGTTGACATACGTTGATGAACATGACACTGTTGTAGGTCACCGCGGCGTCCTGTATGCCAAACAGATGATTCGCGGTATTTCACATGTTGCACATTGGCCGACCTACAGTCAGAAGCTGCTCGTCATGGCTGCAGGTTCTAGAAAGGTCTTTTTTGCTTTCTTTCTCTATTTAAGTAGTAATAAACAATTACAAGCACAAAGTACAACCGCAGATCTCGAGGAAACCACGAAAACGTACAGCGAGGTGACGAGAATATTTACAGTCTCCTTTTGTGTTGCATAAGGAGAGAACTCAAAGGCTTTGAGCAGTCGTTGTCCTGGACACTTTGAAGTCAATTTACTCAAGTCACCTCCAAAACCTCTAGAGTCGTCACGCGGCATGGTATGAAGTGTTGGGTGGCTGAGAACAATAACGTACTTACTTTGGGTCTCTCGCCTCTTTAAGTCTTGTATCGTTACATAAAGGCACAAGACGAAGCTTTGAAAACACCCTCTCTGTGATGAATTCATACCCCTTGGCTGGAATGAAAATTCTCGTATATAAAGTAAGCCATAGGAAATTTTATTGCTTAGAAGAAAGTTATGATTAATTTTGAACAGAATGCAACTTATCTTATATTCTATTTAATTAAAATAATATGCTACAATACATTAAGGGTACAAATATTATCAGAAAATGCAGGCTCTAAATCTCTAAAATTATATAAGGAAATGAACTCACAATTGGACAAAAATTACAAGCTACCACAACAAGACTTATTAGAACTTAAATATCTGATAAAAGTATAAAAAAAGATTACTAAAATATCTTTTATGCTCGACCATGCCGAAATATAGTAATTATACACCTGGTAGTAACCGTTTAATGCACCTCATTAAAGTACACCTATTCATTAAAATTCAGGTGTTCAGCCAATGACAAGTCACCTTTGTACCGTTATAAAACCGCAAGTATCGATTATTCTCGGATATGCAATCGAAAGACAATTAGCGAAAAGTGAAGGAGGCTGGAAATCCAATACTGTCGCAGAAGGTTATGTTCTGTTACTATAATAATCAGCGTTAATTATAAATAATATTCAAATAAATTCAATTTGTCATCTCGTTTTTCAATTCTAAATCAATTTCCAGGTTATATCAGACTAATGTCCATCTTATTCTCTATCAAGGTCAATGACATTCGGGCTCGGAAAAAAATCAATACTTTCGCGTCTGCACACATCTCACAATTCAGGTCAGTTCGTTTCATAAACAAACATACTTTCGTCTTAATTACTACCATTATAGGCTCGTTGCATAATGTACTATTATAAACACTTTTTACTTTAAATTAAATTTTCCAAAATTTGAAAATTTTCACACATATTATTTCATAACTCCACAAGAATAGAGATAGAATTCTAAAATTTTGTACAGTGATTTAACATGCATTTATGCAAAAAGTAGACTGCAATAATGACCATTTCTTCGAAAACAGAAAAATTAGGACACAAAACATTATGGAAATTTTAATATATTTTATATAGGACAAATAACAAATTAATTGTATAAAAGTAAACAACTCTACATGTCTGAGAGTAGTCTACTTTTCAGAAATAAGTGTTTATTACATGCAGGAAAAATATTAAAGATGTCAGAGACAATGTTATGTTTACCAAATGATGAAACTGCAGAATTTTTTGTGTATGTGTTTTTTTTTGTTTTTTACTTTGATAATCTGGTTTGAAAAATATTATTAGTTATTTTTTTAAACTTTTATCAGATATTTAAGTTCTAATAAGTCTTGTTGTGGTACCCTATAATTTTTGTCTAATTGTGAGTTCATTTTCTTATAAAATTTTAGAAATTTAGAGCCTGCCTTTTCTGATAATATTTGTGATCGTTTACGTACATATACCCTTACATTTTTCCGACATCTAGTGAAGAATTTTAAATTATTATATTGCCAACACTGATTAATCTTTCCCATAGGCCTATTATATGGCCACCAAAATATTCCCTCCAACCAGAATCAAATACCTTATATGAATTATCCTAAAACAAGGGGCAAACAATAAGTTTCTAGACTACCCTGAATGTAGGCAACACGCAGGATGTAATAAATTAAAGTTGTCTAGAACCAGAGAAACTCCTGGAATCTATACCAAATGCAGCACTTGAAAGGCAGAGAAGAAGACTAGCTACAAGGCGTATATGGAGAGATTCCAGGAAAAATCGCAATCGGCCCTTGACATGTTTGCACGAAGTCACGTGTAGGAACTCAGTTCTTAAAGACAATCCGACGCTGTTTGATGGACTGACTCAACTGGTATGGAAGCAATGATCTTCAGTGACACGTGTATGTATGACTAACGGTACAATAAATACAAGTGTAGTTCGAAAATATATTGATTGTAAATATATTCTGTATTTAGCCTATACATGTATTTAATGGTTACCAGACATGAAGTCCAGGATTATAATGTCCATACGTCTAAATGTCCATGGAATAATGTCCACGTTGAAAATGTCCATGTTAATTCGTCCAGAGTCAAAATGTGCATAGGTTCTATAATGTCCACTTCACTCTGATGTCCAGAGTCATGTTCATAGCTCTATAATGTACACTATATCTATTGTTCAAGATAGTTATAGTAATCTATGTAAAAATTTTCCAGTACAGAACTAACCAGAACTGAAATTTTTGAAGTTGGAACGAAATCCTCAGTTAGTGCCATCGCAGAAGGGTAAGCCACTTCTTTCTTTTCGTGGGTACCTATACCAACATCATGACTTTAATAGAGAGAGGACAAAAATATATTACCGATGCAGGGAAAGAAAATTTGTAATGCTGCAATGATAACTAACAGCAACCTGGATAACATTCGGGGATGGCACAGATAAGCATTTAGATAGTGCCGATGAAGCTGGTATAGAAGTAAAGTGTATCTTGAACCGTGTTAAGGCAAGAGCAAGAGCGTTGGCTGTACATCATCCATCCATTTGGAGATTTATACAGTGCTAAAGCGCGAAGGAAATGAAATTTGGAAACAAATATTGCAAGCAAGAGGGGGGGGGCGTACACAAATTAAAGAGCCGGTGAATAAAACGTATTTGACGAATCAAATACAAATTCTCCACATTGTGAGAAACTACAAAGAGAATGGAGAAATTCTCATATAGCTACCTTAAAAGTATTTTTTACCATCTTAAAAGTGGTACTCCGGTTTCCGATGATTGATAACTTATTTGTACGAGTTATGGAATAAAATTTATTGTGTTCTATTCAAGCAGAATTTTCCTTTGAACTTGGGCATTATGGACGTTTGACACTATGGACATTTTGACCTAACGGACGTTTTATCATATGGCCTTTCTGTCGTATGGACATTTAGTACATGGACATTTTTACCGTATGGACATTTTGACAATATGGACATTTTGACCTTATGGAGGTTTTATCATATGGGCATTCTGTAGTATGGACTATATACGGTGGAAGCGTATTTAATTGATTATGAATATCAACTTGTCTTTATTATCAAGAACGGAATTTCAGCTATTGCCATCAAGAATATTATTTCTGTTGTCTATATTCTTCTTCCTACATAAAAAAATTACCTTACATAACTCCACGGTTAATACAGCTTAGCCGATTAAAAAGACTAGAACACAGTGATGAGAAATTATTATCACTATGTCTGAATTTCAGTAGACGTCACACAAGGTATCGCATTTATAAAGAATATCCATATCGTAGACCACGAGATTCAAATGCTTACCCTTGTTTTATATGGCGTGATTAAACTGCATATTAACTGTTGTGAACATTACAAACGTTATATATTTACTTGCTCTCATTCTAAACTAGAAACAAACTAACATAATTAAAAGAAAGTTTTATGTCTATTTATATATATATATATATATATATATATATATATATAGTTGCATGTTTTCTGAGATTTTACTTATGTCTTAAATCACAAGTGCTTTTCATGTCGTTATGTGGCTTTCTGTAACAAAGCCATAAACTTCTGCTTGCAATTTAGCGAGCTAGTGTGTATCTGTCACATTAATAAGTACTTCTGGGTGTTTCTCACTTGACGTCACATTAAGATAAAGCTGGAATTCATGTCATGCCACACGAAATTAAATTTAGTATTTTAAATTAGAGTAAGAGAAGGTGAATTGAAACTCGAAAGTAAACATCTTCTAGCGCTTGCGGTAGGTACGTATTGTTTACAAAGTTTCCGAGCCTATACATTTTAACTTGACTATTACACTTTTACTACGTCACACTACTTTTGATCAATAAAACGGTACGAAAGGACGTCTTTCAACCAATCATGGCTGCTTATCGCACAATTTTATCGCGTCCCTAGCATTTGTTTAATTTTATCGCGTCCCTAGCAGTTATTTATTTTTATCACTACCCTAGCATTTTTTTCTTTGTTTGCCAACATTTCAAACTGCACTGGTCTGGACGTCAAAAAACAGAAAATTACAAAGCATTCCAGTCGATGAACAGCACTTTCAAATATGACTCGCATTGGCATTCAAGAAAAATAATTAATAAAGATCACTGGTCATATGTGAAGAGCACCATTCGGAAATCCTGAATGAGTTGAGGGATACACCATGTACACCAACGAGTTCACTTCTTTTACGCACACATCCAATATAACATCAACTGAACCACCAAAACATTCAAATTTTAAAATTGTACTTTCAATAATTGTTTCTTTTAAAATGATCCATGTTCATTTTTTATTTCATCATCGTTAATTAAAACGTTTCTTGTTTATTTCATCATCACTAATTAAAACTTTTCTAACACTTGTTTATATTATTTAGGTTATGTTTGTTATAGCTTCTGCTATATATTATGGATAGTCACGTAACAGAGATTGTTTAATACTAAGATTTATTGAAAATCATCTGTCAAGTGACGTTGATTCCTGGGATCCGGATGATTGAAATGGAATGCAAATGTTTTAATAAAAATGAAACTGAATCAACAAAGCCTTCTTGACTAGTAACAGTCTACCGAGTTCAATGATGATTCCATAGTTGACACAACTGATACCGGTAACAAGAAAACACTACTGCCATCTAGCGTAATGTTGAGATAATATTTTCGTAAGCCAATTAATATTTTATTGTGCACTTTGTTACTTCTAATCTTTATATAGCCTACTTTCTTCTAATCGTGTAATAGTCAATTAAATCCCACTCGAGTTTTGATTTTCTCTAGATAAATCAAAACCTCTAGTGAGATTACTGTTGATAAATAATAAAAAGCAGAATGTACCTGCTTGGTTTGTAATTCCGAAAGCTTTTTTTAAAGAATTTATTTACCGTCGCTTAACTACTTATTCTTATCGCGACATTAGAATTTATACAAGTGACAGATTACAATAGGCCGTAATGTGCATAATTATTATACAAAATAATATTGCAATAGGTCAGGCACGTCAGAAATCAGACTCTAAATGTGCAGTTATGTGCGCTGATCGCCGGTCTGTGCAGGTTGCATCAATCAAGCGTTGCTCTTACCCGTTCTTAGCTGGAGGGGTGTACAATAATCTACTCTGCGCTTCTAGGGTTGGATTAAATAGACATTTGGACATTATAAACATAGTTAGCAGAAAGAAAAAAACACAGTTATTATCAGTGTCTATATTTGACAATTGTAATACAAGAAACTTTAGGCTTACTCAGTTATACTCCGCAAAGTAGTGGTTTGTAAAGCATAATTTATTAATATGATTTGTATACAGTATTTGAAGAAAAAAAATTGCAGTAATTTTGAAACAACAAGAAATGAACAAGTATTTCATTTTACGTAGTAGGTATCAATTACTTTAAAGTAACAGACCCTATTCTTTCATTGTTCGTCAAGCATTATTAAAAATATGTGACCATTGGTGCACAAATGTTGAAGAAAATATTAACTCCCAATTAATTACATGCAATAGGACATTGTGAAGTTTTTACACTGAAATCATTTCTTTGCTGTATGTCAATATAAATTAATATTAATATTATTATTAATAAATATAAATTACAGTAATCTTAGAATTTAAATTCACATAGGTATAGTTTATTTGAAAACGTTGAGAGCAAATATCGAAAAGTTGGGAGCGTTACTCAAAGAAATTAAAAGTGTAGTTCACAAGCTGTGAAGCGACGATATTCTCTTTATGTCAGATTTAAAGATTTATTCATATAAGCACATTGAATTAATATTGTGATGTGAGATGGAAAATTTGTCATTATATATTTTTCCAGAAAAATTTTCCGCCTTGCAAATAGTTGTTTTCTTCTCTCCTTACAACCTCAAGAGCCTCACATGTATTCCTCACTATATTCTCATCACTTACCAGTTTATGAAATGAAAGTCGTAAGTCGTCTAACCTTTGATGGCTGTGTTAGTACAGACTCCAAAACAACGCCATTGTCAAGTACGTTTTGCCGTGAGAGTACTGATTAAGAAATAAGCGCTGGCAATATCATATTTTGAGAACTTTACTAATCTGATCTAAATTGTCACCTCACAACACTATTACCTCGACATAGGCTGATGAAAGCCTTTCATTTTAAAATAACTTAATTATTATTGGTGGCTGAGGAAAACATTATAACAATTATGTTATATGATTCGTAATTTCTCTTCTCCGTTATCTGTGAACTCCTCACTTTATTTATCGTAACTCATTCACAGACACAGCCAAATCGGCACTCGTACTGAAACTGTGTTACTGAAACTAAAGCTGCTGCAGGTATTGTATAGCCCTGCCGCGTTCCCCTCCAAGGCGATTCACTCCCTCCAGGTAGGGGAATAGAGAGTGCACATCGCACAGAGACAGTTGCACAATGTGCAGGGTTTTGACAAGCCTGCAATAGGTGGATGTCAGTGTAACAGATAATAATTATTTTGGATCAAGTGTTTTATTTCTTTTAATTTAATTTTTTTTTTTTTTTGCAAAAACTCTTCTATTTTGCTCATTATATTTTCAGCTCATGTTTTGCTAATACGAAATGTATCTATGAATACAGACTTACAGAAAATGTAATTTAGATTTATTCTTTCTTAAAAGACTTTTGTCCTGCGTGGTTCCCCATATAATCATTATTTTCTCTTTTGCTACTGCTACTAGTATTAACCATGACTTGCTTAAAATTAAATATTTTCCCTAAAATCCACACCAATATTCAATAACCTCAGTTACAACATACCCCGACTACTGCAACAAAACATTGTCAATTTCCTGTAACGTACAAAACATGAGGTATCAGAATTTCATGACAATTCTACAAATATGTAGAATTATCAACAAATGAATTCAAAATTTTCTGTTTCATAATATGAAATATGTCAGAAAAGTCTTGGCAAGTTGTAAAATTTTACCTGTCATAGTAAAACTTTTATGAATCTGACAAATTGTCATGATAATTCTACAAATTATCACGATTTTTCCTGACAGGCGGAATATTTTAAGAAACAGAAATTTGAGAATTTGTAGAATCGTCATTTGTGGGTTTAGGAATTCTCGTCACCGAAACTGTCGTCATTGTACTATTTCGTCACCAATTAAATTTTTGTCAGCGGGCTTGTGGTCATGGATTAAATTTTCGTCACTGGACTTGTGGTCAGCGATTACATTTTCGTAGACGCGGTAGAAGCAAACAGCGGCCAATGTTTCCCCCGGTCGTATGGAACTGTTACATCAGAACTAGAGGAGAATCTTTCTGGAACCATTAACACATGCGACACATGTGATAGGCGCCTGAACTCTCTCGTGAGAAAGCCTAATCGTTCCTTATATTCTGTCCTGCAGTTACTACGGAGTGAAACAGAAAGGACACATCAAGATACTGAGCGACTAGAAGGAGGACAATCCCCTCTGCGTAAAAAAAAAGAAGTACAAGGATTTGGATAATATGATTTATCGTATTATTGAACGATATCCAGATTGTAAAGAACAAGGAGGCGTACTTACTTACCTAAGAACCATCGGACATTACAGCCAGTGGCACCGTTTCTGGCATGTTAAATAAGTAACGGGAACGTTGAGAGCCAGTATCTCATCTTTGCTACAAAATGTGGGTGAGAAAGCTCACAACTGTGATTGGCAGATTGCTGATGTCACATTTGTTTAGGAGGTGGTACCACTCTCACCCAAAGTGGCAACAGATGCCACCGACTGGACAGTGTACTCAAAGACATCGGCCTACCCCAGAAACGCGAAGTGCGAGCGTCTTGCCTTTGACGCAGTGGGCAGGTTGCTGACGTGACGTGTTGGGTGCTACCGTTCTCAACTGCACAGGCAACAAGTGCTCACCGACTGGCTTTCTTACTCAAGGACACGCGCCAAAAACGCTGGCACTGGCTATAACTATGGTTCGTGCCAGGAATCTGTGAAGTAAGTTTGCGCATGTGTGCGAATTGAATGGGCGGAGTCTATCTGTGCGGGAGTGTATTGCGGGTAGTATCAGCTTGAGGCCGCTAAGGGGCAAGATGCTCGTGGTAACATTGTATTAACAGAAAGTGTGACGATATTTCTTAATGTCTATAGATCCCCTCCCTCCAAGCTCGCTTCCTTGAATTAATGCCTCCCCCAGAGCGGTCATTGGTCGTAGCCCTCCCCCCCACACACCACACGCTCGTCTTTATACTCTACAGATTCCTGGGACGGACCATAGCTGGACATTTTGAAACATAAATTACAAAATACCGTATAAACTCTACTAAATTAAGTTTTTATTGTATGTACGATGATTCATCTTTCATTCCCATCAAAAAGGTGGCCAAGGAAACAGTGACAAAAAGGTCAAAATGACAAAGAACGCTGGTGACAAAAGTCATGGTGACCAGAAAACCGGATAAGTAAAAGCAGTGACGAGGTGGTATAATGGGTAGGATTCCGGTGACGAGAATTCCGGATCCCGTTATTTGTCAGAATGACATATTTATAATTGCCAAATTTATGAAATATGCCCATGGCAGTGTTGAAAGTAATATCTGAGAATGTGCATTTATTAACAAAAGTTGTCCCGTTTACACAATTTGGAAATATCCTATATCACATTTTATACCGGATGTAAGGCTTGTGATTCTCGTGAGTTGAAATAACTGGATTTGGCGTTTGCAAAGAGAATAGAGAGAGCTCCGAACTCGAAATAAGACAAAGCACGAGTCAAGTTCTATTAACTCGAGGGCTGTTCGACTTGTTTATGAGGGAGTGAGACGATGCCTGTAAGAATAGATACTATAGCGGCGGAAATTTTAATGTGGAACACTAGGTTCGTCCCAGGAAAATTCACTTATTCAAACTCTGAATTAAGTTCGAAACGAGCAAGCACAACGGAGATTGATTACATAGAGTCAAGAAATTCTAAATTATAAGGAAAACATCATTCGAAGTTCTGAAGAACTTTCAGACTTACTCAGGATGCTGTTACAGTTTCTGCTTCCAGTGGCATTTCTCATTATTTTGCTACTGAATCCAGAACGAGGTGTTGCTGTTCTCTACTCTTTCTCATTCTTGTTTTGCTTCTTGTGTGTTGCCTCCAATTTTTTCTCGTATCTCTGCCATCTTTGTCTTCATTTTTCCTATCCTCTTTTCTATCGGCTTCCTCTTCTTATCCCATTCTACTCCTTTTCTTTCTTTTTCTTTCACATTCGTGTTCACCCTGCTTTTCTCCTCATCCAACCTCTTTTCTTTCTTTACCACTCATTTCTTTTTTTGAAGGCCAGACTAATAGTTTACTTAACTTATGTTTCCTGCACGTTATTATATCCCCCCCCCTTTAAAAGAGAAGAGAAATCGATGTGTTGGACATCACAAAGAGAGATTCTTTAGCATTCGATACATTTGTTTCTTAGAGATCGAACTTCTTTTATGTTTATGGGTGATTCATTCCTTCACATCCGATCTATTCTGTCTCGAGGTAGTTTACATTTATTTCCTACAGCTTCATTTTTTATTCTTCCTCTCTGTCTCTCTATCTCCGTATCTCCCTCTCTCCCCCTCTCCCCTCTCTCTCCCTCCCTCCCTTCCCCCTTTTCTCCCTTCCTCCCTCTTCCTCTCTCTCCCTTCCTCTTTCTCTCTCTCCGTGTCTCTCTCTCTCTTTCCCATGCTCTGAAAATAGTGTTCTTCACTAAATCCTCCAACCAGATGTTGAACAGGTTAGGTAATAAAGGGGGTTCACGATCATTTTTCCCTAGGAAGTTTTCCCTGGATATATACTTCCAAAATAATTTATTTTTCACCGGATCCTTTTTTCCTAAAACCATTTTATCCAATTCCCCCCCCCCCATACATACTTTCCTTGTTGTTTCATAACCCAATAAACATCAGTAATTCAGAAATTTCACTGAAATTTATTACTAAATATAAAAAGTTTTCAAATTTTTTCTGGTGTGAAATGATGATCATCAGAGTCCTTAAATATTCTAAAATTCAGTCTTCCTCCTTATAAATGAGCCGTTCAGAGCAAAAGTGGTGTAAGTCAACATTGGGTAATGAGGATTAAAGTAAAAATTCTGTAATATTCAGCGCAAAGTAGCAATTAATATGGCCTTCTTGCTATCCACTGACTAATAATAGTTTAAATAGACTGAATACTAATTGCTACTTTGCGCTGTATTTTACAGAATCTTTACTTTAACCCTCATTACCCATTTTTGACTTACACCACTTGTGCTCTGAACGGCTCAAATATTGTAATCAACAACATTGGAACTTATCCTTTGCTGTACTTGTTGTAGCCATTTCCTTTTCGGTTTTCCTCTTACTGTTAGTGATTGCTGTTTCGGTGTCGCTTTGTACTTTTCTAATCTCTGCTAGAGTTACATATAAGGAAGGGTAGTGTTTTCCCACACCTATTTGAAACCAATTGTGCAATGCTTCTGAAACGTTATTCCTACGATGATGATCATGAATTGTTGCATGGTTACAATTCCACTGTTCTGGAGGGTATCTCAGTTGGACATGACGTCTTCTTCCTCTTCTTGGTGTACCAGGGATTTATGTAGTTTTGAAGTACGCTGCAATTTCACCGAGTTCTTCAGGCAGTTTCTCAAACAATTTTTCAGAAGCATCTGTAACATCTTGACTTGATTTGAAGGCAAATGCTAATATTGAATGCATTCTCGTTCTTAATGATCTGTTATTAGGATCATTGTACTTGCCTTGTAATCCTTTACTTTGTATTTTACGGAACACTGACCGGCACAAGTGGAAAAAGCAGCAGGAGATGTTGGTATTAAGAAAAGCTGTAAGTGCGGAGTTTATAAATGGCAACCTGGGCTGGGGAGGGGGGGATAAACTGCATTCTAAACCGTTCAAAGAAAAAGTGTTTTGGGAAAAAATTGCTAGGGAAAGAAAGTATTGGGGAATAATAATTGTTATAGGGAAAATTGTAGGCCTATAGGGAGAAAAAATTTTAGGGAAAAAATGACCGGGAACGAGTAGAGAGCATCCTTGATGTACTCCTCTCCCTATTTCAATTCCTTCTTACTTATTGTTAATTATTTTGTCTAATACATTTTATCTTAGAGAGCATGATGATATCGATATTCCGATAGTCAATATTTGTAATATAATCTAATAATATTTTATTTAGAGTTCAGTCTAATTGACATATCACACTTACAAATGTAAATGATCATTGCATATTATACAATTGAAATGCAAACGGTTTCGCCCTTGGGCATCATCAGGCATTAAACTTGCAATATCTTATACAATTTTTCATATCTTTGCTGTGGAGTGCGTACCAGATAATTGAAATTTACAATCTTGTATATATTAATAAACAACTGAGACGATTCTTCCGACGCCTGGGTAGAATCCGATGTGGCTTAGTGGATAAAGCGTCAGCACGTAGAGCTGAAAACCCGGGTTCAAATCCCGGCGCCGGAGAGAATTTTTCTCCGTTCCATTACTCTTTCATCGTATGATGACGCAGAATATCTGCATGGAAATATCATATGTACTTCGGTACATTATAATAATATATATGATATGCGTAAATCACTTCGTGATTTATGACGGCGCTTATTCCGTCGGATCCCGGCCAACTAGTCACTCATTACGACTGCACCTCAGCACATGTGTGGACTTCGGTCCTAGGTTCATAGATATCTATGACGTAGTGCAGAGGGCGGCCACTAGAGGGAACCCAAGAGTTGGAACTTAAAACTGAGACGATTCTTCCGACGCCGGGGTAGAATCCGGTGTGGCTTAGTGGATAAAGCGTCAGCACGTAGAGCTGAAAACCCGGGTTCAAATCCCGGCGCCGGAGAGAATTTTTCTCCGTTCCATTACTCTTTCATCGAACTATTTACATGGTTAACTATATGATAAATAACAATCTGAAATTTAAATGAGTACAGGTATTAAAATTATGTATGATAAAATTGCGACTAAAATGTTGGATTGATCTTATGTTTCAAATTATAAAATTGTGATCATGAAAACAACGCGATGAAAAACCATATGATTCCTCTTAAACTTCATAATAAGCCAATACATTTCCATTAGTTGAGTGTTTGCAGTGCGAGCATTGGTCTCAATGATTTCTCACTCCATTCAATGGTGGAATCATTATTTAAGTTCATATAAACTGCACTAGGTTATATGTATTGACTTTTTGCATTTACATTAAAACAATTTGTAGGACTGGGTTTATAAGGAATTGTGACTAACCTAGTTGCGATACATCCTGTCGACATTTTAGTCACAATTTTATCATATATAATTTTAATACCTGCACTCATTTAATTTCAGATTGTTATTTATCATAGAGTTAACCATGTAAATAGTTGTTTATTAATATATACAAGATTGTAAATTTCAATTATCTGGTACGCATTTCACAGCAAAGATATGAAAAATTGTATAAGATATTGTGAGTCAAATGCCTGATGTTGCCCAAGGACGAAAACGTTTGCATTTCAATGTTATAATATGCAATGATCATTTGCAATTGTGTTATTGATTTTAAACTGTGATATGTCAATTAGACTGAACTCTAAATAAAATATTATTAGATTATATTATAATACATTTTAGCCTGAACAGGTATCAAATCTAATTTTATTCTCGATTGATGACTGTCATAGTGGAAAATACTGACGATTTTATTACGCTCTCATCTGAATAATTGATGGGTGCTCTGCAATAACAAGGTGTGTACACATACCTCGGTATAGTCGCCACCATTAGAAATACAAAGCAAATGCACTAATCTTGCTGTTCCAACACGTAGGTGGCGAGTATGAAGTGTCTTACTCTTTATGCACAGCTTATAATATGACTATGTCGCAGTTTCGTTACGTAGACAGTAGAGAGCTTTAGTGTCGGTACAAACGCTCCGACGTCACTGAAGGGAGCAGACAGTACTATCAGACGCTTTTCGAAGTTGCACATAGGTCAGAAGCACTAGATTCTGCATGTCCGATATGGAATACTGACTAATGATATAAAATATTCCCTCGTAAATTGACCAAATCAATGTGAAGAAAACGTTTTGGAAGCAATACTGTAACAATACTCATAAGGTAATGCCATTATTTTGGATTTATTTTGATTTTGAGAAGTTACATTTTTCTTCCCCACTACCTAAAAGTACTGGGACATACAAGAAAATACACAAGTTCTATTTTCTTATATCATGTATTGTATACTTAACTTGTATTGTGAAAATAAAGTTCAACTTTTAAATTATTTTATGATCGTGTATTACATTTTAACTCTTAGTACATTTAGCAACCTTAGAAAGAAATAACAAGGCAAGTTATATCGTATGACTGCAACAACAAGGCAAGTTGTATCGTATGACTGGAACAACAAGGCAAATTGTATCGTACGGCTGCAACAACAAGGCAAGCTGTATCGTATGACTGCAACAAGGCAAATTGTATCGTATGACTGGAACAAGGCAAATTGTATCGTACGGCTGCAACAACAAGGCAAATTGTATCGTATGACTGGAACAACAAGGCAAATTGTATCGTACGGCTGCAACAACAAGGCAAGTTGTATCGTATGACTGCAACAACAAGGCAAGTTGTATGGTATGACTGGAACAACAAGGCAAATTGTATCGTACGGCTGCAACAACAAGGCAAGTTGTATCGTATGACTGCAACAACAAGGCAAATTGTATCGTACGGCTGCAACAACAAGGCAAGTTGTATCGTATGACTGCAACAACAAGGCAAGTTGTATCGTATGACTGGAACAAGGCAAATTGTATCGTACGGCTGCAACAACAAGGCAAGTTGTATCGTATGACTGCAACAACAAGGCAAGTTGTATCGTATGACTGCAACAACAAGGCAAATTGTATCGTATGACTGGAACAACAAGGCAAATTGTATCGTACGGCTGCAACAACAAGGCAAGTTGTATCGTATGACTGCAACAACAAGGCAGGTTGTATGGTATGACTGGAACAACAAGGCAAATTGTATCGTACGGCTGCAACAACAAGGCAAGTTGTATCGTACGACTGCAACAACAAGGCAAATTGTGTCGTACGGCTGCAACAACAAGGCAAGTTGTATCGTATGACTGCAACAACAAGGCAAGTTGTATCGTATGACTGCAATAACAAGGCAAGTTGTATCGTATGACTGCAATAACAAGGCAAGTTGTATCGTATGACTGCAATAACAAGGCAAGTTGTATCGTATGACTGCAATAACAAGGCAAGTTGTATCGTATGACTGCAACAACAAGGCAAGTTGTATCGTATGACTGCAATAACAAGGCAAGTTGTATCGTATGACTGCAATAACGAGGCAAGTTGTATCGTATGACTGCAACAACGAGGCAAGTTGTATCGTATGACTGCAACAACAAGGCAAGTTGTATCGTATGACTGCAACAACAAGGCAAGCTGTATCGTATGACTGCAACAACAAGGCAAGCTGTATCGTATGACTGCAACAACAAGGCAAGCTGTATCGTATGACTGCAACAACAAGGCAAGCTGTATCGTATGACTGCAACAACAAGGCAAGCTGTATCGTATGACTGCAACAACAAGGCAAGCTGTATCGTATGACTGCAACAACAAGGCAAGCTGTATCGTATGACTGCAACAACAAGGCAAGCTGTATCGTATGACTGCAACAACAAGGCAAGCTGTATCGTATGACTGCAACAACAAGGCAAGCTGTATCGTATGACTGCAACAACAAGGCAAGTTGTATCGTATGACTGCAACAACAAGGCAAGTTGTATCGTCGTATGACTGCAACAACAAGGCAAGCTGTATCGTATGACTGCAACAACAAGGCAAGTTGTATCGTATGACTGCAACAACAAGGCAAACTGTATCATATGACTGCAACAACAAGGCAAGTTGTATCGTATGACTGCAACAACAAGGCAAGATGTATCGTATGACTGCAACAACAAGGCAAGGATTTTGACGAATAATACATGAAACGTACACATATAAACTAGCAATAATACTTTCTTTGTTAATGAAAACAAGGTTATTTTTACTTACTACCAAAAAACCCACTTCTTACATATACTTTATTATTGTAGAGCACGCCTCAATTCTTCGTAAGTAATATTAAGTGCAAGCTTTCCTGTTGAAAGTGAACTACGCCTAAACATCGCATCGTCTTCTTATGATAAACTTTGTCCCGTGAAGATCAGGTGCTAAAAGTGAGTGCTTGTAACTTTCCACTTTTCATCAAGTTTCCAAAAACGTGCTTGAAAGTTGCTACGAAAGTCGTTGTTTATTCGAGCCCTACTGTACTAGCGGGATCAAAAGCAAGACACGACGTGAGTATCTGAGGTGGAAGAGCCTGCTTTATGAATGAGCGTGAGGTTTGCAATGCTCGCTCTGTGAATACCGCCGGCAGCTTTAGTGCAGAATGCGTTCACACGTAATGCATGTCGACAGTCTGTAGAGGTTAATACCCAAGGAGTCCGCAGCCTGCAGTTCCCCTCCGCTGATGTGTTGCTAGGAAACGCAGAAGCTGTATTACGGCTTTATTGCCCCTCATTTGCACCCCCACGCATTGATGAGCTAATCGTCGGCTCATTCAATATTCGCAGCTCTTTGTGCCCATTGCGGAGGGACCGCAGAGCTGCAATTTCCACGCTCGTCGTCCAGTGGCGGATATTATCGCCGATTGAAGATGATCGTCTGAATATCGGGACTTGAACGCAAATTTAATATCGCGATAGCTCAGTATTCACAGTCTTGCATATCTGCAGTGCCTGGGAAAAGTGACATAAGTCAGTTTTCACAAACCTTTTTTGATAATTTATTGACAACTTACACTGGTTTATGTCGATTTGATTTTTTCTGTATGAATTATTGTAATGGGAGAAATGCTTTTGTCTCTTTTTCCAAGCGAGCATATGTTCCGTAAGTTGTCAATCATCCTTAGCTATAATTAGTAATCATTTGTACCCAAGAAACTTTTATTGTAAATGATTTCCTATGTTTTTTTTTTATCATTTATTTTAATGTTTCTTTTTTCTTTCAAATTGTCACATTGTTTTTAATCATTGTTCATTGTGAATTGATTAGTAGGCCGATCTATTGAACCCTTATTTAGGACGGCTTTTGTTAATACTAATAGCTCAGGGTAAGCTCTAATTAATATATTCTGGGTCCAAAATTTCTGCTGTGTCTTAATCCAGCAGTTGTTCATTCATTTATTTTATTCCATAGATCTTACATGAGCAATGAAGCTTTAAGATGTGGAACATGTCAGCATTTTACAATATTACAATTACAATTTTTACTAATTTTTATAGTTTTACAATTTAGTAATTTTCTACAATTTTTACAATTTTGTACAATTTTTTTACATTTTTTTACATTTTGGCGAGATGTAGTGACATGAGATGAGGTCCGAGGATTCGCCAAAATATTACCCGGCATTTGCCTTTTCGGTGGGGGAAACCTCGGAAAAACCCAACCAGGTAATCAAATCAAAGGGGGTAATCAAATCAAAGGGGTTGATGCCAAGGACTCGCCATAGACCATCCGGCATTTAGGGGTGTTCAGAAAGAAACTGTAGTTTTGTCTCGTACAGTATTCATGAGGATCAAATTTAAATTTATTATGATTTTTATGGAAGTAAATCAGCAATGCTTGTTTATAAATTTGTAGGTATGATTCTTTATATACATTGAAACAAACATTACTATTGGGTTTTTCTGTACAGCGAATCTGTAAATTAGTAGGAATTTTTTTTATCATTACTAATAGTTTTATTTTTTTTTTATTATTTTATAATACAAATTATAGTAATCTATTAATTAATTTTACAGCAAAATCCTACAGTAAGTTTTAATCCCATGTACATAAGTGAATATCAGTTAAGAATAATGTAAATTTTTGGCACAAGGAACTTTTTATGCAAAGCGATTCAATATGTTAATAAAATGTTAATAAAACGCAAATTACTTATCATAGGCGGATGAAATTTTGTACATTTGTTATCATTAACCAAATATACCAGTGATCCAGATTTGGTGAATCTAGCTTAATAAGCATGGTAGTTATTGATTTTACTATTGTGAACCCTTAAAAAGGTGAAACTTGGAAATTTCAGTCTAGTGTTCCCTTAAACCGTGGCAATATAGTCTAATGAGTGTTTCGGGCTTATGATTTAGAACAGTGGTCATCAGCACTCGCTGAAATGGGTAATGAGCAGGGAACGGATTTATATGGACTAAAAATATATGAAATATGTAAATATATATGTAGTTATTTTTACCAAAATATGGAATTAAATATGGATTTTTACCAAAATATGGAATTAAATATGGACTTAAAATTATAAAAAAATGACTATGTACGTTAAATATTGGTACATTTTAATCAAACTAAACAAAAAATATAATGGACGTACCTTATCTTCCAATGTAGTTTCAACAAAACACAATTTTTATTGTCTGTTACCATAACAATAGGTTACAAACATTTCTTTCAAGTGCTGAAAAGTGAATCTTCTTCTATTGTCTCTGAGGATAGATTTATACTGACTAAAAGAGCGTTCGACGTCACAAGAAGTAACTGGTACATAATTCAATTTCACAATGTCTGCTGGGGATAAGTCCAAGTTAATCTTCACTGTTGATTCACCACTCATCACAGCAACAACCTTTTGTAGTTCTTCATATCCAGGGTTTTTTGAAAGTACAGTGTCCACCTTAGCTCTTACTGCATCTGCAACTTTACCTCTACCACGATTCAGTTGTTCCACAGTACTATTTATAATTTCAAAACTTTCAGATAGTGAAAGGTGCCTATTTTGGAGACTTTTGAGCGTTTTTATGATGCATGAAAATGTATGCTGAATGTGAGCTAAGTCATTCTTCACACTTATGTCACAGGTAACTGTTTTCGCAGTATCAATTGAGACTGCATCTTCAGAGTCCAATGCAAGGAGAACATTGTTAATAGAGTCTATATGTTCGGCATAAAATTCAACTGCTTCTAGCCATGTACCCCATCTAGTTAAAATTGGCTTTGGTGGCAATGGAATTTCAGGGTACATTTCTTTCAACACGTTAACTCTACTGGGAGCTTTGAGAAATACTTTTTTCACTGATGAAATCAACAAATCTACTTTAGGGAAATTGTCTCTGACCACTTCTGCCACACGATGAAATGCATGCGCCACACAAGTAAAATGAGTCAATTTAGGATATACAACAGATAATGCTTGTCCAGCTTTGACCATATAAGGGGCAGCATCGCTAATAAAGAATAACACATTATCGTACATAATACCCTTTGGCCACAGGATACCCATAGCTTCGTTGAACAGTTTAACTATAGTTTTGTTATTGCACTTTTCTAGAACATCACAATGTAAAAGAATTCGTTCAGAATATTGTTCACTTAACAAACCGATAACTACATTACCAACAAGTCTACCTTCTTTGTCGGGAGTCTCATCAATGGAAACCCAAATTGAACTATCTTTAATTTCATCTCTTATCTTCTGTATTGTCTCATCGTAGATGGATGGAGCATACGTCTTCCTAAGTGTTGACTCATCCGGGATTGTATGTTGAGTATATTTTTCAAGGAATTCCCTGAAGACCTTATTCTTTAGTTTGTAGAGAGGAATATCAGCAGAGATGAGAGAACGGCACAGGACGATGTTAAACTCAGATCTTACATTCGATGTTGTTGGTTGTGTTAAAAACAATTGTCTCTGCTTGGAATTTAGTTGTTTGTTGGCCTGATGTTTACTAGTTGTAATGTGTTGTTGCACCAGGAACTTTTGTGTAGATGATACTGCACACTGACACAAATTACAAAATAATATTTTATTGTCAGTTGATAAACCATCTTCTTTAAATTCTGAAATGTAACTTGTTAGTTTTGATTTTAAATTGACTGAATGACGTACTTTTGGCATATTTACCGTCTTTATAGTATGATTTACAAAACTGAACCTATGTGTACTCTGACTGGCATTTAACTGTTGAGCTGCACAACTGAAGTCTGTTAAAAATTTTAAATTAAATTAATACAGTTTTGTAACTTACTTTCCCATTGTTGATAGGACTGCTAATTTTCAAATAACTCTGATGTTAAAGGGATTACTGAACATGTGTTTAAATCTCTATTGTTGAAATGTATTTTTAAAAGTTAATGGAATTTTGTTTTGTTTTATTGTTAAACCTAATATAATATGGACTGTTTTATATGAAATATGGAAAATATATGGAAATTAACGAAAATATGTACTAAACTCTAAAATATGGAAAAATATGGAAAATAAAAGTAGGATTTTTCAACCCTACACATTGTGAAACATAAAGATAATGCAAAATATAAATTATATTAGCTTTATAAGTAAATATGTATTTACATATAAATCCTTTCCCTGGTAATGAGTAAGAAGAGAGGGAGAAAACATACCCACCAGCAGCCACGAATGCAAGCTAGTGCACCTTTTATCCGCGGGTGCACTGTGCTGATGACCGCTGAATTAGAAAGTAAAAGGCGTACTCATATTTTTCGATCCATTGAAGCCTGAAGAGTTAAAGAGATAATTGATAATTGCGACAGAATAACAGCGGCTTGTTGAGGTTGCAAGCTTCATACATCCAGCTGTCATGTATAATGTTGAAAGCTACTGTTCGCATTTCAGGAGAAGATCCGAGCAAGGAATGAGAATTTTCCTCTACTCTTATAAGACGGAACTGACCGGTCAGTGACTGAGCCTTCTTTGTCCCAGTCGGCCAATGATACCACCCCATCTACCTGCTCCTTCAAAGACGCTGAGTTACTAACTTACCCTCTCCTCTTACCCCGCTAGGGCCATACTCCCCTCGCAGGAATCCCCTCGTGAAATATGGACAGTATATTCTGTAATAATTTTTCACATTCTTCTTCTTTTTTTGGCGCTACAGCTCATTGTGAACCTTGGCCTCTTCCACGATTTTCCGCCAGTTGTCTCGATCCTGCGAAATTGCTTTCCAATTCTTATATCCCATCTTACATATGTCTTCCTCAACTCCATCCAACCATCTTATTCTTGGTCGTCCACGGCTTCTTTGGCCCCCAGGATTTCCATTTAATATCCTTTTCGATCGTCTTCTCCCAATGGTTCAGAAGCAAATAGGTATATATCAATGTAGGTTTCTTCCAGGCAAGTCAACCATAGACCAAATTTTTATATTAAGGCAAATTCTAGAAAAAACTATTGAATTTGGAGTTGGTACTCACCATCTATTTATTGACTCTAGAGCTGCTTATGATAGCATTAATAGAGAACATTTGTATAATGCTCTAAGAGAACTAGATATTGCTGAAAAGTTGGTGAGACTGGTAAGAATGGCAATGACAGATGTCCGAAGCAGTATAAGGGTCAGAGGAATGTTATCAGATCCATTAGATATTAAGAATTTTTCACATTACATCTTACATTTAATTGGTTGATTGATTTTGTGAGTTTGGCTTCGTTTCGTTTTCTTTGGTTAGTTTGGTCGGTTGGTCAGATTGGTTAGTTTGCTTAGTTGGCAGGGTCTTTTGGTTAGCTACTTAGTTTGGTTACTAGATTGGTTAGCTTAGTTAGTTTCCTTTATAATTTGGTTTTTTAGTTAGATTAGTCGGTTTGGTTAATTGGTAGGTCTGTTAGTCCGTTAGTTCAATTTGTTGATTATTTATATTAATTAGTTAATCAGTTAAACATCACTCCTAACTACACCAAGTTAAAAAGTGATATCGGACACCAGTGGGATGTTTTTCCCTAGATTTTCGCTACGTGTAAGGTCAATCTTAGGTAAATTCCTATGAGTTTTTAATTGCATTTAAATATGCCCTTTTATTTTCACCATTGATTCATCTGTTTAATTACTCTATCCCAGGTTTGTTCAGCGCGGGCATTAGACGAGGAGCAACAGTGACGTAGAATATCTTTTAAGAGTGGCCTGCATATGATTATGAGATTCTACGTCATTTTTGTACCTCGTTTGAAGACAGAATTGCCAGCTCTGAACATGCCTGCTCAATCCAAACAAAATAGAATTAGTACCGATAATGCTTTGTACAGTAATCCATAACTATCGAGCGGGTTTAAAAACTGGAACTTCAGCTCTAGTTTCAACCATTCTACATCACTAGAACACAAAGAACTGAGTCCTTTCGTACTTGATCACATTGTTCATTGAAGTTTTGAAGTCACTGACCTCCGGTGACTGGAAGTTCATTTTTATTGGTTACAATCAGTGCGCCAAAAGAAAGTGTCTGACGTTTAGTACATGCGCTGAGAGCAGCATTGTCATTCCATGATACCTTCAAGTTGGGATGATAGCTACTTTAATGCGAATAATGGCATCACAGTGATTAAAAATTGGTTTGCTTCCAACACACTTGTCTTAAATCATTCTAAGACTACGGTTGTACAATTTTCGTTAACATCTGTTGGTATGAAATCTCTTTATTCGCTCTTGTGTTTAAAAATTAATACATCCAGTTGTTCTTCTAATAATTATTGTAACTGTCCTATTCTAACGGTCTTACTAATAAAGACTCTATATAGAGACGTTTAACTGTCTTATACTTATACAATGAGTAGCTCGTTTATAAGTCGTGTGTAAATTCCTTACTACATACGTCGTGTATAACAGTATAACTGTTACACAGCTACGTCATAGTTTCGTCATTACTTCGTTACGAAAGGTAATAGAATATCTGAGGTTCTCTATTGCATCCGGTAGAGCGCTCTAGTGTGCCGTGTTAAGTATCGACAGTACAACTGGCTCTAATCGATTACCACACTACATTTTGGTCAAAGAGTACAAGCTACAGCAATATTAGTCTAATAATTCTATGATCTTTGGTTTGTTCTTCTGTGGTTACAAGGTAACCATCATCATAAAATGACAGTCGATACGAACAGCTGTTAGAGGGGCGGCCATTTTTTCGCTATATACAACGCTTAAACAAGGGGTTTCGTATATATAACTACTGCAAAGCAATTTCCATTGTATAGTTACAGCCTGTTTATACGTCCATAGCTTATTCACGGTTTATTAGTAACGTTTTCTGTCTCAACTCTGCATAAGTCTCGTATAAAACTATACACGGTTTATTAGTAAGACTGTAAGTGAATTTCCTCAAGTTAAATGTCTCGGAATAATAATCGGTCAACATTTACGTTGGGATAAGCCTAAACATGTTCTTTTTCTGTGCAATAGAGTAAGAAAAATTATTCACTATTTTGTCATCCTACGAAATTACTTGACTGTCCATACTTTACGACTGATTTGTCTCGCATTAGTACAAGCTGTATTACAATACGGCATTACAGGATGGGGTAGTGCTTATAGTACCTCCCTCATGCCAATAACTCTGCTACAGAAAAGAATAATAAAAATATGCCTTAATAACTTAATAAATCTGTTGATTATCCTTCAGAGCTGCTGTATTCAGAATTTAAAGTATTTGACTTCCATCAAATTTATAACACTATATTACTGAATTTCGTACATAAAAACCGAAACATATTTAATTTATAATCACATAAATATAAAACCAAAAGATCATACAACATATGCTTGACAGTTCCTAGATATACTAAAACTGTAGCTTATAATCAGAGTAGCAACTTCGGTCCAAGGCTTTATAACATGATAATAGATAAATTCCCAAACATACAATTTGCTAATGCTTCTTATTTCAAAATAGTACATTATGCAACGAGCCTATAATGGTAGTAATTAAGACGCGAGTATGTTTATGAAACGAGCGCAAGCGAGTTTCATAATTTTCATACGAGCGTCTTAATTACCATTATAGTCAAGTTTCATACGACTTTTTATGCTCGACCATATTTCTAACTTGAAATTATTCATAAGTATTCATGTTATTCTTATCTGACTGAGGAGCGGAATTGACCTTATGCAATACCTCATAAATTGTGAGATGTGCGCAGACGCGAAAGTATTGATTTTTTCCGAGAAACAGATGTCGACATTGACCTTGACATTGAAAAACGAGATGACAAATTTAATTTATTTGAATATTATTTACAATTAACGCTAATTATTATAGTAACAGAACTGACTTTATTTCAATTATAGGTGATTTATTGCTTTATTGTTGTCTTTCGATTGCATATCCGAGAATAATCGATACTGGCGCTTTCATATTGCTACAATGGTATTTTCTGATTCGTGGAACACCTGAACTTTAATGAATAGGTGTACTTTAATGAGGTCCATTAAAGGGCTGCTACCAGGTATATAATTACTACATTTCGGCATGGTCGAGCATAAAAGCTATTAAAAATTGTTGTTAACAGAGAAAATTTAAAGTTCAATTATTGTGATATGTGTTTTTCTTCTTATTTTTTGTTTTATTACTTTTTACTCTGTTATTCAATAAAATGTCTTAACATTAACTTATGTGGAATACCTCCTGAGCATGAGTATGTAACTTTTCCTGGGGGTACTAGAACGTTCTTATATAAAAAATCAATATGGAAGTTATCTTTGTTCTGGCAATAGACTATTATTATTATTATTATTATTATTATTATTATTATTATTATTATTATTATTATTATTATTATTATTATTATTATTATTTAAACCATCTTCACGTAGAAAAGATCTTCCTTGCACTCATTTTTTTAATAGGCAACTACATCCATTTCCATGGCAACCTGAAGGAATGCAGTGCGGATATTATTGGTTCTAAGAATAAACTGCTGGATTCAGTTCCTGCTATTGACCTTGAAGCAATGTGCAGAAGGAAAGGGTGAGGTAGAAAGCACGTAGCAAAGCAGCTGTCGTACACTTTTTTCCTCCGCACGCAGTATAGTGTAGTCCCTATTGTTGAGCGACAATATTCTTTGTCGAAAGTTTCACATGAATGGTATCGTCACTCTGTGAACCAGTCCTGTTGGAGATAATTACTAACGTTAGTAATCAAATAATCATTCACTCGTTTTATCTGTCTATGTATCATAACTCTGGACCAAGATGTAATTTAATTGGAGATTGTTGAGATTAAAACAATTTATGTCTCTTACTATTTGTACGGATAAATGGAACACACAACTTAGCAGTCACACCACTGTCACAAGCGATTATAACTCAGCTACGGTCCAATTGTTTTAAATCACACTAAACTAGTTTTATTACATCACTTTCTAATGTATTCTTCCTTACGTCATTGACTGGGTTTATTCTTAAAGTATTCACGTAACTAGCAGCTAACTTATACCTGCAATAATAGTTTTACACACAAAGTCAATATATTTAAATTTCTGACATAAAGGAGGATAGCAATGGCAAAAGAAGCTTTTAATAGAAAAAGGAACATCTTCTGCGGGCCTCTGGAAAAAGAACTGAGGAAAAGACTAGTGAAATGCTATGTATGGAGTGTGGCATTGTATGGTGGTAGGAACAAGGACATTACGACGAAGTGGAAAAAAGAGACTAGAAGCATTTGAAGTGTGTGTGTGTGTGTGTGTGTGTGTGTGTGTGTGTGTGTGTGTGTGTGTGTATGTGTGTGTGTGTCTAATGCCTACCCCTTTGCGTGATTCAGGTTCCGCATACTGCAGATAGATGGCACGACTGTGACCCATTTTGTAGGGCTCTGAGTTCTGAATTCACAACTGGCCTACGTCTGTTCATTACACAACGGAGTGGGCCATGAAAGTTTTAGCTCTCCTTGGCAACGGTTTGTTGTTAATTGATTTGTATCTTTCTGATTAGAAATAAAACTATTCCAGAGTTTGATTTACTTATTATATTGTATTCACACTACAATTTTCAACTTCTACATCACTTCGGAGCACCAAGTTATGTATGATGTGTATCTGTGAAGTTATGTCATGTACTAGGATCAGTATGTGCAAGTGTTCGTGTAAGTACGGAATGGGTGAGGATGAGAGAGGGGAAACCCGGTGCCGGCACGTAGACTACTCCTGTTGAATAGCACCAAAGGGGCCGCCAGACTTAACGTCCCCATCCGACGGACGAATCACTTTCAACAGTGACATATGCCTTCTCTTCATATGCACTGCGGAGAGATTTGGGATTTAATCCAGGCATATTGGTGCACAATTTAGGCATTTGAAATGTGGATATGGAGAAAATTGGAGAGTGTGAAATGGACAGACAGAATAAGAAACGAAGCTATATTGGAAAGAGTGGGTGAAGAAAGAATTATGCTGAAACTGATCAGAAAGAGAAAAAGGAATTGATTGGGTCGCTAGATGAGAAGAAACTGCCTATTGAAGGATGCACGGGAAGGAATGGTGAAAGGGAGAAGAGTTCGGGGCAGAAGATATCTGATGACAGACAATATTAAGGTATATGGATATATGCGGAGACAAAGATGAAGGTAGAAAATAGAAAAGATTGAAGAATGCTGGATTTGCAGTGAAAGATCTGCCCTTGGGCAGAATTGACGCCTCGAGGTGTGGAAGAATAATTATTGTTCGAATATATGTTTCAATCCGCAGAAGTCCCAATAGTCATTAAAGCAAAAAAGGAAAAGTGTTCTTGAAACGAATTATAGGTTTATTGTGATGTGCCATATACGAAATACACTATTACATTCAAAAAGCTGTTGTTCACTTGGTGATACAGTAAGGAATACTGTATCATATTTCAGATTTTCTTCAGTAGAACGAACATTTTCAGAGTACAAATATTATTTTTCTGAACGTAGAAAAGTATATTTTTGATGAACGGAAAATGTAAATTATTATTATTATTATTATTATTATTATTATTATTATTATTATTATTATTATTAATTACTTACTTACTGGCTTATAAGGAACCCGGAGGTTCATTGCCGCCCTGACATAAGCCCGCCATTGGTCCCTATCCTGAGCAAGATTAATCCAATCTCTACCATTATATCCTACCTCCCTCAAATCCATTTTAATATTATCTTCCCATCTACGTCTCGGCCTCCCCAAAGGTTTTTTTCCCTCCGGCCTCCCAACTAACACTCTATATGCATTTCTGGATTCGCCCATACGTGCTACATGCCCTGCCCATCTCAAACGTCTGGATTTAATGCTCCTAATTATTATTGCTATTATTATTATTATCATTATTATTATTATTATTATTATTATTATTATTATTATTATTTGTAACAAGGGTAGATACAAATTATTACGTATTTTGTTTGTTTATATGGGTAAATTATTTTATATTTAAATTTACGAAGAATATAATTGCCAATTATTGTTTTTTTACTGAATGTTAATTGTTCTTTTTGTTCCTGATTCCAAGGTCATGGATCTTTGTCACAAAGATAAGTACAAGTTGTTTTTGGTTTGTTGACGTTGAGACCTGCGTCACTACAGCTCATTTGGTAGATACATAGTCCACGCTCACACAACTTAACAGTTTTGGTACGAACTTATTACCTTTGCTCATAACTAGACTTCGTTGAATTGCCACACGCAGCATGCAATCAGGTTGCCGATGTACGGTAGTATAGAGGAGGTGAGCGACCGCCCGGTCGCGTAGTATAAGCAGTTCATGTTAAGAGATGTGACCGGTCCGAATAGATAGAGCAGCTACAGCTGATGTATACCTATGTAAGCACTTGTTTGTGCGCTACTGTGGTTGGAATAGTCAAAGCTTAACATTTGTTGAGTGTAGACAAGAATTAAATCAAACATACTGTACTACAATGAGAGTGTTGCTGTTCCAAATAATTGCCCCTGGAATACACTTATCCCCGCAGCCAGTCTTGACCCGTTTGGGAACGTAGTTGGATGCTGTTAATTATTATGCAGAACATTACAGCAAAATAATGGAGGTAATTGATGCATTGGATAGCACAGACAATTCCGCTGTTGCAGCTATAAAATCACTGCCTTCTGAACAGCTATTGGAAGATATTCTGTTCATTGATTCTAATTTTATAATCGTGTCCAAAAGTATCATTTTGTTAGAATCGTCTAAACTACAACTCTCAGAAGTCCTTAATATAGTGGATAAAGTATCACAAACCGTTATCCAAAATAACAATTCACTAATTTCAGAAAAAAATGAAATGTGAGTTGAGAAACATTATTGCTAAAAATTCTGCCTATTCACAACCTTCGTACTATAAATTATGTACTATCAGGTCACGACAAGACGTCTGAAGTTGACGTACTAAAAAGTAGTAACTTTCCGTTCTTCAAATATGCACGTATTACACCGTGTGATGTTGAACGTACATTTCCCAATATAAAAACTCTTTGAGTGACCATCGGAGGAGATTACTTTGCAGTCGCTCAAAATGTACGTAACTCTTCACTGTAATGCACATATTCAAGAATGATGTGAGTATATTACATTAAATTTTAAGAGTTAATATATCTCACTACAAAATAATTGTGTATTTACATGTTTAGACATTTCCTACTTCAAAGATCATTCATTATATTTCTTCAATGTAGGATACAGGTTTTATTGTAACCGCAGTATACTGATCAGTGTTTACATTAGAGGCATACTCAATCCTTTACACCCCACCCCTCTCATACAGTCTATACCGCGTGCGCAGTAAACCTTGCGATTCTCGTGGCAATTCCACGAAGTCTACTCATAACTTTGTTCCTGTGCTGTGATCGCGACAGAGAATCAGTCCCATTCCGAGGCTTATGTTGAGGTTTCGTAACAAGCTAATTTGTAACCAACTATAACCCCAATATACTGTACATCAGGGTAAAATGTTTCTTTTGGGGATATTAAGATATTTTATACATGATAACTTGAAATCTTAGACACAAGAAATAATTATTTATTATAATCGATCTGTTGGTCTGTAACTCCGACATACGCATGCAATGTTTTCTACTTTTTATTTCTAAGCGGTAAGTGCTGTGAATTGGACACAAGTTCTACAATTTGAAACGTTGGTACATTAATTTAACTTTTTCTTGACATACATGCAAGAATCTGGTCATTGTGTTGCACAAACAGTTCTTCTCACTATAATAGAAATAAGAACTGCAGGCTTAATTGAGTTTTAGAGCGAAATGCATCCTTGAACACGGCTTACAGTAACGGTAACTCAGCTTCAGCTGATCTTGTTGCCCGAGGTCGTTGCAGCGCGATTACTGTCGCCTTAGTCCCTGGTTCGAATACGTTTGACTCTTTAAGCGAATGTTTCATGAAATGTCAAAATGACATTTAGATTTAAATTGTTATAAATTAAAGTTTTAGGTATTTTTTTATTCTATTTGCTGATTTGCTGATGATATAGCGTTGTTAGCAGAAGAGAAAATGATATTAAAAGATATGCTACTGGAGCTAAATGGCAGCTGTGAGCAGTATGGAATGAAGATGAATGCAAATAAAACGAAGAGCATGGTCATAGGAACAAAAATACAGAAGATAAACTTGAGAATTCTAAATAAGGCAGTAGAGTAAGTGGGCAGCTTCAAATACTTGGGATATTCTATAAGCAGTAACATCAGCTGCTGCCAGGAAGTCAAACGAAGGATAAGAATGATAAAGAAAGCTTTTAATAGAAAAAGGAACATCATCTGCGGACCTCTGGAGAAAGAACTAAGGAAGAGAATAGTGCTTTGTGTGGAGTGTAGCATTGTATGGAGCAGAAACACGGACATTACGACGAAATGAAGAGAAGCGACTATGGTCCTTCCCAGGCATCTGTAGAGTAACTTCACGCATATGGAGGCGGAGTCTATTTGTGCCGAAGTGTATTGCGGGCAGCATCCGCTCGAGACCGCTAAGGGGTAAGATGTTCGTGATAGAAGGTGGAGTAGAGTTCAGATAGAAATGATCCCCTTTCTGCAAGCGATTGGTAGCTTCGTCCAACCAACACCTCCCCCAGAGCAATCATTGGCCATAGCCCTTCCACATACCACTTGATCAGAGATTTGTTTCGTCTTTCTACTCTACAGATTGCTGGGACGGACCATAGAAGCATTTGAAATGTGGATATGGAGAAGAATGGAACATGTGACGTGGTCAGACAGAATAAGAAATGACGCTGTGTTGGAAAGAGTGGGTGAAGAAAGAATGATGCTGAATCTGATCAGGAAGAGGAAAAGGAACTGGTTGGGTCGCTGACTGAGAAGAAACTGTCTACTGAAGATGTACCCAAGGAATGATGAACGGGAGAAGAATTCGGGACAGAAGAAGATGTCAGATGATAGACGGCATTAAGATATGTGGATCATACAAGGGAAACAAAGAGGAAGGCAGAAAATAGAAAAGACTGGTTAAAGGGCTGTGAAAGGTGTGTTCTTGGACAGAACACTAAATGAATGAATGAATAAATGAAAAATGTTATTTTACGTGTTTTATAGGAGATATTGTACGTGTTATTTTAGGTTAAAATCATTAACTTTTGTATTGATGAAATGTTGAAGAGTTGAGAATTTTAACTGGAAATAAGAGAGACAATGGATTACAATGTTTAAGTATTAACATAGAAAGCAAAACCAATTGTTTTAGGAGGAAAATGTATCATGAAAAAAGTCTGTGTTGGAAAAAATTATGAAGTTGCACTTCTTTTTCTGGTATACGTGTATTATATTATAGCACAATCAAATTATGGTAGGATTGTTGGGCTACAATTTATATTTCTTACGACTGAACGATGTTTAACTTGTCACGGACAAAAACAACACTGAGGAAGACATATACGTTTGTGTGCATGCGTAGGCTATGTAAAAATAGCCTATACATAGGCCTACAGACAAGTCGGGCTTTTTTTTTATTCTATGTAGAACATACAGGCAGACCGAATAACCGTACAGGGATATATATGGTACTACTGTAAAGGCGACCTTTCATCCTCAGAGGCACCGAAGAGACGGACAATACAGGTCCTAACGGTCACCAGATAACATAGATCTCTCCCCGAACACCAGCAGGGGGCAACCAAGTGGCCCTCAACTGGCGTCATCAATCTACAGTTACAGATGATGGACGCAATAAAGCGTTCCTCTTTCACCACTGTGGTGTGACCAAAATTATTCCTACTTGACATCTTACAGAGAAGGGGGAGCAATGTTGTCATGTTGCCCGTCTTACGTGTAAGCGAGCGCGCTGCCGATAGAGTGCAGGAACGAACAGCTGACACGAACGAATACATTGCTAACCAATTTGTTGAATACTATGCATTAAAATAAGTGTATATTATTATTTTTATTAGTAGGCTATATTATTATTAGCAGTAGCAGTAGTAGCAGCAGCAGTACCGATATTCTTCAGTGTAATGTGTAATATTGTTAGAAAAGCGTTGAAAGAACTGTAAACTGTAGAAACAATTTTAAATTTAATACGATACCATAATATTGTTAGAAAAGAATCTTGCTGGAAAGCATTTATATTTGTTACGCTTTTCCCTTTGTAATATAATTGAAACACAATAATTGTCGTTACACTAAAATGATAATAAAACTAGACAATATTTTTAATTCACACAATGCACGCGCTAACCAGCCAACTCAAAGTCATCCCGGGCATTACACGTACAACTTATGAACATAGACACTGTAACACCGTTCCGTTACCATGGTTATGCGTCTCTCGTCATTGGTTGATTTTAATGGTTGGCATGGTAACATGCTAAAGGCGCCATTTGTCAGGTCGGAAGTAGTTTTGGACACACCATAGGCATATAAGTTACGTGATCTTCCTACAGGTGCTTTTCTTAGAATACAGTAGTATCTAAATGTTGCTTAGAGAAGTTGTAATTGGCTGGCCGTGTCCACTCGATGTTATCTGTAGTAATGTCACGAGAGGTCTGAGATCTGCCGATAAATCCACGAGCGAAGCGAGTGGATTTATCTGGGAAATCTCAGATCTCGAGTGACATTTATTAGGACTATTTCGTGAATAAAATAAAAATTTAAATAATATATCCCTAAAATTTGATCACAAAATGTTAATAATTGTATATTAACGAATACTTAACCTATTCAGACATTGTGAAGTTGAAGTACTCGTAGATGAATATCGATTATTGCAATAAAGAAATTCGATGTTATTATTCAGTAATGGCAATTGCGAAAAGCGAAATGCAGCTTTAACAATATTAATTACATGTACTGCACTTTTCTCTTATTATTATAACAAATACATTTTCATTATCTGCTGAAATCATAATTTAATTTAACAGTAACAGTGGGGACAGCTATATACCAATGCTTATGTATTCACAGCGAGACATATTGCTGCACAGTGAAGCCATCTCGGTATAGATAGGCCTAATTAAAGCACGAATTTTATTACGCCATACGAAAGGCAATTTGATCAAAGACATTATAACTATGCAAGGTCTTTGAGTTTGATATGCGATGATGTTACATCAATTTGAATGTCTATTAATTGTTTAATTTCAATACAAATGTTATAGGCTACAATTTTATAAGTTAAGTTACTCGTACCTGTGGGAGCAGGACCAATGTCAGCTGTTCCTTGTTTCGACCGTTACTTACAATCAGTGCTACACGAAAGCATTTTTTATAGCTCGACAAACGCATTCTCGCTGTAGTGTGTAACTGAACTAAAGCTGCATCTGCACAGTTCAATATTCCAATCGCGTATGCGTGCAATCTGGGAAGAATATTGAAAGAATCAAGTTTAAAAGGTATGTTCAATTAAGATGAATAAAGATTTTGTGTCTACATGGTCCGCCGTTTTCAACGTGGTCTTCACTGCGTAAATATATTAATTAATATTAAATATCACTCTTGCATTCATTGCTTTAAAGTTGAAAGAAAAGTTTAACTGTGTAGTTGCATGTTAATGTATTTATGATCATTAATTTACGGGTAAAGAGTTGGCGACAACGACTAAACAAAATAATGACCATGCGATAAATTGATAGCGATAAATCTAGCTGCAGAAATTATCGCAAAGTCTGTGATTGGTTGGAATTCAAAATTTCATTACACTTCATTGGTCGAAAATGGAATGACGTCATATAAACGAAATAGTCACTCTAAAAATAAATAATGGTAAGAGTAGGGGAAAGTGGGGTTAATGAAATGAACTTTGTACTGTTGAAGAGAACGGGAAAACAAAAAGTCCTCCTTTTCAATCTTGTGCTTCACAAATGTCATTACCAGGGATCGAACTAAATTCGCGGAGTGATTAACCTACTCTCTAGCATTGAGCTACGGGGAAGAAAAAAGGTAAAAAAACTTCCTTAGATTTCTCCCATTTCCTGGCGAAACATTCCACGCTGAAAGCGACGGAACGAAATCCCAGCAGCTCTAATGTAACTTACATCGCTAGCCGAAATTCAGTGACTTTGTAATGGACATTGTCACTCCGAACGCCAACATATCGCCATTAAATTACGAAGTTTAAGCAATCTAATCAAAACAGCTCTAAGTGCCTTTTATAGGAGAGTTAATAATAAGAAGATACAGTAGGTGTGGATAATTTAAAACAATGATCCAAGCACAATAAGCATCTGAAAAAAATTTACTTTACATTATAGTTTATTTCAAGCATAAATTTATTAATTCAATTGGTAATAGTATACACATGAATCATCAAAATGTATGTAATTATACATGTAGGGTAAACATTGGTAATTTCGTGGCAGTGGTTATTTCGTGATACTTTTTCTTTGCTCTTTCGTGAACTAACCAATGGTGTTACGAGATTCAAATTTCCGCCAAGGGATTGCATATGTTATCCAGTTTCCAGAAACATACAGCTACGCTTTGTGTGACTATTGTAGCTGCTTTATGTTTGGAGAGAGCAAGTTAGCGTCGACTTCTCAGGCGTACAAATTTTGTGGATGTTTGTAATTACATTACAGGCTTATTACTAAAGGTAAGCATATGATATTTGGTACAAAGATTTATTATATCTTAATGAAATTTTAGGAAATGTCTTTGGAATTTTAGATACAGCTGTAGTGGCCATATAGGCTTAGCTTTACTGATAGAAATCTTAACTGTTTTAGGCGAAATTTTGTTTGAGTATTAAGCGTTACATTTTATACTATTTTAAAAATTGTATTACAATACGAATTTTAGAAATCTGAAGATAAGATGTGATAACAAAAACAAAGAGGGGAACGCAATGGGTTCAGTGTAGCTTCTGTTTGATTTGTTATCATGCTAAGTGTCAATGATAAGTGCTAGATGACTTACTTGCAAGAATTGTGACAAAAGATTAAACATGGACCCACCATTTTGTACCGGAGACAGAGGCAGACAATGGAGTGGCATCATGCAAATTCACCAAAGAAATATAAATTCAAAAGTGCACCTTCGGCAGGAAAAGTTATGGCTACTGTGTTTTTCGATTCAGAAGGATTCTTGCTTATGGACATCATGCCACACGGAACCACCATTAATTCTGACGCGTATGTGGCAACTCTCAAGGAACTTCAAGCTCGACTGAGTCGTGTTCGACGACATCGGGAGGAGCAGGATGTTCTGCTGTTGCACGACAACGCACAGCCATATGTCAGTCACAAGACCACAGACCAGATCAGAAAATTCGGATAGACAACACTGAAACATCCGCTTTACAGTCCTGAACTGGTACAGTGCGATTACCATCTCTTGGGTAAACTGAAGGATCCCTTCGCGGAGCGAGGCTAGAAGATGACTCCCTTGTGCACGCTGCTAAAGAGTGGCTTAGACGTGTTGGTCCAGATTTTTACCGTGCTGGTCTACAGGCCCTCGTTCCTAGGTTACGTAAGGCAGTTGAAAGGGACGGGGATTATGTGGAAAAGTGATATTTTGTTCCTAAAGGATGTATCTAAGTTCTGTGAAAATAGCAAAGCTGTAGGATAAAAATATAATTTTTAAACAAATGTTATGCAATACTTTTGGAGTTACCCTAGTAATGTAGGCTATAGTAAAGTCCGTAATAAAAGTGTTCACCCTTTCAGGGCAAAGAAGATGCCTTTTCAATTTCAATTTTTACTTTTATTTCATTCTTATTATGTGTTGATATGTATTTCTGTGTTTTCTTGCTATGAATATTAGACGGAATTACTATGTTTGAAGTCTTGTAACAATAAATGAGAATTTCATTTGATTTTAATGAGAATTTCATTTGACTTTGATGAATTTTTAAACAATTCTTCTACCTCTCACGAAATTATCAATGCAATATCACGAAATTACCAAGGTTATCACGAAATAACCAACCTTTTAGCTTAAGCTGTAAAAGTGGTTTTTGGCACTTGTTCAAGAACGTGTCCAATCTTTTATGTGTCCAGATTTGTACAGCAAAGTATAGTCTTTTAGATGAAAAAATCGGAATAAGGATATATTTACACATTTGCATTTTAAATTAATTTTCATGAAATTATCACGAAATTACCAATGTTTACCCTATAACACTTGAAGTCATGCTCCTATTAATCCTGTTAACTTTCCAAACAAACCAGAAGTCCTTTTCTCATATCTTATTTCCTTTGCTAATTTCTTTAATTCTTTTTCTTAAATTCTTCCAGTTCTTAATTTCCATCCCTTTGTGACACACATTCTTCTATCTTTAGTTTTAGCGATTGCTTTAGTTTTGAAAATTACGATGGTTTTTGGCGACTGCGATGAGTTTGATTAATACAATAAAATTGGTTATAATGCTTATGACTGTAATCATTGTGCTAGTTATAAGCAACAATGACCACTATTGTGATATTTTACAATGAGGATGTTGATTATAAGATATTATAATGGTTATGATGGCCTTTACGATTATTATGTTATGGTTGTGGTGCTTATAGACTATTGATGAAGGTAATGGTTACGATAATGATTAATGTATTAGGTTCTTTTCACCACGTTTATCGACATGATTACGATTACAATGGTTTTCGTCCGCCACATTTTAAAAATTTGATTGTGGATGATTCTCATCCTCACATTGATCAACTTACGGTTATAATCACAATGGTTCTAATTCACTACAGTTATCAACTTATGAATACGATTAGGATGGTTTTCATTTACAACGTTTACCAACTTATGGTATGATCACGATAGTTCTCATTCACCATATTTATCAACTTATGGTTATGATTTACGATGGTTCTGATTTACCACATTTTTCAACTTTTAATTACGATTACGGATGGTTCCTATGAAGATAAAAATGGTTTCAGAAAAGGCAGGTCATGTGCTGATGGTTCTTCACCACTTTTATCAACTTATCATTATAATTACCACGTTTCTTACTCATAACATTTATCAACTTATGATTATGATTACCACGTTTCTTATTCACCATATTTATCAACTTATTATGATTACCACGTTTATTATTCATAACATTTATCAACTTATCATTATGATTACCACGTTTCTTATTCATAACTTTTATCAACTTATCATTATGATTACCACGTTTCTTATTCACCACATTTATCAACTTATTATGGTTACCACGTTTCTTATTCATAACATTTATCAACTTATCATTATGATTACCACGTTTCTTATTCATAACATTTATCAACTTATCATTATGATTACCACGTTTCTTATTCACCACATTTATCAACTTATTATGGTTACCACGTTTCTTATTCATAACATTTATCAACTTATCATTATGATTACCACGTTTCTTATTCATAACATTTATCAACTTATGATTATGATTACCACGTTTCTTATTCACCACATTTATCAACTTATTATGATTACCACGTTTCTTATTCATAACATTTATCATCTTATCATTTTGATTATCACGTTTCTTATTCATAACATTTATCAACTTATCATTATGATTACCACGTTTCTTATTCGTAACATTTATCAACTTATCATTATGATTACCACGTTTCTTATTCATAACATTTATCAACTTATCATTATGATTACCACGTTTCTTATTCATAACATTTACCAACTTATCATTATGATTACCACGTTTCTTATTCATAACATTTATCAACTTATTATGATTACCACGTTTCTTATGCATAACATTTATCAACTTATCATTATGATTACCACGTTTCTTATTCACCACATTTATCAACTTATTATGATTACCACGTTTATTATTCATAACATTTATGAACTTATCATTATGATAACACATGTTTATGATTACGATGATCCTCATTTACAGCAGTTCTCACTCACCACATTTATAAACTTACGAATATGATTATGATTACCACGTTTCTTATTCACCACATTTATCAACTTATCATTATGATTACCACGTTTCTTATTCATAACATTTATTAACTTATGATTATGATTACCACGTTTCTTATTCACCACATTTATCAACTTATTATGATTACCAGGTTTCTTATTCATAACATTTATCAACTTATCATTATGATTACCACGTTTCTTATTCATAACATTTATTAACTTATGATTATGATTACCACGTTTCTTATTCACCACATATATCAACTTATTATGATTACCACGTTTCTTATTCATAACATTTATCAACTTATGATTATGATTACTATGTTTCTTATTCACCACATTTATCAACTTATTATGATTACCACGTTTCTTATTCATAACATTTATGAACTTATCATTATGATAACACATGTTTATGATTACGATGATCCTCATTTACAGCAGTTCTCACTCACCACATTTATAAACTTACGAATATGATTATGATTACCACGTTTCTTATTCACCACATTTATCAACTTATCATTATGATTACCACGTTTATTATTCATAACATTTATCAACTTATGATTATGATTACCACGTTTCTTATTCACCACATTTATCAACTTATTATGATTACAACGTTTCTTATTCATAACATTTATCAACTTATCATTATGATTACCACGTTTCTTATTCATAACATTTATCAACTTATGATTATGATTACCACGTTTCTTATTCACCACATTTATCAACTTATTATGATTACCACGTTTATTATTCATAACATTTATCAACTTATCATTATGATTACCACGTTTCTTATTCATAACATTTATCAACTTATTATGATTACCACGTTTGTTATTCATAACATTTATCAACTTATCATTATGATTACCACGTTTCTTATTCATAACATTTACCAACTTATCATTATGATTACCACGTTTCTTATTCATAACATTTATCAACTTATTATGATTACCACGTTTCTTATTCACTACATTTATCAACTTATTATGATTACCACGTTTCTTATTCATAACATTTATCAACTTATCATTATGATTACCACGTTTCTTATTCATAACATTTACCAACTTATCATTATGATTACCACGTTTCTTATTCATAACATTTATCAACTTATTATGATTACCACGTTTCTTATGCATAACATTTATCAACTTATCATTATGATTACCACGTTTCTTATTCATAACATTTATCAACTTATGATTATGATTACTACGTTTCTTATTCACCATATTTTCCAACTTATTATGATTACCACGTTTCTTATTCATAACATTTATCAACTTATGATTATGATTACTATGTTTCTTATTCACCATATTTTCCAACTTATTATGATTACCACGTTTCTTATTCATAACATTTATCAACTTATGATTATGATTACTATGTTTCTTATTCACCACATTTATCAACTTATTATGATTACCACGTTTCTTATTCATAACATTTATCAACTTATTATGATTACCACGTTTCTTATTCATAACATCTATCAACTTATCATTATGATTACCACGTTTCTTATTCATAACATTTACCAACTTATCATTATGATTACCACGTTTCTTATTCATAACATTTATCAACTTATTATGATTACCACGTTTCTTATTCACCACATTTATCAACTTATTATGATTACCACGTTTCTTAGTCATAACATTTATCAACTTATGATTATGATTACCACGTTTCTTATTCACCACATTTATCAACTTATCATTATGATTACCACGTTTATTATTCATAACATTTATCAACTTATCATTATGATTACCACGTTTCTTATTCATAACATTTATCAACTTATCATTATGATTACCACGTTTCTTATTCACCACATTTATCAACTTATTATGGTTACCACATTTCTTATTCATAACATTTATCAACTTATCATTATGATTACCACGTTTCTTATTCATAACATTTATCAACTTATGATTATGATTACCACGTTTCTTATTCACCACATTTATCAACTTATTATGATTACCACGTTTCTTATTCATAACATTTATCAACTTATCATTATGATTACCACGTTTCTTATTCATAACATTTATCAACTTATCATTATGATTACCACGTTTCTTATTCGTAACATTTATCAACTTATGATTATGATTACCACGTTTCTTATTCAAAACATTTATCAACTTATCATTATGATTACCACGTTTCTTATTCATAACATTTACCAACTTATCATTATGATTACCACGTTTCTTATTCATAACATTTATCAACTTATTATGATTACCACGTTTATTATTCATAACATTTATCAACTTATCATTATGATTACCACGTTTATTATTCATAACATTTATCAACTTATGATTATGATTACTACGTTCATTATTCACCACATTTATCAACTTATTATGATTACCTCGTTTCTTATTCATAACATTTATCAACTTATCATTATGATAACACATGTTTATGATTACGATGTTCCTCATTTACAGCAGTTCTCACTCACCACATTTATAATTACAATGGTCCCCATTCACCACATTTATGAACTTATGATTATGAGGACGATGGTTTTCTTTCACAACATTCATCCACAGAAGAAAGTACAGCGTCGTTAAAAGCTGTTAATGTTAGCTTGAAGCACTGACAGGGTATCGCTCAGCTCCAATTTCTACACCTCGTAGTAGTTCTTTTAACCTTTTAGAAAAAGCGATCTAGATTATAGTCCAGTGAAGAGTGACCAAGTAGACCGGTCCGGAGCATGATATTTATTAATCAGATCCGTTGCAAGGACACTGGCCCAAGGAAACTTCTTACTGCTAATTATCTGCCTAGATCGACGTCATTGCCTTGCCCTAGGTCGCCTTGTTTGCTCAGCACGTAATTGCTCGGATTTCTTCGGCAAATCATTAATCTATTCGGCATGAGAATTACGTTGAGTTCTGGCAGTTTGACACTGAACTCTTTCCGGGAAACTACATTATAACAATCTATAATGTTCAGTGCTTTTTTTAGTACATAATTATACGCAATGATACACGTCTTGAGTGCTAGATAACGTGGAGCGATACCGGTTAACAAACCAACGGACTTTGATTCAATTTGCAACATATTGAGCAATATACACTCTTGCACCGAGTCATAATACTAATCATACTAATTATACTATTCCTTTAGTTGTGAGATTACATTCATATGTATTAATTCTTTTTTTTTAAGTTAATACTGTGTGCTAGAATGCATTTTTTATTGTATATATTTTTATTAATGTTATTTTAAAGTTAATACTGATTGTGTATATGTATTCAATCTCTCTTTTTTACATAATTATGTTTATTATTACTTTTAAGTTAATATTTGTATACCGGTATGTATTTTTCTGTATGTGATTTGATCCTGGTTGAGTGGAAGAGAAGGCCTGATGGCCTTAACTCTGTCAGGGAAAATAAAACTATTATTATTATAATGTAGGCATGTGCCTAATTTTACGCTTTTAGTACGTTCAGTGGTTGAGCTGTTTGGACTTTTGAGGGAAAGAAGACATAGGACGGACACTGGAAAGTTTTCTTTTCTCAATCGTACTATCCAACAACCAAAAATGTATTTAAAAATAGGCTTAAGGTCTTTACTAATAGACGATAATTATACACAGTATTTAAAGGGTGTAGCCTAATTGATATTTTGTTATTGAAGTGTTCTATCAGTGAAGAATTATGTTGTGCCAGTGAAGTGTGTTGTGTCAGTGAAGTGTGTTGAGTAAGTGAAACGTGTTCCTGTCAGTGAGCCTTTATAGTTTATAGTGGCAGTGCAAAGTATTTGAACAGTGAAATGTTTTTGAAGTGTTAGTGAAATCAGGATAGAGTCAGTGAAATGTGTCGTAGTTCAAGTGCAGTGAGTGAGTTGACAGCGAAATGAGTGTAGTGTTGAAAGGTACTTGTGCAGATATGAACATATCATACTCGTGGGTTTTAGTTCGAACATAGGTTTAAGGTACAAAGTAGATCGTGCGTCATTTAATTTAGGATGTTCCCTGTTGTTGTTGTTGTTATTATTATTATTATTATTATTATTATTATTATTATTATTATTATTATTAAATATTGTTAGTATTAATTATTAGTATTATAATTAATTGTATTTTTTATTAATTGTGTTTATTATTGTCTTTATTGAGTGTAATTAGTTACCACTGCCACCGGGTATATACCCATTGCAGTGTGAATAAATACATACATACATACATACGTATGTACATACATACGTACATACGTACATACATATACATACATACATACATACATACATACTTACATACTTACATACATACATACATACATACATACATACATACATACATACATACATACATACATTGCTAATTTTCAAATTGTAGCACAACGTTTCGAAGAGTTGATCTCACTTCGTCGTCAGATGAAAACTTACTTTGGAGATCGTTACAAACAGTATGTTTTCACCTGACGACGAAGAGAGATCCACTCTTCAAAACGTTGTGCTAAAATTTTGGAAATTAGCAATGGAAAAAGTTCAAACAGCTCAACCATTGAACAGTTCACCGTTGCTCTCCACCCTTCATTCAGATCAATTTTAGTACGTTGTCAAGTGTTGTTCTTACATTATTGAAATCATTGTAAAGGGAGTCATTAAGTAGCTAATGATACGTAAATGATCAAAGACAGAAAGTTTCAATGACTTGTGAGATTAACACATTTTTATCACCACCACCATTATAAGCACCATAATCATTACCAATGGCGTGGTAATATCAGTTGATTCTGACCCTCCACAAGATTCTTTTGTTCTTCTTCATTCAGTGCGAGACTTCTTCAATTCATCTTCTGCATCGCTGGTTTTATCTTTTTCTCTTTCACTCCAGCATGCGTTTAAGTACTCTATTGTGAATGAAAGCCTTTATTTAACGTCTTTTAAACCGCGGTGGCTATTCAAAAACAATGAAATGATGTCGATAGTAATACAACAGCGGGGCTAAAATGAAAATGGAAACTGAAGTGCTCTCAGAAAATGTGGCATACATATATCTTGGACAACATTTCGAAAATCAAACTTCCGATCCATCTGCGACAACGAAACAGTTGACTAATAGGGACTAGGTCAGAATTCGTTACTTTCATCGTGAAATTATGAATTATTGACCGTAACCTGTGGTTGCGGGAAAAAAACGATACTGCAGGTAAAAATAATGAAAAACTGAAACCAAAAGAAGTCAATTCCAACGCTCTACCAATTGAGCTACCCAGGAACTGTACCAGACACCGGCTCAATTTTTTCTTTTATGTCCATGCCCATGGCTTGTCAGTATATCTTTTCATTAATAATCTTCCCCGTATGTAATCGTGAAAACTTTGTAACTAATTCAACAGTTCATAGCATAAATACACGTCAAAAAACGATTTTCATACTCCATCGGCAAGTCTGTCGTGCTACCAAAAAGGAGTGCATTATAATGACAGTAAAAATTTTTAATAGCCTCCCTATCGATATAAGAAATGAAACTCAAAACATAAAATTATTTAGGGCCAAATTAAAGAAGTACCTAATTTCTCATGCCTTCTATTCTGTAGGTGAATTCATGACATTCAATAACACTTCATGAAACTGATACTAAAACTTTGTGTTGTACTAGTAGACTATATTGTAAATGTCGTCTATATATATTTCATTTAACTGTGGCTATAATTAAGATTTTATAATAGTATTAAGTTTTTTTGACTTGTTCCATATTCTAGCTGTAAGCAATGTATGAATACCATGGAATATTAATAAATACAATACAATACAATACAATACATACACCTCAAGTGGGCTGACGAGATGTCATAGACCCAACATTGAGTGCACACAAACTCTGTGTGATTTGACTTGAAACGTGGTTTGGAAATATCATCCAGAATAAATATTTTAAGCTATTCTTTAAATGAGACATGATTACAGTGTAGAGTGGATCGGGAGAAGAAGCCTTACTTTTTCTTTCATTGAAAATGTAAGATACTATTCATTTAGTTTTTAATTTCCTATTGAAATATCAAAGTCTGGAAGGTATTTTGAAACTATACTCTTGGTACAAAACAGAAAACATTAATTACCTTGTTTATAGATACAGGTTTTCTTCTTACCTGCACTGTAGGCATCTTTCCCCGATAGTCGGGTAAGATGGCAAATGCGGTTAACACATTTACTGTTGTATGTATTTTACCTGAACTTGGTTTGATACATGTATATAACAAAAATGATTTCATCTGTAGCTCATGGACACTTTCTCACTCGTTTATCACTACTTAGCAACACAGTCATTGCACATATTTTACTGCCGTGTGCAAGACTCGTGAAATTACTTCTTGTACACAATGAATTCAATCCAGTACATTGCTTTGTCATCATTCTTTTTTAGGCGGCGTTTAAGGATACGGTAAGGAATCCCATGTGCTTGCGATGCTCTAAAACAGTTCATACCCTCTGTTATAACATGTTCCATCGCAAGTTGAAGACTGTCCTCAATCCACTGACCTCTATCAGAGGACCTTACATAATGTTTACGCATTCCCTGCAATAAAACAAAAAATAAAACTCTTGCAACAAGTTGCCATCTCACCCCGAAAGAAAGTGAGCATCTTCCCCAAGTATCGGGGTAAGATGCCTAGTGCTGTGACGCAGCCTAAGATGGCGGAACAAGGTCGTTGGTTGTTAATACATACTTTAGAATCTTTACTACAATATCCATTACAAAAGTTTGACAGTTATTACGAATTCAAGGATGTATTAAATTTTTAATATACATTTACAATTATTTTATAGCAGAAAAATGAGCTGTTTTCTTGCTTTTCTTCTTCTCACAACAAGAACACGTGGCAAAATGAGTTAGCTTCCACTCTACAGACATTCAACTGTGTCAGTGATCATGAAGACATATGCGTGGTGTTCTCTCTTGGAAGAATGTGAAACTACAAAGAAATAAGCATCTTTACCCGATAGTCATCTCCCCCCGATTTACTCTAATTAGTGTAAAACTTTAAAATCACATATTTGCGCGTGTACACTAATATGCATGTCATATTAAAACTGCTTCATTGTCCATATATTATGTTTCCGGGTTTTGTTAGTTATTTGGTGCATTGAGTGGTTAATGTATGTCACGTCCATTATATGTATTCAAAGTGACACAATGGTACTGGAAGCTGGTGAAGATAATGCTGTGATTCAGTATTTCAATGAAAACGAGCCCTAGTTATCCACCACGCTTTTATGTCCGTAAAACGCTCTTTAGTTGAGGATTTATTATAGCACTCAATTCAGTAGATTGTCATTAAACATAATCAAATAAACCATTCGAAATTATTCCAAATGTGAAGTACCGTCTGATGAACTGACAAGTGTTTACGAAAATATAAGCAAAGTACACAGTACAGTTTAGTTGATTCATAACATACAGTTTAATCTAAATAGGTATAAAAACTGCTAACTTTGTATACGTAATGGATAAGGAGCCGTTTTGATGCTATATCCATTTTTCTTTTGTCTTAGTCATTCGATACTGTTCTGCTAATATATGATTTTATGTGGTCTTTCATGGAGATCCAGTTACGTTCCTAATCCATGCTGTAAAGATAAAAAAAAAAATGTAAGATGTATAGCCTAGTATTAAGTTATGAGTAAACGTCGGATTTTTAGTCACTTATAAACTAACTTTTAGGCACTTAAAATAGGCCCTGACTTTATCAAAATAGGCATTAAAAACTAAGGGTGCTATTCATAGACATTTCGAAGCACGCGCTACGAGCGTGCTAAACTAGCCCCGGCTATTCACTGGTTACTTGTACAGAATTCAAATCATATCCTATCGCTAACACTGGTTTATGAATACTAAAAACGCTGATCATCCACCGGAAGCCCGCGCTAAAAATGTCTATGAATACGGCCCTAAAGTTTTATATAAATTCTTATTGAATTTGGTATTTCCAACAAACTAGTTCGATTAAATAAAATGTGTTTGTGTGTGTATATCCAATGCCTACCCACTTCACTTGCGTGTTTCGGGTTCCGCATGTTGCGGACAGATGGCAGGACTGTGATCCATTTTCTAGTTGTACACCACTTCGACGGGCCACACTGTACATGTGTAGTATCTGTGGGGAATTATGTCGTGTACTAGGGTGATTGTATGTGTAAGTGTAGTGTCTGGAATAAGTGATTATGATGAAGATGAGGAAGGGAGAAGGGGAAACCCGGTGCCGGCACGTAGCCTACTCCTGTCGAATAGCACCAAGAAGGCCGCTAGGCTTAAAGTCCCCATCCGACGGACGAATCACTATCAACAGTGACATATGGCTTCTCTTCATATGCACTGAAGAGAGATTTGAGATGTAACCCAGGCATATTGGTGCACAATCTAGTGATTAGAAGTTGTGCACCGCTATCTCTCTTAGTCCCGGGGTAGAAATTTTACGTGAAAATTTCTGACCCCGTCGGGAGTTGAAACCGGGCCGGCCAGTCTGGAGGCAGACACGCTACCACAGAACTAAGCTACCACTTTAATTAAAATATGTCTCAGTGAAACGCACAGCAGATACGTATAGGCCAGTTTCCATTTGATGATTTCCCAATTCACGGAACTAAAGCAAGGAGATTCACTGTCACCTTCACGTTTTAATTTTGCTCTAAAATATACCGTTAGGAAAGTGCAGGATAACAGAGATGGTTTGGAATTGAACGGGTTACATCGCTGCTTGTTTATGCGGATGACGTGAATATGTTAGGAGAAAATCCACAGACTATTAGGGAAAACACGAGAATTTTACTTGAAGCAAGTAAAGAGATATGTTTGGAAGTAAATCGCGAAAAGACAAAGTATATGATTATGTCTCGTGAGCAGAACATAGTACAAAATGAAAATATAAAAATTGGAAATTTATTATTTGAAAAAGATGGAAAAGTTCAAATATCTTAGAGCAACAGTAATAAATATAAATGACACTCGGGAGGAAATTAAACGCAGAATAAATATTGGAAATGCGTGTTATTCGGTTGAGAAGTTTTTGTCATCCAGTCTGCTTTCAAAAAGCCTGTAAGTTACAATTCATAAAACAGTTCCATTACCGGTTGCTCTGTATGGTTAGGAAGCTTGGATTCTCACTCTGAGAGAGGAACAGAGGTTAAGGATATTCGAGAATAAAGTGCATAGGAAAATATTTGGAGTTAAGAGGGATGAAGTTACAGGAGAATGGAGAAAGTTACACAACGCAGAACTGCACGCATTGTATTCTTCATCTGACATAATCAGGAGTATTAAATCCAGACGTTTGAGATGGACAGAGCATGTAGCACGTATGGATGAATGGATATAGAGTGTTAGCTGGGAGGCCGAGGGGAAAAAGACCTATGGGGAGGCCGAGACGTAGATGGGAGGATAACATTAAAATGGATTTGAGGGAGGTGGGATATGATTGTAGAGACTGGATTAATCTTGCTCAGGATAGGGACCGATGGCGGGCTTATGTGAAGGCGGCAAAGAACTTCCGAGTTCCTTAAAAGCCATTTATAAGTAAGTATTTATTTTATTTTAGTAGGTTATTTTACGACGCTTTATCAACAGCTTAGGTTATTTAGCGTCTGAATGAGATGGTGATAATGCTGGTGAAATGAGTCCGGGATCCAACACCGAAAGTTACCCAGCATTTGCTCATATTGGGTTGAGGAAAAACCCGGAAAAAACGTCAACCAGGTAACTTGCCCCGGCCGGGAATCGAACCCGAGCCACCTGGTTTCGCGGCCAGACCCGCTAACCGTTACTCCACAGGTGTGGAATGTAAGTAAGTAAGGAAGTAACACTACTTATCTAACATTCGTTATTTACTTTTACTTTCATTATTCACTTTAATGACCTACTGGCCTTAGCTCTTCCAGATTAAATAAATAAGTGAATAAATAATAATAATAATACTAATATAATATATTCATGCATTATTATTATTATTATTATTCTTATTATTATTATTAATTATTAATTTCCTCTGGCGCCCATTCTATTATAAATGTTGGCATTATTTCCTTCTACAAATAATAATACGAGTAATAATAATAATAATCATAATAATAATAATAATAACAAATAATAACAATAATAATACTAATATTGATGTTAATAATAATAATAATAATAATAATAATAATAATAATGCATGAATATAACAAATAGGTACTTATTGTCAAGGAAGGGACACCTATGAATTGTAACAGATGTATAATTATTATTCTCCATACAATAGACATCATAATAACAGCATATTTGCTCAACACGTGTTAACTTACATTGTAGTGAAAACAATGTAACATCTGCAGAGCATGCATGCTACTCCACAGACTCCTGTGACTGTAAGAAATATCTCATCCTATTTCATTTAGTAACGATGAAACAAACAGTTAAGATAAACAGCAATATCTACACAGGTTGCATTCATTTGTTGCATATTAGTTACTGGATGCACGTATATTGTGCGTGCACATAATTCATTATACAGTTGTCACATTTCTACAAGTAATGACGCGAACCTAGCAGTGTGTAATCAAAGTACACCTCACCATCAATACAATTCAAATAAAAATAGGCCTATACATATATCAGTGAGATTATTTGAGCTCTCTGTATCCTTTGGCTGTCAATCCATTATCATGTAAATTAAATATACAAAATGAAAGGACTAGTCAAGATATTTGAACCTAATTCACAGATTACATCAAAATATATGAAAAGATAACGATAGTCATAATAACACTTAATATAGTGTAAATATTTAGCAGAGTCACGTGCCTGCTCCTTGGAATTGAATAATGTAAACTCACGAGCAATTACGAAAGTAAAACAAAAAAATTGAATTAAAAGATGTAAATGAAAAAATAAATAACAAATAACAAATAAATAAATGATACTCGGGAGGAAATTAAACACAGAATAAATATGGGAAATGCCTGTTATTATTCGGTTGAGAAGCTTTTATCATCCAGTCTGCCGTCAAAAAATCTGAAAGTTATAATTTATAAAACAGTTATATTACCGGTTGTTCTGTATGGTTGTGAAACTTGGACTCTCACTTTGAGAGAGGAACATAGGTTAAGGGTGTTTGAGAATAAGGTTCTTAGGAAAATATTTGGGGCTAAGAGGGTTTAAGTTACAGGAGAATGGAGAAAGTTACACAACACAGAACTGCACGCATTGTATTCTTCACCTGACATAATTAGGAACATTAAATCCAGACGTTTGAAATGGGCAGGGCATGTAGCATGTATGGGCGAATCCAGAAATGAGTATAGAGTGTTAGTTGGGAGGCCGGAGGAAAACAAGACCTTTAGGGAGGCCGAGACGTAGATGGGAAGATATTAAAATGGATTTGAGGGAGGTGGGATATGATGATAGAGACTGGATTAATCTTGCTCAGGATAGGGACCAATGGCGGGCTTATGTGAGGACGGCAATGAACCTACGGGTTCCTTAAAAACCAGTAAGTAAGTAATGCATTTTATGACCTTATGACTTATTTCCGGTTTCTTATGATTATTGGCATGTTCATTTGTACTTCTAATAAATAAACAGATATTGATCCCTTCTATTAAGTAAATTTCAAAACAGTTGAAATTGAAGTCTATACAATGAACAAACAAGGGTGTGGTTTTCAGTATTTAAAGGAAAAGTTCAGCAGTGAAGGCAAATTAAAAGAGGGCATTTTCATCGATCCACAAATTCACAAACTTGTGGCTGACCCTTTGTTTGAGGAAAAACTTTCCGTTACAGAAAGAATGGCATGGCGAGCTTTCAAAGACGTTTGCTCAAATTTTCTTGGAAATTCTAGGACAGAGAAGTGTATAGAACTTGTTGTGGAAACCATGTTAAGTGCATAATGTCTCTCAAAATACACTTTTTACATTCTCATTTGGATTTCTTTTCTTCTAACTTTAGAACGGTAAGCGACGAGCATGAGGAAGATTTCATCAAGAAATATCTGAAATGGAAAGGCGATATAAAGGAAGATCATCATCCAGCATGCTTGCAAACTATTGTTGGTTCCTTGTAAAATACAGTCCCGGGTCTGGTTATAAACAGAAGTCATCCAGAAAATTATTTCAAATATTAGTTCAAATTCCGAGAATTTTCTCATGATACGCATGAAATATTTTTATTGTTGTGTTTTAAACTATGTAACATCATTTTTGTATCCAGTACATATTTTTCAAGTATTATGAGGAATTTTGAATCTATAATGTGTTGTAATTTTATCAGTAGCAGTGAAAAATTAAAAAGAAATAAGTTTTGCCATAAAAATTCAATTCATTTTCCCCGGAAAATGGTACGTGATGGGGCATTTAGATTTTAAATTCAGATCTGGGACACATATATTCACCTATTTTTATTTCGGAGCAAGAAAAAAAATAAAAATTTGTTGTTCAGTGTAATTACCATCTCCTCCTGACTTATTCTTTTACCGTTATACGAGTAAATTGGAACAGAGTCATCAGCGAATAGGGATTATAAAGAATGGACACTTCGCGTCGGTACCTTTGATGTAGCCGGACTGATTTCAATGACCTTCAAGCCAGCTAGAGCGTGAGATTCTGCTTTCTCCCTAGAGTTGGCGCTGATATCACACCAGCTAGCAGTCGACACAGCGTAAATATAACACATAATATAATTAATACATCTAGGTACATTATGTACTCAAATAAAATAAATTGGATCCATAAAATAATAAATCCGTCATTAACTGTAATGTCAACAACAATTAAAATATGTAATGATTTGATAGCGCTGAAAATGGAAAAACAAAACTCTTATGAGAAGTAAAACCATATACCTATATTATATTATATACAAATATTAAACGAATTTGATACATAGTTTTATAATGTATTATATTATTTTATAATATAAAAAATAATTATTACAACTAGTTCGTCATTGAGAAATAAGGAAAAGCTGTTAACTTGAATTTATTTGAAGCAAAGCGTTACTGGATTATGCAATAAGGTAGGCGATGTTTGAATCCTGTGTCTCAACTGTATTCTCAATTATTATCTTAGCCTATGCTCTATTACACTAACCTCTAGCGCTTGAAAGTATAACTAAACGCTGGCGCACAGAGAAACAAAACACAGGAAAATTCGCTCAGTGTCCATTCTTTATAATCCCTATTCGCTGGAGTCATCAATAAGTACAGAGACTATTCAACTTATAGGATGAATTTGCGATATTGGGCAATAACATTTCAAAACCACCTTAAAATCAACCAGTCACAGTTGTTCATTCATTCATTCATTCATTTATTTTATTCCATAGATCTTACATGAGCAATGAAGCTTTAAGATGTTGAACATGTCAACATTTTACAATATTACAATTACAATTTTTACAAATTTTTATAGTTTTACAATTTAGTAATGTTCTACAATTTTTACAATTTTGTACAATTTTTTTTTACATTTTTTTTTTTTTTTTTTACATTTTGGCGAGATGTAATGAGATGAGATGAGGTCCGAGGATTCGCCAAAATATTACCCGGCATTTGCCTTTTCGGTGGGGGAAACCTCGGAAAAACCCAACCAGGTAATCAAATCAAAGGGGTTGATGCCAAGGACTCGCCATAGACCATCCGGCTTCAGTCCCACGGCTGGGGAAAACCTCCGAAGAAACCAAAGTCCAAAGGGGGATCCAACCCAAGCCCGAACGCAGCTCCGGATCAGCAGCCCAGCGAGTCTGTCGACTGAGCAACATCGATGGCTCTACTAAAAGTATACAATACATAGCCAATCAGATTATTAAATTTACAAACGCAAACGATCATTCATAAGTTGAGCTATATTATAATACAAAACAATTTAATTAAATTTAAGGCATAAACAATTCAACCAGTTGTGATATACAGAAATTGATAATACATATCATGCAAACTACTTCAAATTACAAACACAAACAATTTATCAGTAGAGCTATATAGATAAGACGCTACGCCCTCTACCTCCAGCTCAGTCCAGTCCACTTCAGTGTCAATCACAGAAAATCAAGAAATGCCAACAAAATTTAACTTTGAAAATTGCGTTTTCAATAACTGGAACTTCAAGTAATAAATAAATGCCTGTAAAACCTTTCGTGTTTTTATTCTGTTAATGTGACATTTCAGCTTATCTCACTTTTGAGGTTAAGTATTGTTTTTTCATATTTGCGCTCTGAGTAGTTGGCAATAGTATTTAGTATGCCGTGATAGATAGTAGATTGGTTTTTGTTCTTCATTAGAAGGAAACATAATAATGTGTTATTATGGCCTAATAATTATCATCATTTAAGTAATTCGGTATTGAAAGTTATTTAATTTTATTCAAATAAAGAATACAGAATATAATTACAACTATAGAAATATAAATAAAATAATACAATCAATATAAAAAAGGAGATACAGTAATATTAACGAAATTTGAGGAGCGAATGAGCAGCGCTCGTGTTCGGTCGCAGTTCATTATTAATAGGCATATAAGAGAATATACAAAATGAAATAAAATAGGAACGAAATTATTCGTTGAATAATCTTATCAAATTGCGCTCGTGGTTTCATCAGCGAATAGGGATTATAAAGAATGGACACTGAGCGAATTTTCCTGTGTTTTGTTTCTCTGTGCGCCGGCGTTTAGTTCCACTTTCAAGCGCTAGAGGTTAGTGTAATCGAGCACACGCTAAGATAATAATTGAGTATAGAGTTGAGATACAGGATCCAGACATTTCCTACCTTATTGCATAATCCAGTAACGCTTTGCTTCAGATAAATTCAAGTTAACAGCTTATCCTTATTTCTCAGTGACAAACTAGTTGTAATAATAATTTTTTATATTTAAGATATAATAAATTATACTATAAAATAATATAGGGTAAAGTAGGGTCTGTTGGACAGTCGGGCATTTTGGACACTCTGTATTAATGTGTTACCTCGCCACTTGTGGGCACCACATTCTGCTAGAAGTCAATGACGGAAGTAACCACGAGTGGGGCTACTACCGTTATTGACTTCTAGCAGAATGTGGTGCCCACAAGTGGCGAGGTAACACGTTAAAGTACAGAGTGTCCAACATGCCCGACTGTCCAACAGACCCTTGTTTACCCTAATACATTATAAAATTATCAGTGGCGTATACTGGTTAAAGGGTTTGGGCTACCGCTGACCCTATTATTACACAAAATATATCTAACAATTACTTTAATTTTAATTACTATGGTAAAACTAACAATACAAAATTATTACATTATGTTATATTATAAACTTTTTCTTTTGTAATTTCCTTGGGCTACCGCCGGTAGCCCCGGTAGCCCGCAAAATACGCCCCTGAAAATTATGTATCAAATTCGTTTAATATTTGTATACAATATAATATAGGTGTATGGTTTTACTTCTCATAAGAGTTTTGTTTTTGCATTTTCACTGCTATCAAATCATTACATATTTTAATTGTTGTTGAGGTCAACGTCTCAACTCTCATTATAAAGGACCTCTAGACTCTAGAGTCTAGACATTATAGTTAATGATGGATTTATTATTTTATGGATCCAATTTATTTTATTTGAGTACATAATGTACCTAGATGTATTAATTATATGTGTTATATTTCTGGTAGCTGGTGTGATGTCAGCGCCAACTCTAGGGAGAAAGCAGAATCTCACGCTCTAGCTGGCTTGAAGGTCATTGAAATCAGTCCGGCTACATCAAAGGTACCGACGCGAAGTGTCCATACTTAATTACCTATACGCTGGTTTCATCTTATTAGCATAATTTCACGAGCCCTTAGGGCCGTTAACCGGGAACGGAAACGACAAAAAGAACTAGAATGAAAATAATGTTAAAATATATATATTTAAATGTGTGTATTCACAATAGTTAATTGTAAATGCTCACATTTAAATACATTTATTTTAACAATATTTCCGTTCTCGTTCTCGTTCTTGTTGTTTCCGTTCCCGGTTTATTGTGAACCAGCCTTTAATCTCTTGAAATATTAGGATATCTGACATTGGCTTTTCTCTGAAACCTCTCTCACACCTTCAAACGAAATTCCAGAGAAGTTGGATAGTACAACTATTTTTAGTTCTGTACCTGATGGTTACTGCCGGTTCCCTTCACAACCAAGTCAGTTTGCAGATTGCCGCAGCTGGTTTGTTTCCGCGCGTGTGTGTTCTGTGAATGCTTCATGTGTAACTGTGTGTACACAGCTGTGTACGGGAGTACAAGCGAACTTCGCTGCATAGTGTTGATTTTAATCCTGTAATATAGCCGCGGCGAAAATGCGACTCACGAGCACATTGTGGCTCGCAGTGCTTTTCTCTCGCTTCCTACCTACAACCCCCACCCTCTTACTCACTGGAGTCGAACTCCGTTCTATTTGTATTTGTCTCGGACCTGCGAGTGGCGTATCGTCGCAATATCTCTCTCGAAACCATGTACCTCTATAGAAACGAAAGTTTCAAGTAGGATGGGAGGATGCATTCTTTTGCTTACAATATGATGAAAATATTAAATGTATGATTTGTTCACATATATTACTAGGAAAACGGTTGTATAACATAAAACGGCATTATAAGTTACTACATGTTACTGCTGAAACATTAAAAGGTTAAGTGTTACTATTATTATTATTATTATTATTATTATTATTATTATTATTATCATCATCTCTGTACGTCGATTCTTTTACAGCACATGTACGAATAATGCGGTTAGATTTTCAATTTAAACTCACAGATTTACAATGTGACTTTAAATGAAAGCTAGATGTAAGGACTTGACAGATATTGAACTTTTCAAATCTTTGGAAAAAAATAAATATTTGAAGCTTCGTTCTTTCGCTTGCTCTGTTGAAGCCATGTTCGCTGTAACTTACGTTTGTGAAAAATTATTTTCAACAATGAAAATAGTAAAAATCAAATTTAGATCACGACTGACAGACAAATACCTTCGTAATCAACTACGATTGGCAGTAAGTGACATAATTCCTGATTTTGGAACTTTGTCGCAGAGACATTCTGAAGACAGTTAATTTTAGGTTGTGATAATGTGTCCTATGTCTTCTTGTTCATTTCTTTCTTCATTACACGTCCTAAACATTAACTTCCCCTTCGGTTGTCCGCCTCCCTCCATAGGTGCTATGCACGTTGCAGCTTACACAGTGGCTCGGCGCACCATGGCCTTTTCGCCACGGCTGCTGTAATATGTTCGCCCAGCCGTGGCATACGCAGTACTAAAGGCGCCTTAGTTCACCGCTGTGGAGTAACGGATAGCACGTCTGACTGTGAATCTAGCGGGCCCGGGTCCAAATCGTGGTTGGGACAGTTTAGCTGGTTGCGGATTTTTTTCTGAGTTTTTCTCTCAATCAATGTAAGCAGAAATTTCATCGTTGGAGCTCGGACTTCTTTCGCCATAATTTATTCACATATTAATTATCATTACTACCATAGCCCTGATAAGTTCACCACTCAGCTGTCTTAATCGTACAAGAGTGCGACCGTCCGGTCAAAAATATCATTCACAGACCAGGAGTAGTAAGCACAATAAGCCTCAGACTTCGGTGTAAGTCTTGGATCTCCTTCCCCGAAAGAAAAACCCACGCCCTTAACGCTGCATGAAAGTCACGGTTGTGAGTTTGAATCCTACCTAGACCATGAATGTTTGTCACTTGCGAAAGCGATATTCTATGTCGTCTTAACTGGAGCATAGGCATAGTGCTTACTCCATATCACACGAATATGATATGATATGATATGATATGATATGATATGATATGATATGATATGATATGATATGATATGATATGGTATGATATGATATGATATGATATGATATGATATGATATGATATGATATGATATGATATGATATGATATGATATGATATGATATGATATGATATGATATGATATGATATGATATGATATGATATGATATGATATGATATGATATGATATGATATGATATGATATGATATGATATGATATGATATGATATGATATGATATGATATGATATGATATGATATGATATGATATGATATGATATGATATGATATGATATGATATGATATGATATGATATGATATGATATGATATGATATGATATGATATGATATGATATGATATGATATGATATGATATGATATGATATGATATGATATATGATATGATATATGATATGATATATGATATGATATATGATATGATATATGATATGATATGATATGATATGATATGATATGATATGATATGATATGATATGATATGATATGATATGATATGATATGATATGATATGATATGATATGATATGATATGATATGATATGATATGATATGATATGATATGATATGATATGATATGATATGATATGATATGATATGATATGATATGATATGATATGATATGATATGATATGATATGATATGATATGATATGATATGATATGATATGATATGATATATGATATGATATATGATATGATATATGATATGATATATGATATGATATATGATATGATATGATATGATATGATATGATATGATATGATATGATATATAAGTTAAAATATGATATGATATGATATATGTTATAATATGATATGATATGATATATATGATAATAATAATAATAATTTATTTAATCTGACAGGATTAAGGCCATAAGGCCTTCTCTTCCATCCTACCAGATAGCACATATAAATACAAAAAAGAAATACAAACACTGATGAAAATGATACAAATTAAGTTAAAGCCCTATAGAGGGTCAACAGAGTCAAAAGTACATTATAGTGCTCTCATCGAGCTAATACAACGAAAAGAAAGAAAACAGAGATAGCAATGATGATATTGATAACTGACAATAATAATAATAATAATAATAATAATAATAATAATAATAGTAGTAGCAATAGTAATAATAATACTAATAATAATAATAATAATAATAATAATAAATACATTACATATTAATTTTCAATTTTACAACAGCATAGTTACAATATTTACTATATGTCATGGGTTAAGGTGAAGATGCGCAACCTGACATGTGTTCAACAAACAATTCCATGAACTAGAATGTGATTTTTTAATTTAAATTTGAATTTTGATATTATCCGACAGTCTCTGACGTGGTCAGGGAGAGAATTCCAGAGGCGTGGAATAGATATGCTGAAAGATGATGAGTAGAAGGATGTTCTGTGCAGAGGAATAGAGAGAAGGTACATGTTCCGGGTTCGAGGTAGTGAAAGGTAAACAAAACGAGATATATGATATGAGTTACGATATGATATTATATGATATATGATGTGATGTGATATGATATATGATATGATATGATATGATATGATATGATATGATATATGATGTGATGTGATATGATATATGATATGATATATTATATGATATGATATGATGATATGATATGATACGATACGATACGATATGTGATATGATATGATATATGATGTGATGTGATATGATATGATATGATATGATATATTATATTATATGATATGATATATGATATGATATGATATGATATGATATGATATGATATGATATATGATATGATATGATATGATATGATATGATATGATATGATATGATATGATATGATATGATATGATATGATATGATATGATACGATACCATATAATATGATATGATACGATACGATATGTGATATGATATGATATGATATGATATGATATGATATGATATGATATGATATGATATGATATGATATATGGTATGATATATGATATGGTCCACACCTGTGGAGTAACGGCCAGCGCGTCTGGCCGCGAAACCAGGTGGCCCGGGTTCGAATCCCGGTCGGGGCAAGTTGCCTGGTTGAGGTTTTTTCCGGGGTTTTCCCTCAACCCAATACGAGCAAATGCTGGGTAACTTTCGGTGCTGGACCCCGGACTCATTTCACCGGCATTATCACCTTCATATCATTCAGACGCTAAATAACCTAGATGTTGATACAGCGTCGTAAAATAACCAAATAAAATAAATATATGATATGATATATGGTATGATATGATATGGTATGAGATATGATTATATTATATGATATGATGATATGATATGGTACGATACGATACGATATGTGATGTGATATGATATGATATGATATGATATGATATGATATGATATGATATGATATGGTATGGTATGATATGATATGATATGATATAAATGTTTAAATGTTATGTTTTATTTAACGACGCTCGCAACTGCAGAGGTTATATCAGCGTCGCCGGATGTGCCGGAATTTTGTCCCGCAGGAGTTCTTTTACGTGCTAGTAAATCTACTGACATGAGCCTGTCGAACCCGCAACCTTGGGCATAGAAGGCCAGCGCTATACCAACTCGCCAACCAGGTCGACGATATGATATGATATGATATGATATGATATATGATATGATATATGATATGATATGATATGATATGATATGATATGATATGATATGATATAGGATGTGATGTGATGTGATATACTATACTATGTATGATATGATATATTATATTATATTATATTATATATGATATGATATATAATATGATACGATATGTGATATGATATATGATACGATACGATATGATATGATGTCAGCCAACTTTACAATTCACAGTGATGATGGGCCATCACATTTCTGCTTTTCGATCCACCATCTGTTTATTACATACCACCCTTTTCTATTAATATATTCATTTGCCAAATATTTCTTGATTACTTCCTATTCTTCTGTTTTAACTGAATTGTTATATACCCATCTCTATCTCCCCTCTTCTATTGTATCTCATACCTAAACTGTCTCCCTCCCATTTCTGGCTTTCGTATTAAATATTGTATATTTCTTTCATTTATAATTCACATTATTTATTCATTTTCTTCTCTACTCTCAAATATACCTACTTTTAATAATTCTTTTCCAGCTATTTTCTCCTGAATTAGGCCTAATTGTTTACATATCCCTTATCTCTTTTACAATATCTACATAACTTTTTCCTACTATTCTATCCTCTGTTTTTTACGTATATATCTCTTTCTCTTCGCTGCACTCCAAAATTTCCTCTTTTATTACTTCTTTCCACATATTTATATCTATAATCCTCCTACAGTTATAGCACCCCGATATTACTCCCAACCCACAACATTGAAAAACATGAAATATCTAATTCACTTAACCCTTAAATTCGCAAAGTATCCTATAGGATACAACAGATTAATAGGCAATATGCTTTAATTTTAATAGTATAATAGAAAAAAGGTTGGTAGGAAAATTTAAATTTCACAACACTATAATAATGTACGTCATAATATAAAATATGGACATTGCGTTAGTTGTTTTCTTTACAGTCCAACACGGTTTAATAAACTAGTGTAAGAAATGAAGTTTTGCCAATTTAAGGGTTACTAACTTTGCAAGGAAGCTGCAACTTTAACAGTAACTGAGTCTATGTAGACTAAACATCAATAAGTCTTCTATTGCTCCCAACACTAAATGAGTAGATTTCTAAAACACGGATGAAATCGTGGTTCCAAGCCTCGGCTTTTGAACAGCGATCGAGGTCAGAATCCTTATGCGATTTCCAAAACGAAGTCGATACGCGGCTTGAGAAGAAACCGAGGTTCGTGGGTTTTATACATGGCAATGCAGCTAAGAATCAATTTTTATTCCTGTACACAGTCGACATTCGAAATCTATACTAATAATAAATCTGTAGCCGAAATTTTTCTGGTAGTTTTCGATTTTCCAAAAATAATTGGTCCTAACATATATAATTAACCACTCTGAAACCGAAAATCGCTTTTTTGAAATTTTTGTTTGTATGTCTGTCTGTCTCTGTCTGTCTGTCTGTCTGTTTGTATGTTTGTTACCTTTTCACGCGATAATGGCTGAACCGATTTCGATGCAAATTGGAATATAAATTAAGTTCGTTGGAACTTAGATTATAGGCTATATGGGATTCAAAATACGTTATTTAAAAGGGGGGTTATAAGGGGGCCTGAATTAAATAAATCGAAATATCTCGCTTATTATTGATTTTATGAAATATGTTACATAACAAAAGTTTCTTTAAAAATGATTTCTGATAAGTTATATTCTCTGAAAAATTTTGATATGACTGATATTTAATGAGATAAATGAGTTTTCAAATTAAAATAACTGCCATCTAAGGCGGTGTATTGAAATAAAAAACAAATGACTTCGTCTATAAGGGGCCTTGGACACAACAATCGAAAGCTATGAAACATAGCCTACAGACAATGTTTCTGTGTTCGTATGAAGTAATATCAGAAGCTAAATTAACCGATTTGTATAATTAATTATTATTTCATCATTGGAAAGTGTAGTTTCTCTGTATGGACATATGCTATAATGTTATTACAATAACTTGTGAGTGAATTGAGGACAGGTAAGATTAAAATAGCTTCTTATGCACAGAAAACTTGATAGGTTATTCTGTATATTCATTTCCTGTATTTCTTATAATAATGTTTATGAACATATTCATTTTTATCTCAGAGAATTAACGAACAACGAGAGTGTATTGATTTAGTATGCAGTAATAGTACGTTAGCTTAGCAATCCATTATTTTATAATTCAAATTTTAACTATGCTCAATTGAATCGTGTTAAAATACATAAAATACATATGCAATAAATGTAATGCAAAAAAATTGGGTAATGAGCCAAGCAGATTATGTTGCGCTGTTGTAAAAGTTATTCCTCCTGAGATTCAAGAGCTCCCACAACAAATTAAAAACTTTCTAATTCGGTACATCCGTTATCAACACACTTTTTCATAATATAATATAATATAAACATAATAATAAATCTGTAGCCAAAATTTTTCTGTTAATTTTCGCTTTTCCAAAAATAATTGGTAATAACAATTAAGAAACATGTTAAAGGAATTGTCATTGCACCAAATGAGTGGCCTCTGGATCAAAATGATCGCATTTTAATATTTTAAATACAATTTAAATTAAGTAACATATTAAACGATTTATCCTTCTATCAAACACGAATGTTCCCTGGATCAAATGTCCTATTTTAATTATGTAATTACTTTATATTTATTTCTAACGGGTGCAGCGGAGCGCACGGGTACGGCTAGTTAGAAATAAATGAACATCGGATTAATATTTTTATTGAATTGCAGTAAGTCACGTTCTTTTGTTCTCAGCTAAGGTATTGTTATATTTAGGGAATATACGTGCGTTTAAAATACTAGCATTACTTAGTATTGAATAGGGAACGGACTTTTAGGTACCAGAATAATATTATCCAAATAATTAGCACAAGTTGAGCGTTTATGTTGTAGGATTGTGGTTGTAGTTTATCGTTTCTTCATAACTACTACCAACATTAACAACTTGAAAACATTGTTCTAAGGAATTAATAACCTAAATATTAACTGGATTAAAATTTCAATTGAAACTAAAATGGAATATAGTTCTGTTTTCACATATAATAGGCTAGTACTACGTGAAAAGCCCAGTTGCATAAAATGTAAAATAAGAAGACAAAATCACGTTTGCTTCATATTCTTGTAGGCCCACAACATTTTCGAGTATTAAATGAAATGTCCAAAACTACTGTAAAGACTAATAATTAAGATATATCGTCCTATAGGCATAAAAGTATAATTAATATAAAATATTATATCTTACTTCCCTGAAAACAACAAGAAGATGTAAAAAAATTGTTAACCTGTCGCCTCTTGCATTTCGTTGTAGATTATTATTTAGCATTCTTGCTAAATTTTGCGTTCATTTCTTCGAAAATCGAAATATTCGCCTGAAATTATCGTCGCTATATAGTTACAAAGGATTATTCCTGTCTCTCATCATTCTAATCCAGGGATTTAATACTCGTAGAGACAAATGTTCCTTTGATAATCATCCAGCTGATCTACTACCTCCAGCTTGTATAGAAGAAGCCGTGATTTTAAACCTACCCCAGCCGTGGTCTCTGTTTCAGACCGTGGTTTCGAGCCGTGGCTCGGAAAAATGAAAAATACCTTGTTTTATAAATCCAAACGCGGTTTAAAGCCATGGTCGTGGTCTAGAACTCGTTTTAGAAATCGACCCTTCGACAATTGAGGGAGATCTTGCGGAACAGAAGTTTTGAATCATGGTGTAAATACCTCATAAGGGCAAAGGTGTTATCCTGTATTCTGAGTGCCCCAAGGCAAATTTCTGGATGTCATCAAAAGCAAATTTATCAATTTCAGAATACATTAATGCAATTAAAATGTCCGGCAATCTATCTGCAGTTAGATCTGTGCCCGGCAGAAGTTTCAACACAACCCGTTGTCGCCATACCGGCTACAACGAGATGGAAACTCTTGGTCACGTGTTGGGATTCTGTCGAAAAACGGAGCTGCTGCGCAACAATCGACACCCTAAGGCCAGGACCGGTACTGCTGATGTCCTCAAGCGTCGTGGATGGGAGGTACACGAGGAGATCCACTGCGTTTCATCCTTAGATTCGAACAGAAGAGCAGATATTGTAGCCATCCACATGACTCAATCTAAGGGAATAGTTCTTGATCCTACAATGCGGTTTGAGAGGGATGCCCTGCAGGCACAACACGTTGATGAGGAGAAGAAATCCATTTATGAGTCCTGCATCCCTTACCTAAGTGAGAAATATAACATTCCCACTAGTCAGTGGAGTGTTTCTGGTCTTTTGTTTGGTGCATGTGGCACACTTCCTAAATTCACATGTAATATTTTAAAAGCACTCGGTTTCCAATTTTTTGAGATTCAAAAAATGTTGTTGAATATTCTTAAGGATTCAATCCAAATATTACATTACCATTTATATTTTGGCCATTGATGATTCTATTGGGGTTGAATTTCTCTGGATTTTTTACTAAACAATTCCTGTCTTTCTAAATTATTCTGTAGTGCAGATAATTTGAGGGCAGATAATTTCGTTTAAAATTTATCTCTCTAATTTCAGTTCTGTTGAGATGTTTTTTCACTTAAATTTTCTTTTATTCATTGTTTGTATGTATATCATACTACACTCTTACACTATCTTCTTACGCTTAACACTTTCTTCTCTATTCCTATTCTATCACTTTTGCCAACCCTAACTTTCTTGCACTCACTTTTAGCATTCTTCTTCCTCGCTAATTCCATCCTCCTCACTATTCTGTCCTCCATTTCGCCATTTAATAATCTCTCAAAAGACCTATCTATTCTGTCCTCACAATCACTAATATCTGGTAATCGCTTCCTTCCTTCGCTCGTTCCTATCGTGTCTTCTCTTGCATTTCCTCCATTAGTCTTGTCAATGCTCCTGACCTCAGACACTTCGTCCAGCTGTTTCCCTACTCCTTCTTCCGCAGTATTATATAGACGTACATACGTACATTTATGTACATATGTCCTACATATGTGGATACGTACATACGTGCATACGGACATCAATCCCTGTCTCTAATGCAGCCGTGGCGAAAACGTCATCGTGCGCCGAGCCACTGTGTAACCTGCAACGTGCATAGCACCTATGGAGGGAGGCGGACACCCGAAGGGGAAGTGAAGCAACTGTCTGACTTATTAACGGCTTTCATTTTCCTTACGTCAAGCACTTAAATACAATTTTATTTTATACAGTACAAGGTACAAACTAATGTTTAGTACGTGTAACGAAGAAAGAAATGAAGAATGAAACATAGGAAATTAACTGTCTTCAGAATGTCTCTGCGACAGACTTTCAAAATCAGGAATGATGTCACTTACTGCCAGTCGTAGTTGATCACGAAGGTATTTGTCTGTCAGTCGTGATCTAAATTTGGTTTTTACTATTTTCATTGTTGAAAATAATTTTTCAAAAACGTAAGTTGTAGCGAACATGACTTCAAAAGAGAAAGCGAAAGAACGAAGCTTCGGATATTTATTTTTGGCAAAGATTTGAAAAGTTCAATATTTGTCAAGTCCTTACATTTAGCTTTCATTTAACATCACGTTGTAAATCTGTGAGTTTAAATTGAAGATCTAACCGCATTATTCGTACATCTGCTGAAAAAGGATCGATGTACAGAGATAATAATAGTAGTAGTAGTAGTAGTAGTAGTAGTAGTAGTAGTAATAATACTAATAATAATAATAACAACAACACAACCTTTTAATGTTTCATCAGTAACATGTAAGTTAGTATAATGCCGTTTTATGTGTTATACCACCGTTTTCTCGTAATACTTGTGAACAAATCATACATTTTATATTCTCATTCATATTAGCAGCAAAAAAAAATGCGTCCTCCCATCCTACTTGAAACTTTCGTTTCTGTAGATGTACAAGTATTCGAGAGAGACATTGCGACGATACGCCACTTTCAGATCAGAGACAAATCCAAATGGAACGGAGTTTGACTCCAGTGAGTGAGAGGGTGGGGGTTGTGGGAGGTAGAAAGCACAGCTATCATTGCGAGCCACAATGTGCTCGTGAGTCGCATTTTCGCCACCGCTGCTCTAGTGAGTGACGCTGATGGATGTCCTATAGAGAATGAACTTTGCAATCGCAAGGTTAGCTGTGCCCAAGTTTCCGCATTCTGTTCTCGGGTTGTGGAACGTAATTAAGACTGTAAACACTTTATGGCCTTAAGTGGCGCCATCTATTTCTGATCGCGAGCGACGTGCATGTGAAGCAAGTAATTGCGGCACTAACCTGCTAAGGGCATAGAGCACTTGATTTGCGAGACCATGAAAACTGTCTTAATTACCCATCAAGCTGGCGTGAAGTCCTACAGCCTTCTGTTAGAGGTGAGGTAAAGATAACATTGTTTACTTAGCAGTCACGTGCCATTTAATACAGGAAAATTAAGGAACTTACACGATCACTTACGAAGGCTGATCCTTGAGTTAATCCTGAGTGAAAAAGTTCATATAAACCCATACATGGGCACAATTTTCGATTACGTGAGGCACTCGATTTGAAATGTGTGTTTACTAGGAGAGGAGACTGCAGAGTAGGATGGGAAATATAAACTGCTGTGACCTGCGTCACCTTATCTGTACTTTAATGTTTCAGTACTTTAAATAATGATTTCTAAAAGACAACCTCCCACCTCTCCTGGTAGAGGGGCAGAGAAGGCCTGACGGCCTTATCTCTACCAGGTTAAATAAATAAATATTAAATGCATAGTCAGACCCCATTCTAGCCAATTGGCTTGTCGTCAGCACGACACCATATTCTGCTCAAGGTTTTTCCGTGGTTTCCCTTGAGTAATAAGACAAATGTCGGGATGAGCCCTAAAAGAAATGGGCCACGGACCACTCCCCTTCCCCCACTCTTTCTCTTCTACTATCACAAAGAACTTGCTAATTTCTTATATAACAATCCTGTACTATGATAATAGGGGAAAATAATTATACTGTAAGTTAACAGGGTAACGGCTTCGAAGCTGAGTACCTGGTTCTAATGAAGTGCACTGGAAGTAATTTAAACATGGGGGCATGAGATAGTCACTCTGCCTGCCATTAAAATTCACTTCAATTAAATCCCCCTCCCCCAAAAAAAGTCACCTTATCGTAATCGCTAAGGCGGTCAGTGGCGAATTATTAGGAAAGCGCTTGGTTAACGTGAGAAACTCGAAAACTTTTCTTCAATTTGGCAAATTAATTCGGCAGCTTTAATCATAAATCTCTTTACTATTTCTCCATCATTGAATTGATTTAAATCACGGGCGAGAAATTGCATAACTAGCCAATAATATTCCATCACGTTGTCTACGTTTATTTCTTGAATATTCTGGCGTTTCTCAAGATTATTTAATACATTTGCACGTTCTCGACCTAAAATAATTTCAGAAAATCATATTTCGTTTTCTACGCACATTTGATATTTTTTTAATATAAATTTATTTTGGAAATAATACGTACAAACAATATTTAATTCCTCGTAGGCTACCTTTTAATGCAGCGTGTTTAAGATATAATGTCGTATTTAGTGTACTATGCAAATGTTAAGATCATAAATTTTCTTCGGAATAGCACGAAAAATAACATTTAATTTGTCTTACCTTCTAATTCAGCATGTTCTTTATGACATAAGGAGTAATGTCGTTGTATATTAAATTTATTAATGCTTAATAGGATTCTCGAGCATAACATACATCTTATGTTCTCCCTTTCTAAACAGCAAAAAAACTCTTCCTCCCTTTTCTCATGAAATAATCGTTTTCTAACGCGTACACACTGCTTTGATAATGCCATTATTCCACCACTGATATTCCTTATGAAACTGATATAGAACCTACCCACGCCTAGGAGCTACGTGAGGGAGGAACGGGGACTGTGAAGATGTCACTCAGAGCGATAAGCTCTGTGAAGGTCAGTGAGGCACAAATTCTCAAGTGAGGCACGATGCCCATGTATGGTATAAACATTCGTTCGATCCGAATAGTTTCATAGTTATTTCTAGTTATGGGAAATAACATAGGCCTAATCGTGAACTAGACTTTATAGTCTTAGCAGTTAGACAGGAGGAATACAAAGTGAGGAAGTCAGCTCATTTTTCTCTTTCCTAGAAAGTGAGGAAGTTGGCTGTATAATTTCAAGGGAAAAATTTCTCCAGGGCCGGGTATTTTTCCCTTGAAATTATTCAAATCAGATTCCCAGGGAGCTATACCTGAAAGTCAGATTTTCTTAATATACATTACTGTTCGTTAACAGAAAACCTCAATTCAAGTCACACAGAGTTTGTGTGCATTCATTGTTGGTTCTTTATATGCAATATCTATTTATTTACACTGCAAGTGGGCAAGCACCCGGTGGCAGTGGTACACGCAATATAAACAATACACAATAAAATTACAATATACAATACAATTATACAGGGACATCATTTTATTTTTACTTCAATTTTTATTGTACCTGAGGTTTTGAATGTACTTCACTCCCACCCCCTCTACTAGTAAACTTCTAACCGTTCTCCACACAGAACCAAGGCCGCGTATGCAGTACTGAGTTAGTGAGTATAGTACGTTCCAGAAATATGTTCGCGTTTTCCAGTGACGAAAGAGCTTTCACCATTGAATCATATTTTCGCACAGGTACTGTCGTCCGTTTGCCTACGTCGCATCCCGGTTTCCCCCACCTGCTTCTGTTCGCCCCCCCCCCGTAAAGTCTAGTAACTGGGCTGTCGTTTGAATTTTATTTTTTCTTCTATCTTTTTTGAAGGACCACAAGGGCAGAACTCGAGGACCACAGGTGGTCCGCAGACCATAGTTTGAGAAACGCTCTTCTATATTGTAGCATATAGTGATTTGAAATTTTAGCCATTTACTGCTAATAGATACTAAAACACACCCTGCCAAAATTATTAATATATCTGCAATATTATGGACATAGGGCTTATACCACTCATAACCGTCAAAAATATTTATTCAAGTTGTTATTGGAGTATCAATTTCATCTTTAGACATAGACCTATATCAGTTTAAGAATCATTTAGTTTTAAGGGTTAGAAAACTGTTTGAAAACTGAAACATAAGTTATTACTAGACTTCGTGGAATTGCCACGAGAATCGTAAGGTTTACTACGCACGCGGTATAGACTATATGAGAAAGGGACGTGCGTCGGACGGAGTATGCCTCTGATGTAAACACTGAGCAGTATATTGCGGTTACAATAAAACTTGTATTCTGCATTCAAGAAATATAATGAATGATCATTGAAGTAGGAAATGTCTAAACATGTAAATACACAATTTTGTAGTGAGCTATATTAACTCTTAAAATTTAATGTAAGATACTCACATCATCCTTGAATATGTGCAGTGAAGAGCTACGTACATTTTGAGCGACTGCCAAAGTGAACCTCCTCCGATGGCCACTCAAACAGCTTTTATATTGGGAAAATGTACGTTCAACATCACACGATGTAATAGGAGCATATTTGAAGAACGGAAAGTCACTACTTTTTAGTACACCAATTTCAGACGTCTTGTCGTGACCTGATAGTACATCATTTATAATACGAAGTTGTAAATAGGCAGAATTTTTAGCAATAATGTTTCTAAACTTACATTTCACTTTTCCTGAAATTAGTTAATTGTTATTTTGGATAACGGTTTGTGATACTTTATACACTATATTAAGGGCTTCTGAGAGTTGTAGTTTAGACGATGATGCTTTTGGACACGATTTTAAAATTAGAATCAATGAACAGAATATCTTCCAATAGCTGTTCAGAAGGCAATGATTTTACAGCTGCAACAGCGGAACTGTCTGCGCTATCCAATGCATCAATTACCTCCATTATTTTGCCGTAATATTCTGCATAATAATTAACAGCATCCAACCACGTTTTCCAACGTGTCAAGACTGGCTGCTGGGGTAAGGGTATTCCAGGAGAAAATATTATTTGGAACAGCAACACTCTCATTGTGGCATGTTTGATTGAATTTTTGTCTGCATGAACAAATGTTAAGCTTTGACTATTCCAACCACAGTAATGCAAAAACAAGTGCTTACATAGGTATACATTAGCTGTAGCTGCTCTATCTATTTGGACCGGTCACAACTCTTAACATGAACTGCTTATACTACGAGACCGGGCGGTCGCTCACCTCTTCTATACTACCGTACATCGGCAATCTGATTGCATGCTGCGTGTGGCAATTCAACGAAGTCTAGTTATTACTATAAATCTTGAAAGACTTCAATATTTTGACTTTGAAAGGATATTAAGAATTGAACTTCTTAATATCAAGAAACAGTCTTATGGGATTAATTCGAGCGTGAAGGGGAAATATATTATTTATATAGCCATTACCTCACCCTTCTCACGTGAACATGGAATACACACCACAACATGGGAATTGGGGTTCTTCTTTTCACCATCGCGTACAGTACTCCTCTGGGGCTCATCTGGCGCTGGCGGAAATGTGGAGGAACGCGGTCCCCTTCCTTCTGGGGAGCGTCTTCTTAGTCTTAACAGTACTCTCACAATCGCAGAAAAAGTGTCCCTCTCTTCTATTTTCTCCACATCGCTAAGGCTAAAGACTGTTTGGGTGTTATTTTTCATTTCTGTTAAGGTCTTTATTGGTCTTTCTTAGTTTGAATTTGTTGTACTGTTTTCAGAGGGGTTTGTATTGATTTTGTAGAAGATTTTCTGACGATATGCTAATTTTATATGATGTAATTTTGTGAAGTTTTTTTTTCTGTTTGAGATTGTTCATCATATTACATCCGAAGAGAAGTTCTATCTTCCTACCTCCCATGGGAAATACATTTTTCTTTAATATGATATCATTAAAAGCATTAATACTCCCGGATTATTGAGATTGAACATCTTTTTTTCAAAGTCTGCCTCGGGTTGTTTGTTTCGGAGAAGTTATTTTAAAACCCAATATTACAAGCTTTAGATACTGTGATGAAATACAAGGTAATCTTATAGTGTATATGACTTTATAGACATAGCTGTATTCAGTTCTATGAAGGCTAATATGTTTCATCGCAAATATCCCTTTAGTTTATTTATAATTTGATATAAAATATCGTTGATGTTTTGATACGACGACAACGTATATTGGTTTGTTTATTATTATTTTCGATAGCTCAGAGCTATGAAACCTACTGGTACGATTATATACTATGAAAGTGTAACAAATTCTTGCTAGAGTTATGCCATGTTTTGTTGACTGTTACTAATTTAGTTTGTACCCTAGGCAATATTTAGGAGACCATTATTTTCCTTCGCTCATTTAATGGCTGCATTGTCTTTTAAATCAAATGATGAAACTCTTTGTTAAAATTATCTTTATTTTCAGTTCTACCTGTTTTTTTTCTGCATGTGTTAACTCATAGGCCTATTATTTTCTTCCAGGATAGGAACTTCCTTAATGTTACTCGTACGTGTTAGCAGTGTTACTGCCTTTTACATTTCAGATAGATGTATTAAGGTTAACTGCAATATTTTTTTAATGATTTCGATATTATTCCTGTTTCTTAATGAGGTGTGTCTGCAACCAATGTACTTTTCTCTTTATGTCCAAATATTTTGAATTGAATTGTACTGTTCGCATTTCAGAAAAAGATCCGAACAAGGAATGCGAGTTCCCCCCCCCCCATTATTATAACCAAACCCCCCCCCCCAAGACGGAACCGGCCGGCCAATGACTGAGCCTTGTTGGTACCAGCTGGCCATTGAGCTTTGTTTGTCTCAGTCGACAAATACATCATCCCCATCCATCTGCTCCTTCAAAAAGGCTGAGTTACTATGGTCCGTCCCAGGAATCTGTGAAGTAAGTTTGCGCATGTGGGCGGAGTCTATCTGTGCCGGAGTGTATTGCGGGCAGCATCAGCTCGAGACCGCTAAGGGGCAAGATGCTCGTGGTAGCAGATTCTAACAGGAACTGTGACCAGATTTCTTAATATCTACAGATCCCCTCCCTGCAAGCTCGCTTCGTTCAAGCAATGCCTCCCCCCAGAGCGGCCATTGGTCCTAGCCCTCCCTCCCACATACCACATGCGCAGAGGTCTTGTTTCGTCCTTTTACTATACAGATGCCTGGGATGGACCATACCTTACCCACTCCTGTTATCCCGCAAGGACCATACTCACCTCGCAGGGATCCTCTCGCGAAATTTGGACAATATTATTTTTAGGTATTTTACAACTTCAATGTATTCTCTCTCTTTCTTTAAGCTTCCAGTACAAGGGATAGCAAAATCTATGATATATTATTATGTTATCTTCTTATTCTCGATAAATAAAATTTATCAGTTATGCATTAGAAAGATCCAAATCAACTGACACTAAGCCTCCTGAAAATAAAATGCAAAGTATATTTTCTAGTGAGAATGAAGTCCGGATAGCTTACTTAATACCCTAAGAGTGAAACGTTCTTCCTTACGTTTTCCATATTAAATATTTGTACTAAATGAGTTGCTTTTACTATATTCCAATGTATTTTACTTTCTTTTTTCTATTATGGTATTATTTTCATGCTTTTTAATGTCGATTTTATTATGCTATTATTATTTTTTTGTAATATGTTTGTATTCTGTTCTTTAACTTTTTGTTAAAATTTCACTGCTTGTAATCTTTGTGACCTGGTAGAGTGTAAGAGAAGGCCCTATAGCCTTAACTCTGTCAATATAAATAAAAAATTATTAACTTATTATTACTTACTTACTTACAAAGGCTTTTAAGGAACCCGAAGGTTCATTGCCGCCCTCACATAAGCCCGCCATCGGTCCCTATCCTGTGCAACAATTAACTTATTAATATTTTTTTAATTTATTATTATGCTAGTGGATTATAGTGATTTCATAGTTGTCAGTTTGAATTCTCTTTTACTAACTTTGTTTCGAATTTCGATATTGACAAATGTTACAACTGGCAGTTATTTTCTAACTGTTATGTTGGCAGCAATAATTTCGGTTTCTAGCAGAAGGAAACGAATGTAATGAAAGTACCTAGGCTGGTGAATTAATGATTAATTAGTAGTAATATTAATACCAGTACATAATTCATTTGTGTAGCGTTGTGATTACAATTCAATACTTTATTCAAGCACTTAAGTGTAATTAAATACGATATAACTTATAGACCTACTTGGTATGAAACGTGCACTCGGCTAATTCACATTTTTATTAATTTCTTTCGTGTTTAGATTTTTTTATTAAAATGTCCAAGTGAGCAAATAGAATGGTAGCGACTTCACCAAGAAAGAAAGTGCTTGCCATTCAAAGTACTTACACTTCGCAAGGTTATAGTTAATATGTAGGCCTTTAGTATAAGACGTTAAAAAGTAATTATGCGCATAAAGGCGCAATTATAACGAGAATAGCAACATTATTTGTAGTAAGTATTTTAAGTAGACTATAGGCCTACATTTCAAAGCGGTATTTTGTTTTCTGAATTCGTACTAATAATTTCACGTGTTCAAACAAAATATCTTTTTAAGTTAGGTGTCATGAATCGTAAACTATTTAATAACATATATCAACATATGATTGATTATTTATTCCATCAATATGGCTCAAGCAATGAATTACATATGAAAGAAAACTATTGATGTGTTACATCCTATTTTATCTTGATACTAACGTTTTCACCCCTAGTGGGCATCTTCAGGTACAAGATAGAAGTATCATCTAAAATCAATTACAAACAAGTTTTACATTTGAAAATGCCATGACTAGAATAAAATACGACATGGTGACAATATTATCCATACCAACATTAAATGTCCTGTCAAAATGTTAAAAACAAATTTAATTTAAAACAATGTGAATTTACACAGTAAGTAGATCCCCTTGTATGCATATCTCAAATATATTGTTGCCAATAAGGTGATGATCACAATAAAATCAATAAAAATACTAAAAATATACAGAATTAAAACCTTCTATTATTAAATGTGGAGTCATAAAAGCTTGTATAACTAATTTCATGGAGCGAGTGGAATTCTTGTTAAATGTTCAATGCTCTCGTATAACATCATGCGAGTCTAATCATCATACACGGGTTGTTGAACAGAAGGGATGTGTTTTTTGCCCGTAATCAGTCTAATGGAATAAACTGCAATCCGATGACATTTAGTCAAATGTATGAATTTCATGTTGTCAGATAAAATACATTTTAATATTAGATCATACTAATCTACTAGATCAACATAATATACGAGAGATCCAGAAAGAAAATATATTTTTTCGCTAGTTATTGAACCATTCTATTATTATTATTATTATTATTATTATTATTATTATTATTATTATTATTATTATTATTATTATTATTCCAGTCACAGCATTATGATTTTTTCCATTTTGGTGATATCTGATATTATTTGGCAACAGTGAAAAGACAGCCAAATTAGCCTTTTAGGAACTACCCTTACACTATAACTTTAAAAAGAGTTTTCACAAAAGCATGTTAAAATTAGCCAAGTTCAAGTGCATATTTCTATGAAATCTCAGGAACAACTTTTCTTGCAAGTTTTTCGGCAGCAGAGATGAGAAAATAACTTCACTTTCCGTTTCTGTAGATGAACATATTTTTGATTTCTTGATAGCGAAGGGAACATTGTTCATTGTCCCCTAGACCACAATGGTAAAACGTTTTTGTTGCACTGCACACGTGGTTGCTGGCAGGTACCCGAGGCACTGCTGAGCCACAAATAGAACGTGGACGTGGTGACCCATTATTACAGTAGGGAATAATCACTGCTTCCCGCTCTAAGCCGCCTTAATGGCGCCGCTTACAGTACAATCAACTTCGAAATTAAGACAACACGGCGATATGCAATGCTACTTGAACAGGCTAACTGCATCAAAAAATGTTGGATGTTTTCCAGAATATACTTCGGTTAAATTTGGTTCAGTAAACTCAGTGCAATTCATTTTAGTTCATTTCAGGTGACTCAAATGTTAAAGTCAGTTCAATAAAGTTTATTTTAGCTCAACTCACTTGAACTTAGTTACGTATTTCTTAGTTCCTTTCAGGTGACTCAAACTTTAAATCGTGTTATGTTCAACTCAGTTCTACTACGTTTATTTAACCTCAACTACATTGAACTTAGTTCTGCCTAACTTGGTTCCTTTCAGGTGACTCAAATATTTAAATCAAGTTATGTTCAACTCAGTTCAATTAAGTTTATTTTAGCTCAACTCGGTTGAATTTAGTTTTGTCCAACATAGTTCATTTCAGGTGACTCAAACTTTAAATCACGTTATGTTCAACTATGTAGAATTAAGTTTTTTTAGCTCAACTCAGTTGAACTTAGTTGTCTTTCTTAGTTCCTTTCAGGTGGCTCAAACTTTAAATCGTGTTATGTTCAACTCAGTTCTACTAAGTTTATTTAAGCTCAACTAGATTGAACTTAGTTCTGCCCACCTTGGTTCATTTCAGGTGACCCAAACATTAAAGCATGTTGTGTTCAACTCAGTTCTACTAAGTTTATTTAAGCTCAACTAGATTGAACTTAGTTCTGCCCAACTTGGTTCATTTCAGGTGACTCAAACTTTAAATCGTGTTATGTTCAACTCTGTTCTACTAAGTTTATTTAAGATCAACTCGATTGAACTTGGTTCTGCCCAACTTGGTTTCTTTCAGGTGACTCAAACGTTAAATCGTGTTATGTTCAACTCAGTTCTACCAAGTTTATTTAAACTCAACTAGATTGAACTTGGTTCTGCCCAACTTGGTTCCTTTCAGGTGACTCAAACGTTAAATCGTGTTATGTTCAACTCAGTTCAATTAAGTTTATTTAAGCTCAACAAGATTGAACTTAGTTCTGCCCAGCTTGGTTCCTTTCAGGTGACTCAAACTTTAAATCGTGTTATGTTCAACTCTGTTCTACTAAGTTTATTTAAGATCAACTCGATTGAACTTGGTTCTGCCCAACTTGGTTTCTTTCAGGTGACTCAAACGTTAAATCGTGTTATGTTCAACTCAGTTCTACTAAGTTTATTTAAGCTCAACTAGATTGAACTTAGTTCTGCCCAACTTGGTTCCTTTCAGGTGACTCAAACGTTAAATCGTGTTATGTTCAACTCAGTTCTACTAAGTTTATTTAAGCTCAACTAGATTGAATTTAGTTCTGCCCAACTTGGTTTCTTTCAGGTGACTCAAACGTTAAATCGTGTTATGTTCAACTCAGTTCTACTAAGTTTATTTAAGATCAACTCGATTGAACTTGGTTCTACCCAACTTGGTTCCTTTCAGGTGACTCAAACTTTAAATTATGTTATGTTCAACTCAGTTCAATTGTTTATTTAAACTCAACTCGATTGAACTTAGTTCTGCCCAACTTGGTTCCTTTTAGGTGACTCAAACTTTAAATCGTGTTATGTTCAACTCAGTTCTATTAAGTTTATTTAAGCTCAACTAGATAGAACTTAGTTCTGCCCAACTTGGTTCATTTCAGGTGACTCAAACTCTAAATTATGTTATGTTCAACTCAGTTCTACTAAGTTTATTTAAGTTCAACTTGATTGAACTTAGTTCTGCCCAACTCAGTACCCATAACGTTCTACCAATATAATATTATAGCTTTTTGTTACATACAGCAAGGTTATTTTCGCTTCCATCCTGTATACTACATCCTCTGTTAGTCTAAGCTGTTTTAAAAAAGGAGTTCGCTATTCATGTATAACAGTCTTCAATGCACTGCCTAATTATCTTAAAGATTTGAAGAACAACGAGAAAAGGTTCAGAAAAGAATTAACCAAATTTCTACATACTCATACCTTCTACACAATTGATGAATTGTTTATGCTTGTGAATTGAATTATTCTACTTAAATGACATGTACAATTTTATATAGCTCAACTAAAATATGTTTTTATATTGACTTAATCTGTTTACTATGTATTGTATTTTTTGTTTAGCATAACTGATGAATTGTATGTACTGTAAATTGAATAGTATACTGTATAGGTCAACTGATGAATTGTTTAAGCTTATAAATTGAATTAATCTACTTCATATGAATTGTATAGCTTAACGAAAATAAGTTTGTAAATTGAACTAATTTGATTGTATATGTTTCTATAGTTTGGCTGATGAATTGTATATGTTCTTAAAATTATTACTAGTCTGTGTAGCTCTACTGATGAATTGTATATAGACCTACTGTAAATTGAATGGTAATACGTATAGCTCAACTGATGAATTGTTTATGATTATAAATTGAATTAATCTACTTGATATTAATTGCACAAATTTGTATAGCTTAATGAAAGTATGCTACTTTGTATTGTATATATTTGTATAGTTTTGGCCGATGAATTGTATATGCTTTAAATTGAATAGTAATCTATATAGCTCTACTGATAAATTGTTTGTGTTTGTAATTTGAAGTAGTTTGCATGATATGTATTATCAATTTCTGTATATCACAACTGGTTGAATTGTTTATGCCTTAAATTTAATTAAATTGTTTTGTATTATAATATAGCTCAACTTATGAATGATCGTTTGCGTTTGTAAATTTAATAATCTGATTGGCTATGTATTGTATACTTTTAGTAGAGCCATCGATGTAGCTCAGTCGGCAGACTCGCTGGGCTGCTGTTCCGGAGCTGCGTTCGGGCTTGGGTTGGATCCCCCTTTGGACTTTGGTTTCTTCCGAGGTTTTCCACAGCCGTGGGACTGAAGCCGGATGGTCTATGGCGAGTCCTTGGCATCAACACCTTTGATTTGATTGCCTGGTTGGGTTTTTCCGAGGTTTCCCCCACCGAAAAGGCAAATGCCGGGTAATATTTTGGCGAATCCTCGGACCTCATTTCATCTCACTACATCTCGCCAAAATGTAAAAAAATTGTACAAAATTGTAAAAATTGTAGAAAATTACTAAATTGTAAAACTATAAAAATTTGTAAAAATTGTAATTGTAATATTGTAAAATGTTGACATGTTCCACATCTTAAAGCTTCATTGCTCATGTAAGATCTATGGAATAAAATGAATGAATGAATGAATGAATTGGGTCTTTTTTTTTTTCAGAATATTCTGTATAATGAGGTGACATCCCAGATTTGGTGGGTTGTATCTTTACGTCTTAAAATATAAAAGGAATGAGGATGGATTCGCTAACATAATAAGTATTAGATTGAGCATTGCATTTGATCAATGTTGTAACAGAAGCATACTGTAATCTGGATCATTAATGAACAAATGAAGCTATTTAACTAAGGAATGCATTGCGTGTGGCATCGGCGTAACTCCCATAAGGAACATTGTTGTAATTTCTGTTACAGTTTTTCTCTAGCGGTAAGCAGAAAAACATTCCAAAGTAAAATAATTTTTAATCTCCGTCCTGGAGGCAATAAACGTGATTGATTCAAGTTACACATTCTGAAAACAAAGACAACAATAAATGTCAAAACAAAATGAGTTACTGTTCCTTCGTGTCATTATGTGATCCATGTTTCCAGACTTTGCCATGGATGCGTGTTGTGTCTCTCTATCAAATACAGTGAGCAGAGGTTGTATTCATTACCTTAATTAATAGACAGATACTAAAGCAGGAAATTGGCCGCCACTGTGTTAAACAACGTGGAGGATTTCGTTGGCAGACGTACAACGTTATTAGATGTTTTGTGCTATTTGCGGAGAGATAATGTAATATCCTGCAGGGACCTTCGCTCATTTATCTTGCTACTCCTTCCATGTAAATTAAATGTAAAGTTATACTAGCTTAGATTCACTTGCCTGTTTCTTATAATTTCCTATTAATTAAGCTAAAAAGTTGAGACTATTTGCTCCGCAAGTGCAATAAAGCCAGCTCATGGACAAAAAGAATTCACCAAGCAAACAACGACGCATAGGGAATTCAGGATGTATTCTATTTAATGATACATTTTGGAATTCTGTATTTCCCAGTAGCCTACCATAAAAGAGAATAATATTAGAAGCAAGCCATCATATCCAACCTCTTTCGAATCAACTTTAATATTATCCCCCCATCTATGTATCGGCCTAGCCAAAGGTTTTTTTCGCTCAGGTCTTCTAACTAAGGGTACGTACACGTTGGAGCGACGATAAACGATAAAAGAAGCAGTGATGCTATATCAGACAGAATTGAAACATGCATTGTCATTGAGGTGTTGCATATTGGAGTAACGATAAAAGCGAAGATACACGATAAAAGAAGCAGCGATGCTATATCAGAGAGAATTGAAGCATGCATTGTCATTGAGGTGTGCATATTGGAGTAACGATAAAAGCGAAGATACACGATAAAAGAAGCACTGATGCTATATCAGAGGGAATTGAAGCATGCATTGTCATTGAGATGTGCATATTGGAATAACGATAAAAGCGAAGATACACGATAAAAGAAGCAGTGATGCTATATCAGAGAGAATTGAAGCATGCATTGTCATTGAGGTGTGCATATTGGAGTAACGATAAAAGCGAAGATACACGATAAAAGAAGCAGTGATGCTATATCAGAGAGAATTGAAGCATGCATTGTCATTGAGGTGTGCATATTGGAGTAACGATAAAAGCGAAGATACACGATAAAAGAAGCAGTGATGCTATATCAGAGGGAATTGAAGCATGCATTGTCATTGAGATGTGCATATTGGAGTAACGATAAAAGCGAAGATACACGATAAAAGAAGCAGTGATGCTATATCAGAGAGAATTGAAGCATGCATTGTCATTGAGGTGTGCATATTGGAGTAACGTTAAAAGCGAAGATACACGATAAAAGAAGCAGCGATGCTATATCAGAGAGAATTGAAGCATGCATTGTCATTGAGGTGTGCATATTGGAGTAACGATAAAAGCGAAGATACACGATAAAAGAAGCAGTGATGCTATATCAGAGAGAATTGAAGCATGCATTGTCATTGAGGTGTGCATATTGGAGTAACGTTAAAAACGAAGATACACGATAAAAGAAGCAGCGATGCTATATCAGAGAGAGTTGAAGCATGCATTGTCATTGAGGTGTGCATATTGGAGTAACGATAAAAGCGAAGATACACGATAAAAGAAGCAGTGATGCTATATCAGAGAGAATTGAAGCATGCATTGTCATTGAGGTGTGCATATTGGAGTAACGATAAAAGCGAAGATACACGATAAAAGAAGCAGCGATGCTATATCAGAGAGAATTGAAGCATGCATTGTCATTGAGGTGTGCATATTGGAGTAACGATAAAAGCGAAGATACACGATAAAAGAAGCAGTGATGCTATATCAGAGGGAATTGAAGCATGCATTGTCATTGAGATGTGCATATTGGAGTAACGATAAAAGCGAAGATACACGATAAAAGAAGCAGTGATGCTATATCAGAGAGAATTGAAGCATGCATTGTCATTGAGGTGTGCATATTGGAGTAACGTTAAAAGCGAAGATACACGATAAAAGAAGCAGCGATGCTATATCAGAGAGAATTGAAGCATGCATTGTCATTGAGGTGTGCATATTGGAGTAACGATAAAAGCGAAGATACACGATAAAAGAAGCAGTGATGCTATATCAGAGAGAATTGAAGCATGCATTGTCATTGAGGTGTGCATATTGGAGTAACGATAAAAGCGAAGATACACGATAAAAGAAGCAGTGATGCTATATCAGAGAGAATTGAAGCATGCATTGTCATTGAGGTGTACATATTGGAGTAACGATAAAAGCGAAGATACACGATAAAAGAAACAGTGATGCTATATCAGACAGAATTGAAGCATGCATTGTCATTGAGGTGTGCATATTGGAGTAACGATAAAAGAGAAGATGCACGATAAAAGAAGCAGCGATGCTATATCAGAGAGAATTGAAGCATGCATTGTCATTGAGGTGTGCATATTGGAGTAACGATAAAAGCGAAGATACACGATAAAAGAAGCAGTGATGCTATATCAGAGAGAATTGAAGCATGCATTGTCATTGAGGTGTGCATATTGGAGTAACGATAAAAGCGAAGATACACGATAAAAGAAGCAGTGATGCTATATCAGACAGAATTGAAGCATGCATTGTCATTGAGGTGTGCATATTGGAGTAACGATAAAAGCGAAGATACACGATAAAAGAAGCAGTGATGCTATATCAGAGAGAATTGAAGCATACATTGTCATTGAGGTGTGCATATTGGAGTAGCGATAAAAGCGAAGATACACGATAAAAGAAGCAGCGATGCTATATCAGAGAGAATTGAAGCATGCATTGTCATTGAGGTGTGCATATTGGAGTAGCGATAAAAGCGAAGATACACGATAAAAGAAGCAGTGATGCTATATCAGAGAGAATTGAAGCATGCATTGTCATTGAGGTGTGCATATTGGAGTAACGATAAAAGCGAAGATACACGATAAAAGAAGCAGTGATGCTATATCAGAGAGAATTGAAGCATGCATTGTCATTGAGGTGTGCATATTGGAGTAACGATAAAAGAGAAGATACACGATAAAAGAAGCAGCGATGCTATATCAGAGAGAATTGAAGCATGCATTGTCATTGAGGTGTGCATATTGGAGTAACGATAAAAGCGAAGATACACGATAAAAGAAGCAGTGATGCTATATCAGACAGAATTGAAGCATGCATTGTCATTGAGGTGTGCCTATTGGAGTAACGATAAAAGCGAAGATACACGATAAAAGAAGCAGCGATGCTATATCAGAGAGAATTGAAGCATGCATTGTCATTGAGGTGTGCATATTGGAGTAACGATAAAAGAGAAGATACACGATAAAAGAAGCAGCGATGCCTTATCAGAGAGAATTGAAGCATGCATTGTCATTGTGGTGTGCATATTGGAGTAACGATAAAAGCGAAGATACACGATAAAAGAAGCAGTGGTGCTATATCAGAGAGAATTGAAGCATGCATTGTCATTGAGGTGTGCATATTGGAGTAACGATAAAAGCGAAGATACACGATAAACGAAGCAGCGATGCTATATCAGAGAGAATTTGAGCATGCATTGTCATTGAGGTGTGCATATTGGAGTAACGATAAAAGCGAAGATAAACGACAAAAGTGACGAAAAAGATAAGTTCCATTTTCTTCGCACTTGTCGATCTCTGATTAAGATAATATTAACCTGTATAATGACCGGTGGTTACATATCCGAATATTAATCGATTTATTATTATTTCGGCATATTAAATTAATTATCATGGATATTGACAAATTGATCAATTGTGTATTTATTCGTGATACGTTATGTGATCACAAGAACCAATCACATCACAATGAATTTATACTATCTTTGGGATGAGAAACGGGTTCAATGTTGTACGTATTTAAGTTGTATTAACCTTAAACCAAGCAGCTGATATTTTCTATATATCTTCTTTCGTTAAGTTGATGTATAGAATATCTTCTACTGATAAATCAAAATGTTCGCTTCCCGCGTTCTCATTGCTCCGATATTAACACTTGATTCTTTGATAATACCAAAGCGTCGCTAGGTCGTTTCTTTTATCGTTTATCGTTGCTTAAACGTGTACGTACCCTAACACACTACATGCATTTCTGGATTCACCCACATGTGCTACATGTCCTGCCCATCTCAAACGTCTGGATTTAATGTTCCTAATTATGTCAGGTGAAGAAAACAATGCGTGCAGTTCTGCGTTGGGTAACTTTCTCCTTTCTCCTATAACTTCATCCCTTTTAGCTCCAGATCGTTTCTAAGCACCTTATTCTCGAACATCCTTAACCTCTGTTCCTGTCTCAAAGTGAGAGTCCAAGTTTCACAACCATACAGAACAACCAGTAATATAACTGTTTTGTATATTCTAACTTTCAGTTGCTTTAGAACAGGTTGGATGATAAAAGCTTCTCAATTGAATAATAACAGGCATTTGTCATATTTATTCTGTGTTTTATTTCCTCTCGAGTGTCATTTATATTTGAGCAGTTGACAGCAAAAGTGGTGTAAGTCAGTGCTGGCCATCCCTGAATATAGCTCGACCTAGCGGCATATACCACCTCTTTCGTCTGTCTCTTTCCTTTCCGCTGTAAAGCGCTCAGGCTCTCCTGAGCTCTAAAGCGCGCGCTTGCTCCTGTGGGCCTCAATTGACATGCCTGGTGTATATAATTTTATTGTGTATTGTATAATTGTATTGTGTATTGTAAATTTTATTGTGTATTGTTTATCATTTTATTGTGTATTGTTTATATTGTGTATACCACTGCCACCGGGTGCTTGCCCACTGGCAGTGTAAATAAATACATGCATACAAGTCAAAAATGGGTAATAAGGGTTGAAGTAAACAATCTGTAAAATACAGCGAAAAGTAACAATTAATATTCACTTTATTTAAACTATTAGTAGTCAGTGGATAGCAAGAAGGACATATTAATTGTTACTTTGCGCTGTATTTTACAGAATTTTTACTTTAAACCTCATTACCCAATTTTGACTTACGTCACTTCTGGTCTTGTTATTGTTGCTTCAAGATATTTGAATTTTTCCATCTCTTCAAAGAATATATTATGGAGTAGATTAGAGGTGGAATTGAGGGCAAACCCATACACAATAATTAGGATAATTAAAGCGAACTCTTTATGCTATGACGCATTTTGACGTTGGTAAGAATTGGCATGAAAATTTCATCTAGTCTCTCTCAATCGGAGATCGTGTTGTTTTATATGTCGTAAACGTCCGCAAGGAAGACTTGCTAAAGATTTCAATTTCATTAAAAATCCATCTTCTTTTGTGTTCCTTTAATTCCCTAATCTCGGCACCAATGGCTAGGATGGTAAGTACAAGGTGAACCAGCCAAGGCTAGACTCATAACCGCACTCACGACGGCTGATTCACACGTAACGACGCTACCATATACAGAGGTCTCGTTCCGCGCTTTTGCGGTTAGTATTGCGTAATGATGTACTTACCGAATTCACAATTCATGATAGAAATGATGTCCTTGTGATATTTGGCAGGCTGCACGTCTCCTGAAGACATGTCCAGCAACTCGCCGCAGTTCGTTCTCCGAAATGGTTTGAATTTGTCATGTAGCAATTGTTCGTGAAAACAGTGTGGGTTTTCACAGTCCCAGTAACGATTGTTTTGAGTGTTCACGTAACCACTGAGGTGGAACCATGCTTCGTTACTATAAAAATTAAGGTGGGGTCCAGTAGTCCATCATACACTGACTATTGGGACCAGTGGCGACTCGTGATATATTTTGTGTGTAGAATATGAGATTGATGACTGATGACCAAGACAGAAACCAATAATAATAATAATAATAATAATAATAATAATAATAATAATAATAATAATAGAGCATACGCAATTAATTTCTTGCCACAGTTAAATTCTTCTAAATGATCAAATACAACTTCAGATATTTTTTCGGCAGTCCTGAAAGTCGTGTTAATTCTTGCGCTTCATTATAGCTTATTTCATTTATTTTTATGTAATTTTGGTTTTGTTCAATTTATTTTTTATATTATATCATTTTAAATTATTTATTATTTCGTTTATTCTGTTCTTTTATAATGACCAATGAACTTATTTTGAGGAGGCTGCAAGGGTACTTGAAAATTCGAATTGTAGTCTCTGACAAGGTTTCCACCACCCAGAAAGAAGGGTCGTAGTATTAGGATAAACGGTCACATCCTCAAACAAGGTTAAAGATAAGCCATGCCCTGCCCTCCGCACCTTCCTCTGTCCATAACTTCACTGCTAGAAAAAAACCGTTTGCTGTAAGATATTTGGATGGTTCCTCGGAAGGTACAGACCGCCATCTGTTGCTACGACGTTCAAGTTATACCATACACGTTCTCAAGTTCAGATTGAACGCCTTGATTAATAGGCAACTTCTCTGACACAAAAACTGAAACTCGCTTCAAATCGCTGACTCGTCAACAGTGACGTCATGACACACTTTGAAATGAACACCCAGTATAGTATCAATGAAACAGAGCTACTTTACAGTGCTTCTATAAAAAGCATACATTTAAGTGACGTAAATTTAACTGCTTGGAGTAATTTAACACAACTTCACAGAGTCCTTCTTTGAGAAAGTTATGCTGTATCACAGCAAAGAGTAAGAGTTTTGTCTTTCTTTTACGCCGCGCATTGTAGCTTCATAAATGTGTGATGTGGGTGTAAAGCCATACGTACAGTACACAGCGCAAACTTTATGTCTGCCCGCTTCTAGTCTTCAGAACGGCTTTAATATGTTACGAGAAGAGAGGTGAAGTCAGCATTTTGTACCTTTTCATCATTTCACATCTTTCTCAAGAGGAAGAAAAGAGACAAAGACAGATAGATAGATGGACGGACTGACTGACTGGAAGATGATCTTCATAATGCTCTTCGTAAAACAAGCACTTCTGTTACAGTAGACTTGAATAAGCTTACTGCCTGCCCGACCGTGCAGGTCGCATTGGATTCGAGCTCGTCTGCAGGAAATCCTCTTCTAAGATGACATCTCTTTCTTAGTGCACTGCCAGCGCCAGGCTTTTCTCAACATCCTGACACTGCTATTGCATTATCTCCGTGTTTTCCCTTTCAGGATACATTAGATTCCGCTCCATGTGATTACTAGAGTCCTGCCTTTGGTTACCTAGAGTCACCAAGCAGCTTGCAACAGTGTAGTTGCGTGTGGGTAAGGGTACGTACACGTTGGAGCAACGATAAACGATAAAAGAAACGATCTAGCGACGCTTTGGTATTATCAAAGAATCAAGTGTTCATATCGGAGCAACGAGAACGCGGGAAGCGAACATTTTGATTTATCAGTAGAAGATATTCTATGCATCCACTTAATGAAAGAAGATACATAGGAAATATCAGCTGCTAAGGTCAAGGTTAATATAACTTAAATACGTACAAAATTAAACCCGTTTCTCATCCCAAAGATAGTATAAATTCGTTGTGTTGTGATTGGTTCTTGTGATCACATAACATATGACGAATAAATGCACAACTGATCAAATTTCCAATATCTACAATAATTAATTTAATATGCCGAAATAATAATAAATCGATTAATATTCGGATATATTGATAACCACCGGTAATTTTACTGATTAATATTATCTTAATCAGAGATCATATGAACGACAAGAGCGAAGAAAATGGAACTTCTTTTTTCGTCGCTTTTATCGTGTATCTTCGCTTTTATCGTTATACTCCAATATGCACACCTCAATGACAATGCATGCTTCAATTCTCTCTGATATAGCATCACTGCTTCTTTTATCGTGTATCTTCGCTTTTATCGTTACTCCAATATGCACACCTCAATGACAATGCATGCTTCAATTCTCTCTGATATAGCATCGCTGCTTCTTTTATCGTGTATCTTCGCTTTTATCGTTACTCCAATATGCACACCTCAATGACAATGCATGCTTCAATTCTCTCTGATATAGCATTGCTGCTTCTTTTATCGTGCATCTTCGCTTTTATCGTTACTCCAATATGCACACCTCAATGACAATGCATGCTTCAATTCTCTCTGATATAGCATCGCTGCTTCTTTTATCGTTTATCGTCGCTCCAACGTGTACGTACCCTTATAGATCAGTGGCAGTGAACTCCATACATACAATTCAAGTCTGTCTAGGGTGACCAGACGTCCTTGTTTGCCGGACATGTCCTCCTTTTTAGGCCTTTGTCCGGGGTCCGGGTGGATTTAAAAAAAAAAAAAAAGTCCTCCTTTTCGTAACTTGTATGCCTGATATTTTTAAATTATCTGATTTGACGCCTTTTTTCAAATAATTTGCCTCTAAGTGGCAGCAACATCGACGGAATATACTCTTAGCCAACGATCATAATTCTCTTTGCTCCTCCTTGTTATGGTCGTTGCTCATAGGTAGCAAGTGAATCGAGAAATCGAGTTTGATCAAAGATCTTGTATATAATACTATACAAAAGTTTTGGGTTTGATATGCACTGATAGAAAGGAAGTTACATAAATTTGAACATCTTACTTTATATTAATTGTTCAATTTCATTCGCGTAATATAAATATTATAGGCTCCAGTTAGGTTAGGTTATCTGTAGGAGCAGGAAACATAGGTGATGAGGTACCTATGTTTTCAAAAAGTCACTAAGGACCAATGTCAGCTATGCCTTATTTCGAGCTTCACTCCATGCTAAAGGAAAGTATTTTCCATAGCTCGATAAACGCATTACATATTTCTTGCTGTAGTGTGTTACGGGCTTAAATCTGTACTGTAAATATTTTGTAATAAAATACTCCTAGGTATTGACGTAATTTAAAATATAATATAGGCCTAAACCTATATGATGTCACGTCAATATAGTCTATGATCAACTAACCTAATTTCCGCACGCCCTAGGGAAGAATACGGTCTCTAGTTATCAATATACAGGGTGATTCACGAAGATGTACCGCCACTTACAGAGCTTATTTCCGAAGACATTGAGCAAAGAAGTCATATAAATATTTGTCCTAATGTCAATATTTTCAGAGTTACACTGATTTGAAGTTGTTAGTAAAATACCATTATTATTCTTTAGTTTTGAGGGTAAAAGAATATTACAGATAGAGAATGAACTATTCAGGTGTATATTTTTTTAATTAGTTAGTATTCTGAAGCTAAAAATGTGTTGCTTCGTACAGAATTTTTTTTTTCGATTTGTAACTATAAAATTGCATTTTTCTTACGTATTTATCACAACACTTGTTACAAATCACGCCACTCTTGTAAATTCTTTAAGACTGTATATTAGGATACATAATTAAACTGTAAAGAATCGAGTTCCTAAAGTTGTATGATTTGTAACAATTTTTGTGGTAAGTGCGTAAGTATGATGTACAGTAAGTTTTAGTTAGAAATTGAAAAACAAAATCTGTACAAAGCAATTAACAACATATTTTTATCTTCATAACACTAGCCAATTAAAGAAATGATACTTCTGATTAGATCATACTCTATTTGTAATATTCTTTTACCCTTAAATCTAAAGAGTAACTTAATGATATTTTACAAAAATAATTTCTAATTAATTTAACTCTGAAAATAATGAGATTAGGACACATGTCTATATGACTTTTTTTTGCTCAGAATGTCTTCGGAAATGAGCTCCGTGAGTGACCACAAATACTCATGAATCATCCTGTATACTAAAAATTCAGACTGATAGAACTTTTTAATTTTTCTGTGTACATTGAAACGACTTGTGCTCTTTACTTTTGTTGTAAATAAAACATGTTCATTCTTAGTTCAATAATTTTGTGTAAAATGGTTGTGGAAATACTACTTAGCAATCGGCATATATGATACTAGACAGTATCTACTTCAAGTTTTTACTTTCTGATTGCATAACATATGAAGAGAAAGCAACGCGATTGAGCAGAAATGGTATCAAAAATGTTTGTGGCAATGAAGTTCATTATCACATACGAGTGGAGAAGTGTAACACTAAATGAACATTTTCTCCACACAATAGTTTCAGTGCTTAAAGAGATCTGGGTGAATGACGAATTGTCTTGGGTATTGAGCAAAATTTGTCACAATTTTTCAGAACTTTGTGCGCTAGACTCTTGTTTTGTTTTGTTTTGTTTTGTATGTTTTTTTTACGTAGAATAGTCATTAATTCAAACACAGACTTACGAATGTTACCCGTTATCATCAGTGTGATATTTTATGTTGATTAAGTGGAGTTCGTGCATTGTTCTAATTCCAAATTACGGATTCCCATTGTCTAACTGTCCAGTTTAGGTCGAAAGCTTTTCAGAATATTATCTTTCGGTGAATATTGCTGGAGGTAAGCAAAGTCCTTGAAAGACTGATAACATATCTTACTGGTTAAAAGTATTGACACGATTTCAATTTATAAAAAAGTGTAGTTTGAATAAACTTTCAATCATAGCTGCTTGCATCACATATTTAACTGGAGCCCCAAAGCAATAGAACCTTGACCAGGAGAATGCTGCACGCATAACACTTTTTGTATGTCGTTGTGTTGTTTTACTTTCACGATTCAAATATTGCATTAAAATTATTGAAATGGCGTTTCTTACTGTACTCTAAACTAAAACTACTTTTTTTGAATTAAAATTCGCGCACGTTGTACAAATTTCTTACGCCTTGGTAGCTCAGTTAGCAGAGAGTTGTCTTACGAGGACCGCGGTCCCGAGTTTAAATATCGACGATAGCGGAGTTGTATTTGAAGGGTTCAGAACTATAGTGGGCCAAGCGCCATTTACTAAAACCGTAGAAAACAAGGGTTAAAATGAAGTTATTACCATAATTCAATGGAAACATATAGCAAGTAATATAAAGTATACACATTCAAACTAAATGATATGTCACTCTTCATTAAATTATGGTATTCACTTAATTTTAACCCTTGCTTTCTCCGTTTTTAATAAATGGCGCTTGGCCCACTATGGCTCTGAATCCTTCATTTGTAGTGTACCAAGTCAAAGTTGTGAAGGTTTTCCTAGGGTTCCCTCGTTTTTCCTTCGTCATTCCACCAACACACTCCACAGTTTCACTGTCATAATGTTCGTTTCGAAAAATAGTGCATGTGCTGTGTTTGCGTGACATCGAAGCCGCTGTTCGCCACGACAAAATAATGTTACTCACGGTTTGTCCAAAGATCAGACATAAAACCGCACACTGATGATAACTATAACATTCGCATTTTGTGTTTATTTATGTATTTATTTATTATTTATTTATTTATTATTTATTTATTATTTATTTATTTATATATTTATGTATTTATTTATACATTTATTTATTTATTTATACATTTATTTATTTATACGTTTATTTATTTATGTATGTATTTATTTATTTGTTTATTATTTATTTATTTATACAGTTATTTATTTATACATTTATTTATTTATACATTTATTTATTTATTTATTTATTTATTTATTTATTTATTTATTTATTTATTAGTGTGTGCGGTGTGTGTGTGTGTGTGTGTGTGTGTGTGTGTGTGTGTGATCCTTGTTGAATAGTTGAGAAAATCAGGATTCCGATTCATAAAGAAATGTATTAGGCCTACTTCTTGTATGTATTTATTTACACTGCAAGTGGGCAAGCACCCGGTGGCAGTGGTATACAAAATATATAAACAATACACAATAAAATTTACAATACACGATACAATTACACAATACACAATACACAATACAATATGAATACACAATACAATTTAACACAATAATAATAAAACATAAATAAAATACCTAATTTTACAATACAACCTACATAATTACTTCCTTACAAATGGCTTTTAAGGAACCCGCAGGTTCATTGCCGCTCTCACATAATCCCGCCATCGGTCCCTATCCTGTGCAACATTAATCCAGTCTCTATTATCATATCCCACCTCTCTCAAATCCATTTTAATATTATCCTCCCATCTACGTCTCGGCCTCTCCAAAGGTCTTTTCCTTCCGGCCTCCCAACTGTGGTTTGTGTGTAGACGTAGTGTGTGTGTGTGTTTGTGTGTGTGTGTGTGTGTGTGTGTGTGTGTGTGTGTGAGTGAGTGATCCTTGTTGAATAGTTGAGAAAATCAGGATTCCGATTCATAAAGAAATGTATTACTTACTTCCTTACAAATGTCTTTTAAGGAACCCGCAGGTTCATTGCCGCCCTCACATAAGCCCGCCATCGGTCCCTATCCTGTGCAACATTAATCCAGTCTCTATCATCATATCCCACCTCCCTCATATACATTTTAATATTATCCTCCCATCTACGTTTCGGCCTCCCCAAAGGTCTTTTTCCTTCCGGCCTCCCAACTAACACTCTATAGGCATTTCTGGATTCGCCCATACGTGCTACATGCCCTGACCATCTCAAACGTATGTATTTAATGTTCATAATTATGTCAGATGAAGAATACAATGCGTGTAGTTCTGTGTTGTGTAACTTTCTCCATTGTCCTGTAACTTCATCCCTCTTAGCCCCAAATATTTTCGTAAGAACCTTATTCTCAGACACCCTTAATTTCTGTTCTTCTCTGAAAGTGAGAGTCCAAGTTTCACAACCATACAGAACAACCGGTAATATAACTGTTTTATAAGTTCTAACTTTCAGATTTTTTGACAGCAGACTAGATGACAAAAGCTTCTCAACCGAATAATAACAGGCATTTCCCATATTTATTCTGCGTTTAATTTCCTCCCGAGTGTCATTTATATTTGTTACTGTTGCTCCAAGATATTTGAATTTTTCCACCTCTTCGAAAGATAAATCTCCAATGTTTTATATTTCCATTTCGTAGAATATTCTGGTCACGAGACATAATCATATACTTCGTCTTTTCGGGATTTACAGTACTTCCAAACCTATCGCTTTAAAGAAATGTATTACTGCTATTAACTTTATTTTTATTGTTGCGCGTATGTCTTTGTTTCTGTGTTAGACATAATAAACGCTTATTTTTTTCTTGAAGAAGAGGAATTCCCTGGGTGTCTAGAGTCTGGAAATTTGTATGAATGTGAGTGTGATTGTGAGTGTGCCGGGTTAATATAAATTAACTAATCGTAACAAATATAAAAATACATCAGGACTGTCGCTGGGCAGTAACCTAAACACACGTTTCAGCGTCACATTGTTGACAAGTAACTCCACCTGTTAGCACAACCATAAAGCATCTAATAGATGCTGTAGAGTTACCAACAACGAAAAAATAAATAAATAAATAAACGCTTACTCTTATGAACAATTATTTAAAGTTAAAGCTAAATTTCCAAAGAGCTTTTCAAGAAAGCAATGATATTGGAATTATTGCAGCTCCCAACTCGCAAGGAAATTACAAAGTCATAAACGCTTTGCCTATAAGTTTGAACAATAAAATACGTACGTATTTTTCCATCGGTATTGAACTTTCATTGGCCCTACTCTATATTGTTCGATCCCAATGAAATCCCTTAAAATGTTTCGTCTGTGAAGTACATCTTAGAGTGCTTTGCTTTCCCCTGCCATTTTTATTTGACGTTGCTCCTTAGTGGCATTACAGCATCGTTATTAAATAAGCTTCATATTCTAAAAGAATATAAATAAAAAGTCATTATTCCAGCCATATCTATAACAGCTAGTGGAATTCCCTGGATTATCGGTCAGCGTCCCTAAGCCTCCACTCTGCCGCAACTGAATACTCGCTAATGCCTGGAGTGGAATTCCAGTGCTGCACAGTTACGCCATTCAAGTGTGTATATGTAGTACGTGGCGCCGCCATGATTGGTTGTTCTCTACATAATGCATGCCTTGCTAATTGTCGGTTGAGACGTGCTTCAATTAACACTACGGATGGGGATTGTTCCAGCGAAGAATTTGAAAGATACTATACATTAAGAATGCAGGAATGTATGGACGTACTCTGAGTGGCAGGGCGAGGATTTTCATGATTTGGCATATTTTTCTTTATAAGTCAATGAGTTGCTAAGTTTTACAAAAACCTATTATATGAAAAAAACTAACTAAATTAAGGTACTGTACTTTGTTAGGGCATATTTGTGCTTATTTGACAATTTTGTCCTGATTAAGCATATTTTAATGATCTATTGGTCATATTCAGCATATTTTTACCTTTTTGGAGCTTTTTGTACCCTTATATATATATATATATATATATATATATATATATCTATCCGAGGTTGGCTTCTTTCGTTCTTTGAAATTCGTAGAAGTATTTTCTTTCATTTTTTTTTTTTGGTAAAACTTTAATATTTTCTTCCTCCCCTTACGGCCTTAACTCTGCCAGCTAAAATAAATTATTATTATTATTATTATTATTATTATTATTATTATTATTATTATATAATGAATTTTATGACTTGTGGACATTTCTATATATTGAACATTTTGATTTTACGGACATTTCTGCATATTGAACATTTTGACTTGTGGATATTTCTATATATTGGACTTTTATGACTTGCGAACATTTCTGTATATTGAACATTTTGATTTACGGACATTTCTATATATTGAACATTTTGACTTGTAGATTTTTCTATACATTATACTTTTTGACTTGTAGATATTTCTATATATTGAACATTTTGACTTGTGGATATTTCTATATATTGGACTTTTTGACTTGTGGATATTTTTATATATCTGACTTTTGACTTGCGAACATTTCTGCATATTGAACATTTCGATTTGCGGACATTTCTATATATTGAACATTTTGACTTGTGGATATTTCTATATATTGGACTTTTTGACTTGTGGATATTTTTATATATTGGACTTTTTGACTTGCGAATATTTCTGCATATTGAACATTTTGATTTGTGGATATTGCTATATATTGAATTTTTTGACTTATGACATTTCTGTATATTGAATATTTTAATTTGCGGACATTTCTGCATATTGAACATTTTGATTTACGGACATTTCTATATATTGAACATTTTGACTTGTGGATACTTCTATATATTGGACTTTTTGACTTGTAGATATTTCTATATATTGAACTTTTTGACTTGTGGACATTCCTATATATTGAACATTTTGACTTGGGGATACTTCTATATATTGGACTTTTTGACTTGTAGATATTTCTATATATTGAACTTTTTGACTTGTGGACATTTCTGTATATTGAATATTTTGATTTGCGGGCATTTCTGTAGGCTATATTGAACATTTTGACTTGTGGATATTTCTATATATTGGACTTTTTGACTTGTGGATATTTTTATATATTGGACTTTTTGACTTGCGAACATTTCTGCTTATTGAACATTTTGATTTGTGGATATTACAATATATTGAATTTTTTGACTTGTGGACATTTCTGTATATTGAATATTTTAATTTGAGGACATTTCTGTACATTGAACATTTTGATTTGCAGACATTTCTGTTTATTGAACGTTTTGATTTTTGAACATTTCTATATTTTGGACATTTTGACTTGTGGACATTTCTATATATTGGACATTTAATTTGTGAACATTTCTGCATATTGGACATTTTGACTTGTTGCCCTATTTTAGTCGACATTTTAGTTGTGGACATTTTTGTAGTGTACTTTCTATAAATTGGACTGTGTGCTGTGGACGAATTGACCTGCAATGACATACAGTGAAACATTTTCATTTCATTATACCAGTCAGAAGTGACTTTGACATTTTATATTTGGGATACAATACTTGCAGTAAAATAAGAAGAATTACCCCGCACTATCCTTTCAATGCAGCTTTCATTAAAAATGTCCTTGTCAGATATTGTCTAATGTAATACAATAAGGAAGTGTGTGACATTTCATAGAACACTATTTACTTTTCATTCCATCGCTACAGGCCCACAACTTAATCACTGTTATTATCGGTTAAGCGTTACAGCATTGTTTTTCTCTTGGCCTTGATTTACTCATCCCATTCCGTTCTTTTCCTGTGGAAGTCTTCTCATTCGGCAAAGTATGGTTTGCTGGGTGTATTTATTGCTGCAATGTGTCTTCTTTTTTTACTTTCTCACTAACCTTTGTGAGCCTTATAAAATAAATGTAAAGATTTTCATGCAAACACGTTCTAACCATTCTTCATACTGAACCACTGGTTTTTAGGACAGGGTCTATTAGACGGGTTTTATTCATAATCAGTATACAGAGTCAACCGTAAGTAATATCATTAGTTTCAGGGGGTTATTCTTTAAGATATTTCAAACAAAAAATGTTAATACAATTTTGTTCGTTTTTGTTTTCTTTTCGAGATTGTTGTTGTTTATTGACTTTTCTGGCTTTGAGCCAGAGGCCGTTTTAGGGTCTTACACGCGCAGGATGGCCTCTGCAGCCATTGTGCATAAATAATAATAAAAATATATTTACACATGTGACACTATTTCTGGCATAAGTGCCAGTAGGTGTGTGATTGATTCCTTTTATTTTGGTGTAGGCCTAATTTGTTAATTTGCGATATTTAAGGAATGATGAAAGGGAGAAGAGTTCGGGGTAAAAGATGTCAGCTGATAGACAACGTTAAGGTATTATATGGGGAGATTAAGAGAAAAGCAAGAAATTGGGAAGAATGAGAGAGAAAAAAGTGTTTCATATTAAACATTTCATAGCGTGTGTTGGAAAGCCATTGATTTAATTCCAGGAAATCGAAATAGGATAGGAATAACAAAGGAAGCTTTTAATAAAAAAAAAGAAAGGAGCATCTTCTGCGGACCTCTGGAAAAAGAACTACGGGAAACACTAGCGAAGTGCTTTGTGTGGAGTGTGGCATTGTAACTCTCTGCCGCCTGAAGTCAAGGGCTGCCGAACATTGAAATCTTTCAAATCCAAGTTAGAAAATTATCTTATGACGAGTTGCTAAACTAACTTACTATTATGACAAATGTTGTATTGCATGTTTTCACGTATTCACTTTTTTATGTTCTAGTGATATTTAACATATATTATATTTTTGTTTTCATATTTCCCGATAATGGTATACAGTATCTATAATGTGATAACTTGAGCTATATATAATCATAATTTTCCATACTGTGTGTACCTAAAAATATTGTATCCATTGTATGCTTTGTACTGCTCTATTTTATTACTATTATCATTATTATTATTATTATTATTATTATTATTATTATTATTATTATTATTATTATTTAGTATTATTATTATTATCATCATCATCAATAATTGTCTTATTTTTTATACTTTGTATGTCTCATTTATTTTGACCTGCTGTTCACATTTTATTATCTTTTTCCTTTCTTTCTATATGTTATATACCTATTATGTCTGATTTCTACTTACTTGTTGTTTACATTATATTATTATTATCTTATTCAGTGTGTAAAATTGTAGTGTACTTTTTAAATTTGTAGTGTTTTTTGTAACGCAGTTTTACTCCTGGTTGAGTGTTAGAGAAGGCCGTATGACAGGTAAAATAAATAATAATAATAATAATAATAATAATAATAATAATTATTATTATTATTATTATTATTATTATTATTATTATTATTATAGGGCAGAAATATGGACATTACGACGAGGTGAAGAGGAATGAATAGAAGCATTTGAAATGTGGATATGGAGAAGAATGGAGCGTGTGAAATGGACAGACAGAATAAGAAATTAAGCTGTGTTGAAAGAGTGGGTGAAGAAAGAATAATGCTGAAACTGATCAGGAAGAGAAAAAGGAATTGGTCGTGTCATTGGCTGAGAAGAAACTTCTCACTGAAGGCGGCACTGGAGGGGATGGTGAACGGGAGAAGAGTTCGGAGCAGAAGAAGGTATCAGATGACAGACGACATTAAGAAATGTGGAGTCTATGCGGAAAAGGCAGAAAATAGGAAAAATTGGCGAATGCTGGGTTTATTTAGTAGGTTATTTTACGACGCTTTATCAACAGCTTAGGTTATTTAGTGCCTGAATGAGATGACGGTGATAATGCCGGTTAAATGAGTCCGAGGTCCAACACCGAAAGTTACCCAGCATTTGCTCATATTGGGTTGAGGGAAAACCCCGGAAAAAACCTCAACCAGGTAACTTGCCCCGACAGGGAATCGAACCCGGGCCACCTGGTTTCGCGGCCAGACGCGCTAACCGTTACTCCACAGGTGTGGACATGCTGGGTTTGCAGTGAAAGATCTGTGACTATGAATAAATGAATACAATTATTTCCATTATTCAAGGTTCTAATTCTTTTCTTCATTCAACTAGACAGTGAAATCGTCTGCCCGCTGTTACATAGCACACGCGGAGCTTCATTGTCAAAACGAGAGCTTCAGTGTGAGCAATAGTCGATCCTATGCCAGAGAAGGAAGTCAGCACTAAACTTTGATTCAAGAGTTAAATGGTAAATCTAAACCAATTCTCTAAGTAAAGCTTCATCCAACGTGAAAGTAAATTTTGTGAACTACTTCGAAGTGAGTTGTCAGCTTCACACCGTTCCTCAACCACATCCAAAAAGACGATCTCGGAATCCATTGTAGTCGACGCTCTCTGACTTGATGAAACACGCGGATATTTTCAATGTCACTTCCCGCAATTCATATCCTCCTACCACTGCATCTTCCTGTATATTTCGTGACTAGAAAGAAAGAGAACCATGGGGCATTTTTGTATCGTTTAAAGCCTATACAGTAGGCCTATTTAAATAATAATAATAATAATAATAATAATAATAATAATAATAATAAATTTAGCTTTCCTTATGAAAAGGTTGCCAGATTTGACAAAGCGTATTACATAATTTGGAAATACACCTAAAAGTTAAAATGATATATATTTGAAGCGGTTAGAGAATCGAATATACAAAATGTCAGAAAAATTTACACCTAAGTAGCGTTTGTGCTCATTTACAGTTAAGAAAGGGGAGGGGGGAATATCATCAGAGAGGTTAGAATGATTTGAATGCCATATACCGCGAGAAAAATAATAGTACGGATTTGTTGGCATTGATATCTAAACCAATCAACAGCCATCGGTTAAGATAACTTCAAACTTCCATTATCACGCCCATACAAGTGATTTCTCAATATCTGAACCGATCCTTTGATGGAACTAATGGCTATTTCCTTCACAATGATGTGTGTTAGCCCCAGGTTTTTACATTTGTTGGCAAGGAAGGAGGGTATGGTACCTCGTGCTTCCACCATGTACAATGTAATGTAAATGTAATTTCTCACACTAGTTTATTAAACCGTGTCGGACTGTAAAGAAAACAACTATCGCAATGTCCATATTTTATATGTTGTACAATATTATAGTACTGTGAAATTTTAATTTTCCTACCTATCATTTTACCTTTTAGGTGTGTTTCCAAATTATATGTAATACGCTTTGTCACATCTGGCAACCTTTTCATAAGGGAAGCTAACTTTCTTTCTAAAAATTATAGCATAATAACCTATTATCCTGTTGTATCCTATAGGATAATTTGCGAATTTAAGGGTTAACAGTTAGCATGCCTTACCGTAAACGAACGGGCCCGGTTTCAAATTCTGGTTTGGACAAGTTACGTGGTTGAGGTTTCTTCCGGGGTTTTCCTTCAACCTACTAAGAGTAAATGTTGGATAACTTTGGGCGTTGGTCCCTCGACTCATTTCGCTGGCATTATCACTAAGGCTAGGATTCTTAGGTAAATAAATATTTTATTTACACTGTAATAGAAACTCATAATTGTATTTTAAGTTTCGGACATTTTCTAGCATATATTTTAAATTTTATTTCACATAAAAGCATAGTTTGAATGTTTAATGTAAATACATATTTTCAAATATTTACATAAGAAAATATAACAATTAAGTTTTCATGAAGTAATTTTCGACAAAAGCCTCATTTCAGATCAATCGTCATCTGAATATTCAGTGCAGTTACTTCGACGTGACAGCTGGCAACTGTTTCTCGGAATTGCCTATCTATGGAACTGCAGTTTGCTCTCTCACCACAAGCGATAAGAGCTGTCACCGCTAAAAAATTGAACTTAATGTAACTAACACACATAAACACTGATGTGTAATTTAGTATAGGCCGCGTCACCGTTTTTGGCATGTGAAATAAGTACTGGGAACCTTAAGTGCTGTTGTCTTACCTTTTTAGCAGTCAATGGGCGATAAAGCTGACAATTTTGATTGGCAGATTGTTGCTGTGACGTGTGTTTAGGAGGAGGTACCGTTCTCATCTGCAATGACAACAGAAACTCACTGAATATCTTACTTTTGCCACACTCTGGTCAGATTGTGGTTGGTAGATTGCTGACGTGACGTGTATAGGAGGTGATACCATTCTCAGCTATATTATCAACAGATGCTCGCAGACTGTGCATTGTACTCAAGGACACGCGTCAGAAACGCTGGCGTCAGCAATAGTGCCTTGCAATTATCATAACACTGATTCAGGAAGCAATTATAATTTCATAAACATCACCTGCCTCTGTTTTCGTTTCCAATCATAAACATGTCCCTAGGAAGTGTATGTTGTTTCTGAATGGCCAGGGCGCTCTTTTTCCCAGTACAATGCAGTGTTCCGCGATAATCGTCAGTCATTTGTGATGGACAAGTTGAAGATGAATCTCATTGTGTACTGTAATACTTCAGCAGTTGGCGATATAGCATAATTTATACTAGTGAGTACTGCATATTGGTTCTATTCACATAAAATAATTTAAACATGATTAAATATTTTCTCTTTTTGACATTTAGCACAGCCGTGGAAAAAATGTGATCGTGCGCCGAGCCACTGAGTAATCTGCAACGTGCATAGCATCTATGGTGGGAGGCGGGCATCCGAAGGGGAAGTGAAGCAACTGTCGACTTACGAGTATCAAAGGATTTTCATTTTCCTTACGTCAAGCACTTAAATATAATTTTCTACAGTATAGGGTTACAAACTAATGTAACGAAGAAAGAAATGAATAAGAAAACATAGGACACATTATCACAACCTAAAATTAACTGTCTTCAGAATGTCTCTGCGACAGAGTTTCAAAATCAGAAATTATGTCACTTACTGCCAGTCGTAGTTGATCACGAAGGTATTTGTCTGTCAGTCGTGATCTAAATTTGGTTTTTACTATAGTTTTTCACGAACGTAAGTTGTAGCGAACATGGCTTCAACAGAGTAAGCGAAAGAACGAAGCTTCGGGTATTTATTTTTTGACAAAAATTTGAAAAGTTCAACATTTGTCAAGTCCTTACATCTAGCTTTCATTGTAAATCTGTGCGTTTAAATTGAAGATCTAACAGCATTATTCGTATATGTGCTGAAAAAGGATTGACGTACAGAGATAATAATAATAATAATGATAATGATAATGATGATGATGATGATAATATCTAACCTTTTAATGTTTCTTGAGTGACATGTAGTATAATGCTGTTTTATGTTACACAACCGTTTTCCTCGTAATACTTGTGAACAAATCAACATTTAATATTCTCATCATATTGGCAGCAGAGTTTGACTCCAGTGAGTGAGAGGGTGGGGGTTGGAGGAGGTAGGAAGCAAGAGAAATGCATAGCTATCATTGTGATCCACAATGTGCCCCAGAGTCACATTTTCGCCACGGCTGATTTAGCACATAAAAAATAAATATTTTCCCGATTTTTAGAACCTAAAAATCCGAGCTCTAATTATCACCTTCATGTCATTCAGACGTTGGATAACCATAGCAGTTGATAAAGCGTCGTAAAATAACTAATTAGAAACAAAAACAAAAAATGTACCAGTTGTTTTACTTAGGCCTACTCATCCAGGCTATCTGAAGTAATTGATCATTAGAAAGCTAGAGCAAGAAGGGATCAGGGAAATTTCGGGAAATGCTAAAATTATCTGAGAAATAGAAACGGGCAAAATAGTAAAATACTTTGCTTCAGTCTCTGTACGCTGCCAAAGTGCTGTGTTATAGTTTTTATATTTAATTTGACTGGTATACAATACCGATGCGTGGTAACAATCCGTCATCTCACAAGCAAACGTTCTGATGGGGGCAGATAAAAAAGTTTTTTTTTTCTTCCACCATGTTAATAATGCCAAAAGAAGTGCTTATACAAATTTTGACCATTCGACAGCAATTACGAGGGCCGTAAAAAATAAGTTCGCCAGGGGCCGTTAACAGAAAAAAAACACAATTTCATCGGACAAATTTATTGGAACGAACACAGCAATGTTGAGCTATTTTTCAACATATTTCCCATCGAAATTGAGGCATTTCTCATATCATGGGATCGACAGAGAGAGGTGCAGACGCAGTCAAAAGCTGGTTCCGATCTGAGGCGGCTGACTTCTACGACACAAAAATTGATCCCATGGTATGACAAATGTCTCAATTTCAGTGGAGGATATGTTGACAAATAGCGCAACAATTGCTGTATCTGTTTCAATAAATATGTCTATGCAATTGTGCTTTTTTCTATAAACGGCCCCAGGGAAAATCACTTTCTGGACGGCCTCGTAATTGCGGTCGAGTGGCCAAAATTTGTATAAGCACATCTTTTGACATTATTAACACGGTAGAAGAAAAAAATTTAACTTTTTTATCTGCCCCCATCAGAACGTTTGCTTGTGAGATCGACGCACGGTCCACATTAACAGCGGACAAATATCTGAACTGTGATGTCAGCGAGAAAAGGCCGACCGACTTTTCCAGAAGCTCTCTTATTCGAAAATAGGAAGCAAGTCCAAGACATGGAACTCACGCTTTAGGCCTGCTTGTATTCGGAAGGAAGTCACGCTGAAGCTTTTGTCGGTGTTAGAAGCTATCTTCTTCGTCTGGGTATTTGAAAGTTTTCCATTTTAAGTAACATGACCAATCAAGCAAGATAACGAAAGGCGAAATCACATCACCCAAGTAAGCCATTCTGTGTTGAACTAGAATTAGCCGTGACTTTGTGGACATTGCCCATTGTCTCTAGATTAATTAAAACAACTTTCTGAGGCTGGATCTCGTTAGAAGGGGAAGTTAAATGAAGCTATTGTGAAAAGTCCATTAGAACCATTCTCCATCGCTGAAGCCCAGATTGGTCCCACATTTCTTTTCAGCTCCTATCTAAGGAAAGGAAATTCCGAAACGTTGTTTTAATTAAAGTTCAGATAATAGCCAACGTTCATAATGCTGGTGTGGATTAATTTGGGAGGGCACTGTAATGCGTCAAACACGACAACCTTCTTAAACTTGATCAGTTATTGTCACCATTTAAAGAGGAATGGAATGCGTTGTGACAGATAGTTAACAGGCTAGGGAAATTCTAATCGGATGAGATGTTATTAAGAAACTGGATTAAATGGAGGAGTCATCTGCAGCAAAAAAGTGATTCTCATGTTCTCCATTAGAGTCTACACATTTAAATCAGGGTTTCTACACTATTTTATGTGCAAGCTTTCAGTTTGGATGAACTGTAATTTAATTTATTTGAATAATTATTAAACGGACGACGGAATGAACGCTTTGAATTATTTATGTAGATCCATAAGTCTTAAGAAAGAAAACAACAATATCATCATCATCATCACCATCACCATCATCATCATCATCATCATCATCATCATCATCAACACTTCAAAGTATAGGAATGTCGCTCGTTCCGGCTTCACAATAATTCAGCCCAAAGTTTTCTAGGACGTTCTCCATCTCGGCATTCTCTTGCTTTGTAATTTTTTATCTCTCATCATATGATGAACTCACTGTTATCTATATTATATTACCTTATTGTACACAGTCTGTCTCGGAGAGGGTAGCTCCTTTAGCAAATCCTGACATGCGAGAGGTTGATACCTCCACCATGGAAAATAACAATTACTCAAAAACTTCACAGTATATAGTCAAGAAAGAAAACTTTACTCAAATTTTATAACTTGATGCATTTCCATTATATGTTTCACTGCAGTGAAAATTAGATAATTACATAGAAAGAAAACTGAAGAAGAGTTTATATTGCCAAATAAATTTTTAAAATATATATTTTTAGCAGAAGAAGAAGAAAGTTGAAAAATAGGTAGGCCTATTACAAAAATTACACATTTTCTTAGAATATGTTTTATGTGTTTAAAAATAATTTTCTTTATATGTTGCGATTGATATTAATATCTTTATTTCATTTTGTTCAGATATAATGGTGGAAGATACAGATGCTTGGAGGAAAATAAAATTGTGATTGAGGACAAGAACCTTCCGAGGTTTGATACATCACAGTGATTGATTGACTTATTGATTGATCGATCGATTGATTGGTTGATTGATTGATCGATCAATTTATTTATTCGTTCATTCCTTCATTCGTTTATTCATTTATTCATCTATCTATCTATCTATCTATCTATCTATCTATCTATCTATCTATCTATCTATCTATCTATCTATCTATCTATCTATCTATCTATCTATCTATCTATCTATCTATCTATCTATCTATCTATCTATCTATCTATCTATCTATCTATCTATCTATCTATCTATCTATCTATCTATCTATCTATCTATCTATCTATCTATCTATCTATCTATCTATCTATCTATCTATCTATCTATCTATCTATCTATCTATCTATCTATCTATCTATCTATCTATCTATCTATCTATCTATCCATCTATCCATCTATCCACCTATCCACCTATCCACCTATCCACCTATCTACCTATCTACCTATCTACCTATCTACCTATCTACCTATCTACCTATCTACCTATCTACCTATCTATCTATCTATCTATCTATCTATCTATCTATCTATCTATCTATCTATCTATCTATCTATCTATCTATCTATCTATCTATCTATCTATCTATCTATCTTCTATCCATGTATCTATCTATCTATCTATCTATCTATCTATCTATCTATCTATCTATCTATCTATCTATCTATCTATCTATCTATCTATCTATCTATCTATCTATCTATCTATCTATCTATCTATCTATCTATCTATCTATCTATCTATCTATCTATCTATCTATCTATCTACCTACCTACCTACCTACCTACCTATCTATCTATCTATCTATCTATCTATCTATCTATCTATCTATCTATCTATCTATCTATCTATCTATCTAATCTTGTCTTGTCTTGTCTTGTCTTGTCTTGTCTTTCTGTCTATTTATTAAATAGTCAGACTTTCTTCTTCTACAGATATCACCTGTGAAGATTATAAAATTAATAGGTCCTAAAATAGAGCACTCTACATTTCAATTTAATTGAATCGTGGAGTTTATTAAACATATGTCATATTTTAAACCAGTTTACATAACTTGCAGAAAGACTCATTTTCTCAACTTATGAAGAAAGACATAATAATAATAATAATAATAATAATAATAATAATGATAATAATGATAATGATAATGATAAACCAATCAATTTCACATGGGCTTGAGACTAAATATTACCTCGAAAAGAAACTAGTTTGGTTATAGTTTTCTTTGCAGACACCGAACTCTTATTCTTTGCCAGTATTTGAGAACTCTGAAATTAAAATATTTGTGATATTTTTACCAGCCACAATAGACACGTCACATTATGCTACATGGATTTTGTTCTCACGGGACGCGGCGAATTGCATGTGGGTCGGACATTTGCGATGTGGAAGAGGGTGGAGCAATGTCTGCATCGTGTAACAAAGCGTACGGCGAAAATAACAGACTGGACGTCAAGTACAATGCCTCGCATCTCGCTCCGTGGGATAGAGCTTAGTTCCACTGAGTATCTACGAAACTGTTACATCATGCAGGAAATGTCTGTCACGTACTGTTGTACATATTGATTATTGACTACATTCATTTTTAGATCTCAGCAGTAAAATTCCATTGATCTTCGCAGTTTCACATATACAAAACCTTCCACGGCAGTCGTAAGCAAATTTATAATAGGCCCATGCACCCAAATTTTGTTTCAATTATGTTAATACTTCAGTATTCTGTAGGAAAATGTTCGCATTATCCATATTATAAATAATTGACTGATGTCAGAATTTACTCAGTCATTACACCTACCTTCGTCATCTTTTCAAACATAGCATTATTTTTCTTTGAGCAACTCTTGAATTATTTTTAGTTGGTTATTTAACGACGCTGTATCAACTACTCGATTATTTAGCGTCGATGGTATTTGTAATATCGAGATGAGCCCGAGGATTCGTCTTGGATCACCTAACATTCGCCTTACGGTTAGGAAAAACCTCTGAAAAAACCCTAATGAAGGATGGATAGAACAGAGAAAAATTCTCTCCGGCACCGGGACTTGAACCCGGGTTTTCAGCTCTACGTGCTGACGCTTTATCCACTAAGCCACACCGGATTCCAGTTCAGTTTAAGTTCTATCTACCTCTCAGTTTTCCCTTTGGTGGCGTACTCTCATGTACTGTGTCCCAGAATATGTGACAGTGGCACAATGTACAATGTACTGTGTACAGAGGTGCACTCATTACGAGTGACTAAGTGGTCGGGATCCGACGGGATGAGCGCTGTCTTGATTATTTACGCATATCATATTATTATAATATACCGAAGTACTTAGTGATAAAGCGTCAGCACATTAGCTGAAAACCCGGGTTCGAGTTCCGGTGCCGGAGAGAATTTTTCTCTGTTCTATCCATCCTTAATCATATCATAATGCAGAATTCCTGCACGGAAATATAATATGTGCTTCGGTACATCATAATAAGAAGCAGGTGATCTGAACAAGTGGCAATCGAACCCAGATACAAACGCAACTCCGGATCGTCAGGCAAGCACCTCAGCCGACTGAACTACGCCGGTGGCTTCTTCTCTTCAATCAGTAGTGTGCAACATTATTTCATTACTCCAGGTTGAAGTTTCAGGCTAGAATAGTGCTTAATAATAATAATAATAATAATAATAATAATAATAATAATAATAATAATAATAATAATAATAATAGCAGTAGTAGTTTATTTTATTTTATTGGGTTATTTTACGACGCTGTATCAACATCTAGGTTATTTAGCGTCTGAATGAAATGAAGGTGATAATGCCGGTGAAATGAGTCCGGGGTCCAGCACCGAAAGTTACCCAGCATTTGCTCGTATTGGGTTGAGAGAAAACCCTGGAAAAAACCTCAACCAGGTAACTGGCCCCGACCGGGATTCGAACCCGGGCCACCTGGTTTCGCGGCCAGACGCGCTGACTGTTACTCCACAGGTGTGGACCAGTAGTAGTAGTAGTAGTGGCGTTGGTAGCAGCAGTAGTGGTGGTAATAGTAGTAGTAGTAGTAGTAGTAGTAGTAGTAGTAGTGTTGGTGGTGGTGGTGGTGGTGGTGGTGGCGGCGTTGGTAGCAGTAGTAGTAGTAGTAGTAGTGGTGGCGTTGGTAGCAGCGGTAGTGGTAGTAGTAGTAGTAGTGGCGTTGGTAGCAGCAGTAGTGGTAGTAGTAGTAGTAGTGGTGGTGGTGGTGGTGGTGGTGGCGTTGGTAGCAGCAGTAGTGGTAGTGGTGGTGGTGGTAGTAGTAGTAGTAGTGGCGTTGGTAGCAGCAGTAGTGGTAGTGGTGGTAGTAGTAGTAGTAGTAGTAGTAGTAGTAGTAGTGGCGTTGGTAGCAGCAGTAGTAGTAGTAGTAGTAGTGGCGTTGGTAGCAGCAGTAGTAGTAGTAGTAGTAGTGGCGTTGGTAGCAGCAGTAGTAGTAGTAGTAGTAGTAGTGGCGTTGGTAGCAGCAGTAGTAGTAGTAGTAGTGGCGTTGGTAGCAGCAGTAGTAGTAGTAGTAGTGGCGTTGGTAGCAGCGGCAGTAGTAGTAGTAGTAGTGGCGTTGGTAGCAGTAGTAGTAGTAGTAGTAGTAGTAGTAGTAGTGGCGTTGGTAGTAGTAGTAGTAGTAGTAGTGGCGTTGGTAGTAGTAGTAGTAGTAGTAGTAGTAGTGGCGTTGGTAGCAGTAGTAGTAGTAGTAGTAGTAGTAGTAGTAGTAGTAGTGGCGTTGGTAGCAGTAGTAGTAGTAGTAGTAGTAGTAGTGGCGTTGGTAGCAGTAGTAGTAGTAGTAGTAGTGGCGTTGGTAGCAGTAGTAGTAGTAGTAGTAGTGGCGTTGGTAGCAGTAGTAGTAGTAGTGGCGTTGGTAGCAGTAGTAGTAGTAGTAGTGGCGTTGGTAGCAGTAGTAGTAGTAGTAGTAGTGGCGTTGGTAGCAGTAGTAGTAGTAGTAGTAGTAGTAGTGGCGTTGGTAGCAGCGGTAGTGGTAGTGGTAGTAGTAGTAGTAGTAGTAGTGGCGTTGGTAGCAGCAGTAGTGGTAGTGGTAGTAGTAGTAGTATTAGTAGTGGCGTTGGTAGCAGCAGTAGTGGTAGTAGTAGTAGTAGTAGTAGTAGTAGTAGTAGTAGTAGTAGTAGTAGTAAGAGTATTCGGAGGAACAGGAGTAGGGATAGGAGTAGTATCGAAATCAGGATCATTATTATTATTATTATTATTATTATTATTATTATTATTATTATTCTTTTATCATCCTGTCTCCTGTCAAAAAATGTGAAAGATGGAATTTATAAATCAGTTATATTATCGGTTGTGCTTTATGCTTGTGAAACTTGGACTCTCACTTTGAGAGAGGAACAGAGATTAAGGGTGTTTGAGAATAAGGTGCTTAGGAAAATATTTGGGGCTAAGAGAGATGAAGTTACAGGGGAATGGAGAAAGTTACACAACACAGAACTGCACGCATTGTATTCTTCACATGACATAATTAGGAACATTAAATCCAGACGTTTGAGATGGGCAGAGCATGTAGCACGTATGGGCGAATCCAGAAATGCAAAAAGAGTGTTAGTTGGGAGGCCGGAGGGAAAAAGACCTTTGGGGAGGCCGAGACCTAGATGGGAAGATAATATTAATGGGAGGTGAGATATGATGATAGAGACTGGATTAATCTTGCTCAGGATAGGGACCAATGGCGGGCTTATGTGAGGGCGGCAATGAGCCTCCGAGTTTCTTAAAAGTCAGTAAGTATTATTATTATTATTATTATTATTATTATTATTATTATCATTATTATTATTAGACTTTTAATTTCAAGAAACTGCTAGTTGATTGCTGTTTGGCCATTAACGCAGCCAATATATTAAAAAAATTGCACGTAAAAAGTTTTAATTCCATTATTGATCAGTGGAGAACAAGAAAGAACATTTTGGGGACATTTCTGTGCATAATATGCTGATACAATTTTTCAGTAATAAACCTGTAGAAGAGAGGAAAATCAGATTCTCTGGAAGGATATGATTAAAAATGCCTGATCGTTTCGTGACCGAAACAGATATTTGATCTTATACTTGCCAGATAAAGAGACTGAACTCGTCCTGCCGACTTACACCTGGGCGCTCACCAGTTTGTTTATAATCGTACAGGATGCATCTCTGTAAACGCAAAGCTAAGCACATATTTTTAGCATCAAATACAAGAATTACACTTCCTTGGCCCATTAGCACTTCTCAGAACTCAGTTTGGCGACTGATGACGGTGATTCCAAGTAGAAACATTGCTCAGTGTATTCTGGCAAGGTCTTGTTTACGATCTGTGTCACACACCACTTCCCTTTGTGTTCTTTGTCTTGTATATGTAGAGCAACCTTCTGAAGAATGTGTACGGCTTAATGCTGAACTTTAAATCGCAAATTAAAATGTTAGTTCTCTTTGCACTGCACCCTGGCACAGCGGACGGCACACGTGCATTCTGCTCTGGTCTATAGCTACTCGTATCGTAGCTGTTCTATGATCTGGTATTATGTGCACTCCTCCGTTAAAATTTCATTACCAGTATTCAACTCAATCATCTCATTTTTATTGCTTGCTGATATATAGAATTGAAGGGAACCTACTAGCTACATTAATTCACAGAGCTAATAGATCAAGTCAATGCGAACAAGTTTTGTCAAGTAAGTTTCTTGATACGTCCAATAGTTTTGAGAATACGAAATGTAACGTGGCTTGTTCTTTATGACGTTCAATGTCTTCAATTTTATATATATAATAATAATAATTTTAAATGTTTTTAATTTCATAATTCAGGCACACTGCATGCCTCTTAATATATTGTATTACTAGCCATACCCGTGCGCTCCGCTGCACCCGTTAGAAATAAATATAAAGTAATTACATAATTAAAATAGGACATTTGATCCAGGGAACATTCGTGTTTGATAGAAGGATAAATCGTTTAATATGTTACTTAATTTAAATTGCATCCAAATAATTAAAATGCGATCATTTTGGTCCAGAGACACTCATTTGGTGCAATGACAATTCCTTTAACATGTTTCTTAATTTTTATTACATGCAACCATAGCTTAATGAAGATTGACATCATTTAGATTTAATGTGTATATTTTATTTTACTTTTATAGGTTTCCATTGAATTATGGTAATAACTTAATTTTAACCCTTGTTTTCTACGTATTCAGTAGGGCTAAATGGCGCTTGGCCCACTATGGTTCTGAACCCTTCAAATAACTTATATTACATATTATATTATATTATATTATATTATATTATATTATATTATATTATATTATATTATATTATATTATATTATATTATATTATATTATATTATATTATATCAGAAGTTTCTGTAATAACATTATAGCATTATGTCCATCTAGAGAAACTACACTTTCCAATGGTGAAATAATAATTAATTATACAAATCGGTTAATTTGGCTTCCGATATTACTTCATACAAACACAGAAACATTCTCTGTAGGCTATCTTTCATAGCTTTCGATTGTTGCTGTCCAAGGCCCCTTATAGACGAAGTCATTTGTTTTTTAATTCATTACACGGCCCTAGATAGCAGTTATTTTAATTTTAAAACTCATTTATCTCATTAAATATCAGTCCTATCAAAATTGTTCAATGAATAAAACTTATCCCAAATTATTTTTAAAGAAACGTTTGTTATGTAACATTTTTCACAAAAATCAATAATAAGCGAGATATTTCGATTTATTTAATTCAGGCCCCCTTATAACCCCCTTTTAAATAATGTATTTTGAATGCCATATAGCCTAAAATCTAAGTTACAACGAACTTAATTTATATTCCAATTTTCATCAAAATCCGTTCATCCATTATCGCGTGAAAAGGTAACAAACATACAGACAGACAGACAGACATACAAACAAAAATTTCAAAAAAGCGATTTTCGGTTTCATGGTGGTTAATTATATATGTTAGTACCAATTATTTTTGGAAAATCGAAAATTACCAGAAAAATTTCGGCTATAGATTTATTATTAGTATAGATAGATAGATAATTATGTTCATTGGAAGACTTTCTATCTGTATGTGAATTTAATTTTAAGAATATGCATGGTCAGATTAATTACTAGTGTTTTATAAATATGTTTAAATAATATATTCACCTAGTTCAAATGTTTGTTTGTTAGAAAACTATCACCTGAAGATGATTTGAAAGTAAATCGAAAATATTCGTGACGTATATTAACATTGTATCTTCATGTAACAGAATCCATTTCTGCCATCATAACATGATAAGTGATTGACTGAAAAATAAAAAACTAATTTATATGATATAAGCATGAAAGTTTGGAGTTTTCAAACTTTCATGTTAACGTCTTACGGTAATTTTTATGTCAATGCTTATGTGAATCATTGTGAATGATCCCATTTGGTAGCCTGGGCGCAAACTTCTGTGTTTATGTTACGGTTATGTTTAATTTTTCATTGTGAATGGGCCTTTATACTGTTATACACGACGTTTGTAGTGATTATTAGTAAGGAATTTACACACGACGTACAAACGAGCTACTCATTGTATAAGTATAAGACAAAGTCTGTATAAATAGAGTTTTTATTAGTAAGGCCGTTATTATATGCCTATTTTACTTTTGTGCCTTACTCTCTCGGTGATTTTCTTTTTGTTTAATTCGGCTCCTACTACTAGCGCTTTCGTCCAACACGCGCCCGCGAACCATAGCCTGAGACAGGTGTTTATACAGTATCTCCCTATCTGTTCCATGGGTTATACGTTGCTGCTATGTGATATTCTTGTGGTTAACATGAAAAGTCCTTGAGTTCCGTAATGTCCTGTTTTATCTTTTATCGAAATTACAATCTTTTTGTTTACATTTTGCTCTTGAATTCCTGTTGATGTCATCCCTGAAAGCTTTTGATGTCGCACGTCGACGGAAATGTTGGCGGAGGGTGTGGATGGAAGTAGGCGTCGCCGCATCGATTCATTACAATAGCCGCACAAGAGGGATGGCGGATATCGCTTTCCCAAACTGCGGAGGAGACATCGACAACGCGGGAGGTGGAGTATTTACTTCCACATCTTGATTACACAACATCGGAGTGACGAAATGAAGTTCTAAAGCCTACTTTTGTTCATTTGTAAGCAGATTGAGGGAGACAAAGTTTGAGATCTTTAAGGACGACGACGGAATTATCTTTCCTGTTTTAACGAAGATGTTCAAAGTTTTGTGAAAATGTATCTTTCCCTTTCATCCACACTCTTTTGATCTTCACCGATCTTTTTACCATACTTCTTTGCTTTCTCCCTTCCTTTTCTGCTCGCTGTTCTCATCTCCAACAACTTATGAGACTAATAACAACAAGAAATACGACTTGGCTTCTTTGTTATTTTTCCCTATTTTGCTTTGTATTATCCTTTCTTAAGGAGACACGTCACTAAAAATGACAATTACTTTCCTAATAATTTTTTCAACCAAATTTTGAGAGCTTGTTTACTATGCACTATCACCTTTAATTTTTAACTTTCCTCTAGAACATGCCATTAAAAAAGTTCAGGATAATACAGAGGGTTTGGAATTGAACGGGTTACATCAGCTGCTTGTCTATGCGGATGACGTGAATATGTTAGAAGAAAATCCACAAACGATTAGGGAAAACACGGAAATTTTACTTGAAACAAGTAAAAAGATAGGTTTGGAAGTAAACCCCGAAAAGACAAAGTATATGATTATGACTCGTGACGAGAATATCGTACAAAATGGAAATATAAAAACTGGAAATTTATCTTTTGAAGAGGTGGAGAAGTTCAAATATCTTGGAGCAACAGTAACAAATATAAATGATACTCGGGAGGAAATTAAACACAGAATAAATATGGGAAATGGCTGTTATTATTCGGTTGAGAAGCTTTTATCATCCAGTCTGCTGTCAAAAAATCTGAAAGTTAGAATTTATAAAACAGTTATATCACCGGTTGCTCTTTATGGTTGTGAAACTTGGACTCTCACTTTGAGAGAGGAACATAGGTTAAGGGTGTTTGAGAATAAGGTGCTTAGGAAAATATTTGGGGCTAAGAAGGATGAAGTTACAGGAGAATGGAGAAAGTTACACAACGCAGAACTGCACGCATTGTTTTCTTCACCTGACATAATTAGGAACATTAAATCCAGACGTTTGAAATGGCCAGGGCATGTAGCACGTATGGACGAATCCAGAAATGCATATAGAGTGTTAGTTGGGAGACCGGAGGGAAAAAGACCTTTGGGGTGGCCGAGACGTAGATGGGAGGATAATATTAAAATGGCTTTGAGGGAGGTGGGATATGATGATAGAGATTGGAGTAATCTTGCACAGGAAAGGGACCGATGGCGGGCTTATGTGAGGGCGGCAATGAACCTGCGGGTTCCTTAAAAGTCATTTGTAAGTAAGTAAGTTTACTATGTAAAGGACTAACAAAATCCAAATTTTGAACTCCCAAATGTTTCTAGCTTCTGTTTTTTTTTCATGTTCTTTTTTTTTTTAAAATATGTGCAAACCCAAGTTTTTATTAGAAGATCTCAATTTTTAAGCTTCATTTTTTTAGTTAGATTCACAAGACATATCGATACATCGCCATGCATTCATTTTATTAAATATCTCATTTATTCAATTTTGAATATATTATTTGTTCCATAATTTATGAAAAAAAATAGTAATAAAATAAACTGGCAGCATATCTCACAAAATCAATGCATAGAAACATGCAGATACCTCATAAATACTTGCAGTAAAACTTTTAACCAGATTGATTAACATTTAGCATAAAAAAGTTGGTGTTGAATCAAGAAAAATAAACTTAAGGAAAAATGGAATGGAGAACAAAGTAAATATTTATGGAAATTAAAATTCTCCTCCACTACATTCATCTAGTAACTTCAGGGAGCTAACTTTAGAACAAAAAGTTACTAGATTTGTAGTCAGAAATTTGTAAGTAAGAATTCTTTGATGAAAAAAATCAACGATTAGACGCACTTGAAATGTGGATATGGAGAAGAATGGAGCGTGTGAAATGGACGGACAGAATAAGAAACGAAGCTCTGTTGGAAAAAGTGGGCGAAGAAAAAATACTGAAACTAGCAGAAAGAGAAAAAGAAACTGGCTAGGTCGCTAGCTGAGAAGAAACTGCCTATTGAAGGATGCACTGGGAGGAATGGTGAACGGGAGAAGAGTTCTGGGCAAAAGGAGATATCAGATGACAGACAACACTGAGATATATGGATTATATGCGGAGACTAAGAGGAAGGCAGAAAATAGGAAAGGCTGGAGAATGCTGGATTTGCAGTGAAAGACGTGTCATTTAGCAGAACACTATATAGGAAGAGTCCACTGCAAGAATGATGGATGTCATTTGGAATACATTTTGCAGGAGAAGCAATTTAAAGTTTGAAATGCTTAGCGCTGAAAGCTTAACTGTGATTTTCCGATCATTACTGGACAATGACTATCAGTGTTAATGCCATATAACTCTGTATGTACATTCTATATGTCTTAAGCTATGCATTGACAGTCTTGGTTCATTTTCGACAAGAAAGTGGCATCCATCATTCTTGCAGTGGACTCTTCATATGTAATACAACATACAAATTACATCAAATTTATTCCAGTCCTAATCATATCCATGAACAATAACAATAATTCGTGGCGCGACAGCCCATGGAGGGCAAACGCCGATCGCGAACTGCTGGTCTCACGTCCACATACATCAGCGAAGGTGAGCGATAATCCATAGATATTGTGCGGTGACCATGATGGTCCTCCCAGCCGCTATAGCTGGTTTTCAAAACCGGATTTCGCTGCCTATTATAGCTCCCTGAATTTCTCACGATGCCGGGTGGGTACCAGTCCCATATTTTGCCCGAAATTTCATATGAATATTCCTTTTCCATGAGGACTCGACCAGCTCACATTCCGTAACACGAGTCCTAGGCATAATGTCTTGGACCACAACGGTATGGCAAGGGAAAATCTTATTAATAATCCTTGTAAATAAGAACCGATTTGTTAAACATCTAAATATCATAATAACACTCCACATAATTACAAGGATTCTATGAATTACCTGTCACATTTTTAATAAATCGCAGTATGTGGGAGTATAAATTTAAAGGAAGGGAACTATATTTCTGGAAGAGAAATTGATGTATGTTCATATGTCATAATGTCTAGACGTGTAATTTGTTTTGTGTTTGTGGTATTACTCTAGGCGGCCACCATTAGTCACGCTGATGATGTGAACCAGTGCCGGCACATAAGAGGATGGAACGTGCTAGAGCTCAGTCTTAAAAGTATGATAAATATTACGACCATCTGCCACCATCATTTCTCAGGAGAAAAGAGCCGGTTTGCTGATACCAAGCTCAGCTCGGGCACGAGTTCGATATCCAATTTGGTTGGTTACCTGATTGGATTTATCCTAGATTTCCCCAATTGTAAGGCAAATGTCAAGTAATCAATAACGGACGCACGGTTTCATTTCACCAATATACAGGGTGTTAAAGAAAAGTATCCAATATTTTAGGAGCTGCTAGTATGCATCAAAACAAGAAAATAATATCTAATAAACATGGGTCCTACAACATATACTTTCTGAGCTCTGAACACTTGTTCATAGGAGATGCTCAATGTGACGTCCATTCATGGCAATGTATTCCTCTGCCCTTCGGCGTAAGGAATCACGCACTCTTTGAAATTTGTTTTAATACGTTAATAAGAAAGGCCTGATAACCAGCCCAGTTAATCTCCGTGGTAGCACATATGGCCCTATTAATCTATCACCAAGAATGCCTGCCCATAATTTGATTGAGAATCGGTGCTGATGCCTTGTTTCTTCAACTGCATGGTGATTTTCATCAGCCTACACATGCTGATTACAAAAATTCACAGCACCATCTCTGCTGAACCCCGCTCATATCCGCAACCAGACGTTTGTGTTCAGTATTCCTTGCGACGTATCACTATTCCATGCCAGGGGTGTCAACTACAGTATGATTTCTGGTAGTCTGCTGTATTGTAGCCCAGAGAAATGGATTGTCTTGAATGGACGTCACATTGAGCACCTCCTATGAACAGGTATTCAGATCTCAGAAAGTATGTGTTTAGGACCCATGTTTATTAGACATTATTTTCTTGTTTTGATGCTTACTATCACCTCCTAAAATATTGGATACTTTTTAACACTCTGTATAACCCCACAATCACCATTTCCACATTTCCATCGACGTTTGATAACTTGCAGTTCATATAGCGTCGTTAAAAGAAGAAGAAGAAGAAGAAGAAGAAGAAGAAGAAGAAGAAGAAGAAGAAGAAGAAGAAGAAGAATTCGTAGGGAATTGATTTCTAGTTTGCTATGTCCTAGACGTAGGCCTATGTTATTAAGATATTTCTACGTTTTATGTACACAGGATCCCCCTATTAAAATTCTATATGACCTAAAGTGTTTAAATAAACCATAAGCTCCTGTAAATGTCTGAAAGCGATGTTAGTGCCTGGAAAATACTTTTAATATTGTGCGTATATTTAAAATAAAAATATCGGAACTAAAAACAAAAAAAAAATGCCCAAAAACTACAAAATAACCTATTCACAATAAAAGAATTATTCGGAAAACGTATTATTTTTCTTTCTTGTGTTAAATTTTATATTACCTTGTTAACATGTTTCGGCCTGCTATCGGCCATCTCCAGAATTGGTTATTGCTGATCTTGGCGTCTTTTGTTTGCGTTTCCTGTGTGGGTGTGTTTGTGTAGTGTAATGTGGAGTCAAAGAGTGTGTGTGTGTGTGTATTCTGAAATTGAGCTGTGTGTTGAGAATTTCATTTGGATGAAATTCTCAACACACAACACTAACAAAAGGCGCCAAGACCAGCAACAACCAGTTCTGAAGATAGCCGATAGCAGGCCGAAACATGTTAACAAGGTAATATAAAATTTAACACAAGAAAGGCAAATAATATTTTTTTCCGAGTGATATAATGTTAAAAGTTGTGTAATCAAGATGTATAAAAAGAATTATCTTGCAGACAAACACTGGTCTGTCAAGTTCGTTCCATATTGATTTCAGAAGGGAGGGAAAAAGATTTTACCTAACTTCCTGGAACCGAAGTTCGTTTTGAAAAGTTCATCCTAGCATAAAAAGGGTAGTAGGTCGTTCAGATTAGGCGAGAGTTTACAAATTACTTCCGCCTTCATTTGAGCCCCGCTAGACGAGAGCTTACAAAATAAGTTTTCGAGTCAATACACCCCCCATTATGTGAAATGAAACTGACAAGTCAGCAATCAGGCTCTTTCACTGATAGAATTTGAGTCTTCAGTTCAGTAGCAATCATTGTCAGCACCAGTTCTTCGTACATAAAATCCACCTAAAATGGAATATTTACTAAAATTAAAATTATTAATTGCTAATTCTATATAAACTGCTAAAAGTTGAAATTGAATTTTATAAAGTCCTAAATGTCTCTTTTTCAGTACCTAGAAATCCGTTCTCTAATTATTACTATTGCAAACGTCCTGAAGGATAATTATTATGCCAGTGTTCTGTCTTCAGGGTGGTATGATCTTTCCATATTGTAAAAAGTTCCCTCCATTACTTACGTAGGTTGGTAAATCATTGAATTAGTACTACTACTACTACTACTACTACTACTACTACTACTACTACTACTACTACTACTACTACTACTACTACCACCACCACCACTACCAATACTACTACAACCACACCACCATCACTACCACCACTACTACATTGCTTTGATGCTTCACATTATTCATACAGTCGGACACTAAAGTCTACATACACCCTAAAAATAACACTTAAATTCAAAATCAATAAATAAAATATTATGTATTCACTTTCTGTGACATAAACAGACATTTTAGGAAATGAAAAACAACATATATACTGCATTATTAATAACAATTCCATATAATAACATCTTAAGCACACAAAAGAAAAACCGTTCAGGTACAAAAGTCAACATACATTTTGATTATTTTTACTTTTAGGCACCATTTAATATTTTGTATTTCCACCTTTTGCTTCTATCACAGCTTCCAAACTACGAGGCATAGATTCCACCAATTTTTTTGTGTCCGCTGATGTAAATTTATTCCACTCTTTCACTAAGGCAGCTTTCAAATCCTTCTTGCTTTTTCTTTTGTATTTTTTTATCCTCTGTTTTAGTTCCCTCCAAAGATGTTCAATTGGGTTGATGTCTGGTTACTGGGGAGGGGAATGCAACTGTTTTGGTACATTGTAAATTAGCCATTCTTTTACGACAATGGCCGTATGCTTGGGGTCATTGTCTTGCTGAAACACCCACTCTGTTCCTAGTCCCAGTTTCTCAACAGATTGTCTCAAATTCTCCTTTAATATGGTGAGATACTTCCATTTATCCATAATATCCTCAATAAATACTAAATTCCCAACCCCAGCTCCAGGCATGCAACCCCATACAAGAATATTTCCACCACCATGCTTCACTGATGGGACAAGATTTTTCTTTTTCAAACTTTCATTCCTTTTCCGCCACAGCTTTTGCTTTCCATCATACTGAAAGATGTTGAATTTACTCTTATCCGTGAAGAACACTGTATTCCAGTATGTGGAATCTTTACTTGGATGCAGAGTTGCAAATTGTAGGCGCTTCTGTTCATTTACCATGCTTATGAACAGTTTTTTCCTTGCTGTTCTACTTTGAAACTCATGCTTTTTCAGAAGTCTTCGTACTGTGATGGGATGAACAATATTTCCAATAGTATTTGCGACATCTACCGCCAACTCCATAGCTGTAATTTTGGGATCTGAATTCACTTTTCTAGTGATGTGTCGTTGCTCCCTGTTAGATAATTTTGTTGGTCTTCCACATTTAGCTTTGTTTTCTACACTACCTCGATCATTGTTGTTTCTTATTACGGTTTGGACACTTGCATGGCTCCTTCTAACAATTTCCCCAATTTTACGCAGTGAAAAGCCCTTTTTATTGAATTCAATTATATTTTTTCTCACTTCCACTGGTATTTCAGTTCCTTTTGGATCCATGATACGCGATCAAATTATGTATTGTAATACACATCTACTGTATCAACAAACTGCACCAATTTTACTGTGTTCACTGCAACGTCTCTCCTACAACTGGCGAAAGAATCGAAGTGTATGTTGACTTCTGTACTTCGGTAAACACAAACAGTTGTATCTATCAAGCTTGTAGTGCAAGATACTGGTCTGAATACCTTGGTTTTTGTTATGGAAGTGAACGCAGACATAGAGTTTCACGTTAACATCTGTGCAGTCAGAGTTGTACAAAATATGCTAAAAATGGGGGTGTATGTAGACTTTAGTGTCCGACTGTATCTTCTGATTTTGATCTTACATTCTCCCGCGATGTTACTATCCATAACTGTGGCTCGTAAAGCGAAGTCGAATACTGTAGTTTTATGAACTCTTTCAGATCTCCGCCTCCCGTTGAGGCGGTTGCGCTTCAGGCTGGCAATTTGTTATCATAACAACTTACGGACTCGTTATCTCCAGAACGAGAAAAGCCGGAATATTCTGAATATGATGACTACACATCTGATGTTAAGGAAATGTCTGCTTTAGTACACCAACGTCGTTTCTAGAGTCTGAAAGTAGACATGCACGGATCATAAAAAGGAAGCAGTCTAACAAAGTTTTATATTGTCAATTTTTGTATATTTTCACAAATACATTTCATTTAAAAATATTTTTATTGCTTTTTACTTACACGTTATTTCTTTCAAGACAGGAATTTGAAGGGTCAACTGGACCAAACGGTTGAGTGACAATAAATCATACTCCCTGCGTTCCAAATATGGTATAGTGACAAAACAACTTTGATTATTGTGCATGCGTGCACGAAATGTTTCGCGGTGTGGTATTCTGTTCAGTAGTGAAGGGACTATGAGAAAGTACAGTTGTGAATGTTTCTAATCTTCTGTAATGCATCAAACTATAATATTTAAATAGTTCATTATGAACAGAAATCAAATGGACACCTGCTGTAGTGTTCCTGTTGCAGAAAATGTAACACCAACCCAGTCAATTTCCATAGAAAATTTAAGGCATAACATCTGTATAAAAAGGGTTACCGGTATAATGTATTGCAATTTTTATGTTAATTTGACTCTCTCACAACTATATTTGGTTTTTCCTTTTATTAATTTGACATCACACAGAATGAAATGTACTTTATTTATTAGTTTTTCTTGTGGTAATTTATCAAACAAATAAGTATCTAGAAGATGTATTAAAGTTACATTATATTACTCGGAACTTTAACAAATGTTGAGATCACTGCAAGAATGATGAATGTCACTTTCTTGTCGAAAATGAACCAAGACTGTCAATGCATAGCTTAAGACATATAGAATGTACATACAGAGTTATATGGCATTAACACTGATAGTCATTGTCCAGTAATGATCGGAAAATCACAGTTAAGCTTTGAGCGCTAAGCATTTCAAACTTTCAATTGCTTCTCCTGCAAAATGTATTCCAAATGACATCCATCATTCTTGCAGTGGACTCTTCAAATGTATACCATATTTTGGAACGGATAATAACAGCTTTCTATACCATATTTTCGAACAGAGGCAGTGATATTTCGGTTTCGCTCAGTGTGTATGTGATCCTTTTATTCGATGCTAATGTAGGGTGCTTGCATCACTGTTTCTATCGATAAATATCTCAACGTGAATGGGGGGGCCTTGATACTAGATCTCCTGGTAGAGGGGCAGAGAAGGTCTGACGGCCTTATCTCTACCAGGTTAAATAAATAAATACTACTACTACTAGATAGAGATCTCGTATTCATGTATCACTATTTGTATCGATAAAGATCTCAACGTGAATGGGGGCCTTGATACTAGATACAGGTCTCGTATGCATGTATCAGTATTTGTATCAATAAAGATCTCAACGTGAATGGGGGCCTTGATACTAGATACAGATCTCGTATGCATGCATCAATATTTGTATCGATATAATCGATACAGATCTCAATGTCTTTGGGAGCCTTTAATCTCATCAAACGCCTTCCAGCCTGTAAACCAGCGGTAACCAAAACTCGAACTGCAGTGATTACATGCGACAGCCAGCCTATGAAGTAAAGAGACGGAGAAAAGGTACTTGGCATTAAAACTACAACCAGTGGTTGTTCCTGTACTAACATCTTGATCAATCCCGCAGATAAAAATCTCAAGCTTTGCTGTATCAGTAATGTCACTGCTGTCATCAAGAGCCATTCAGTACGTGAATGAAACACACAGCAATGTACAGGAAACTCCTCGTACCCGTTTGAATGTCTGTGATTACACGATGTAATCACGACACTCGCTTTGGTCACCGCTGCTGTAAACATTGTTGCTGGTACTTCCAGAACGGTTTTGCTGTTCACTCAACCTTGTGCCTACCTGATCTTTCCCGGGTATAAAAAGGAAGTCTGAGCAATGGCGGCTTGTGATAAAATATTGTGTGTTCACAATTTTGTGTTCCAAAATCGAAGAGAATTTGAAATCGTACGTTTTAGCCTAATATGAAATGTCATGATTCCAATGTTTCACTGTCGGAAAAACCGTATATAAATTCAAAACAACATATAATAATAATAATAATAATAATAATAATAATAATAATAATAATAATAATAATGAAACCTAGTCTTTTTATTTCCAATTTTTCCTGGAAAGCCAGTTTACCCAGTTCTTCACTCTTCAAAATTACTTGAACAGAGTTCATTGTTTACGTCTGTTAAAAATTAATACATAAAACAATTTATAAAAGCGTGTGCTCAGTAATATAATGTATTTTGATTCACAACACACTGATACACTATAGCCTATACCAGTACTGTAATCCCATTCGCATAGATTGATTACTATAAATACATGCCAGTAAATATTATTCTTAAAAATATACACCACCATACAGATATTTAAATTCATACCACCATCACATTCAGCCAGCACGTCTTTGAAAGTCAAACTATGCTATATGCCGACACTGAAGTATAGTAATTCACAAACTACACTCTCGTAGCAGCTCTGTACACACATCCACATAAAGTAAATGTTCCGACAGTGAGATGCTGACACCTACAGGCTAAAATACAGCCTTATTAAATTTTCTCCTCGATATATAGCATGTAAACGATAGGCATCGATGCACCTGACATCTGTAGGATAGATTCACTGTTCACTTAATGCTTTGTGCTCTTGACGAGTCATAAGCGGCCAGCGAAAGACAATTTTCTCCCGCGCATGCGTGAAATTTCTGTAACCTTCTTCAAAAGAGCACGATTTGTACGTGAACGGATGTTGCCAAGTTTACATAAGTAGTTTATGCACGATTATGCGGGAAGTTTAAAATACTCGATCCTGATATTATACATCCCCACTACGCCAATACGGTATTAAATAATAAAACTAGTCGTGCATTAATGGAAACAAGGTGTTCACGTGCTCTTGTGCTCTTATTGACGCACCGCCACTGAGTCTGAGAGTAGTATCTTTTTCTCTTGGAAGCAAATAACAACTTAGAGAAATGACAGTAATAAATCTGGTTGACAAGTGTGAAGTTAGATATCCCAACGTGCATCGTAGTTTCATTATCGCAAATATCAGTATATGTTGTGTTTTCCGACGACAACTTACAAAGTTATAACATCATCTTCTTCTAATATTATATGTCTATAGAGAATTTCAAGTCTTTTTAACTTTTTCCGTACCAAAGTACCTTAAACTCACACTCAGTCTCTGAGCAGTAGTTGCTGCCTCTCTCAATCTGTTTTTCAGGTTTTGGTTTTACTATTTCCATTAGCTTCGTAAATAGTCTGTTATCCATTCGTAAATAGTTCTTAAGCCATTTGATTCGTTGACTTTTAGATCCCGAAATAAATTAAAATCTCTATAACTGAACCATTCCTCCAGCGTAACCATTGCTTCATTTTACGGTGCCTTTTTTTCCTTTAAAACTTCCAAAAATACCATTGCAACTGCCATAAACATAGGTAGAGGAGGTAGCATTTCGTATTCGCGCTGATGTCTAAAAGATTCCGTTTCAGTGTGAAAAGTGACACTTCATTGTTATTTGTATCGAAGGCCTATCGATACAAATCTTAAGTGAATTCAAAGTACCTTTAGTACTGATCACACCATACCATTCTGGTTCTGATGCTCAGATGTTAAAATCATGGAGCTACTGTACATAATACCATGGAAAGGAGTAAATTTTATTATTATTATTATTATTATTATTATTATTATTATTATTATTATTATTATTATTATTATTATTATTATTAGAGCATTCATTTTAGCCCCTTACCTTTAAGTTGTGTGCACATGGAGTTCACGTCGTTGTTTGTTGACATCAGATCGAAGGGGTGGAGTACCCGCTGAGACACACTGGACACGTACACTCGCATTAATATAAAGGTGAGTCACTTCTGTTAATTATACAAATGAACTTCAACTGTTACAATTTATAACTAAGTGCATGCGTAAAGTATCGAAATTAAAGCTTCTCCTGAGATCACTCAACAACAGTTTGTATTTAGAGAAACTTCCCTCAACATCACAAGACGTTACTGGAGCAAACAGGAACTAAGGAACGTTACTGTCTTTTACTCCACCTTGTGCCAGTTTTTGCCACAATGCGGAATAACCAGGGATCTTGTGTAGGACGCCTTTAAGTTTATTCTTAACTTTTTCGCCAACAGTATTACCCTGTACATCTGGAACATTCACGTTTCTTTCAAGTTCTATTAAATTAAGGGCGTCTAACATTTTCAGACCGAGAGCTTCTAAACATGTAATTGTTTTCGAGAACCCTGAAACTACCAAGACCTGAAACACTTAGCGAACGATTCGTTGTGTATACTTTTTCCAGAAAGTTCTTAAACTAACTATTTTCGAGCTTGTGAAATGGTATATTATATTTAATCATCATGTCACATAAATCTCTGTAAAATTCCGAGTCCTTAACTTGATTGTCAGTAGAGATGGACGATTATTCATTGCCTAACGTAGTGAACAAATTTACGTGATAAATATATTTCTTCGAATTACAATGTTGTTTCAAGTACTTACTTTTATTTCCCCTTAGGCCTATTTAAGTCTTACACAGAACACATATTATAATGTCGGCATGTGACTTTATATGTTCATTTCCGAAGTCCTCCACAATCTTATTCAAACGATCCTGTAAAGAACGTTTTTCTTTCGGCATTGTAAACGCACTGATCTTGTACAACTAAAGATAATTGACACGATACGTTCGCTGTGTGCTCTACGTCAGTGGCTGGCAGAAGCTGCAGTTATGACGTAAGAGCCAGTCAGGTCTCAAGAGCTTGGAAGAGCGAGCAGTTGAGTCGTATTACTGTTAACACGCACCAGCGCAGTGGCGTCGGTGCAGCAGTGATACAACAGTTCTTGGAGATAACTTGATGGAATCACATTCCTGTATTTTCCTAGGGAATAACTCCTCTGCGGTCATGATGGCAACATTCTTGGCAAATTCCCCGTGATTAAAAGAACGCATGTTCTTTCCAATGGCTAGTGAAATCCTTTATCTTAAGCCTTAAGCTTACCATTGATTCACTGACAGTGTGTTCCCTAGCTTCACTTAACAATAATTTATCTTTCAATTGCTGCACTAGTACTTGCCGATCTTCTCCCCCATATTTGTCATAATCATTCGCGTGGCATACAGAATAATGGCGTTGTATATTGAACTTCTTTACTTGCTGAAACAGCTTGCCACAAATCAAACACTTCGCTATTCCTCCATACTCCATAACACAGTTTGATCTCGACAAAGTACAGTATTTAGCTTGGGCACGGTAGTGACACAAAGTGATGGTGTGTTTAAAAAATTGAAGTATACTTTGCATACTACTCACCAAGGTAGGGCCTAGATAGTTCAATCTGTATATTGTGTAGAAAAAGTCTATTAAAAACACTTCAACTGTTTTCAAGTTTCCGAGTAGACAAAGTGTTGTAATACTGCTCAAATTATTTATTTCTATATTTGTATATTTATAGCAGTCTCGGAGCCTCATTTATATAATGCGAACGCTTCTGTAGCTGGCTGTATTATGATTTTTATAAGTATATTAAATTTGATTACAAACCGAAATATTTTGTTACATTGATTTATCAGGGTTGTACAGTTTGTTTTCGTACAAATGTATTGTAATGTGCTGTTCCCATACTATCTCAGACGAATGGATCGCGCTCTGTCAGTGCATAGGCGCCATACCGCCACTGTTCAGTTGAACCTTCTCTCCTCGCTGTGCTCAGTATGCAGATTTTTCCGAGCAAAGAGCATGGCGGCTCCGTGGTATGACGTCACAGAGCACGGTCACTGCTCTACGTGGACGGTCTGTCTTACAACTCCACAACTATTTTGTATGTGATCCGTACGTACGCAAGGTCCGTACAGCTAACTTAACATTCGCTGTCTGTCGTGTTATGGGGCTAAAAATGAATGCTCTAATTATTATTATTATTATCATCATCATCATCATCATCATCGTCGTCGTCGTCATAGTCTTTACTTATCCATTCTTTACCTTTATTATTAATATGAATTTCAAAGTGTAACAAAATTTCCAAGAAAGACATAAAATACAAATAAACAAAGGATGTGCAGACAATTCAGACAACTGGGGCTTGGAAACAACGGCGAGGAAAGTCTCTGCAGTTGTCATGTGGTTTATTGTTTTCAGTCTCGTACAGCGGCACAAGCGGCATCCAAGCTTCCCGTTTCTATTGCGAACTTCGAGTAGAAAAACAAAGATTTCCAACAGTAACTAAGGTAGACGAAAACTTCGCAAAGCACTTTGTTACTTTTCAGTAAGTTAAATGTTAGTACTAGGGTGGTAATTTGTCTCCAACATTTTTTCTTTGTTATTGTCGAGAAGGACTCACACCATATCATTCACTGCTACTCCCTCCCCTAGACAATATTGGATTTTTCTTCTTCGAAAGGGAAGAATATGAATGTTTCATTGAACGTAATCTGTCACCGATGAAATTGACGTCTCCAAGAGATTAATAACTTTCACCAAGGATGGAAATTATCCCGCACAACCGCAATCACATTTTACTTTTCGTCATAGGCTGCAATGTGACACAGACAGATCATGTTGAATCTTTCGTACACTACTTTGACACTTGAATATAAATAATTGATTAAATGGCGATCTTACTCGTGTTAATTATGTAAGCATGTGTGGCTTACAGCTGTTTCGGTGTTACTTGACACCATCCTCAGAGCCTACTAGATCTCGGCGCTACCCATGAGCCAACAATACTATAATGAAGAAGTGAACACAGTCAAATACATAGCACAAGAAAATGGTTACAATCCAAACATAATAGACAACATCATAAGGAAGACAAAACAAAAACTCAACAAACACACAAAACACGACAAAACACAAGAACAAGAGAAATACATCACACTAACATACGAAAACAAAAACACACACAAGATGCATCCTCATTCAGAAAACAGAAATACAATATAGCATACAGAACAGAAAACACACTACAAACACATCTCAACACACAAACAACACAAACAAATACAACTACACAGACGTATACAAACTCACATGCAATAGTTGGGACAGTTTCTTCATTGGACAGACAAGCAGATCATTCCAAACTCGATACAAAGAACACATTAAAGCAATAACCAGAGGACACATTACATCTACATATGCCGAACACATAACTAATGCTAACCACACATACAATAACATAAATAGAGACATGGAAATCCTACACATACAACCCAAAAACCAAAAATTCAACACACTAGAACAATATGGAATATACAGACACACTAAAACACACCCTAATCAAATTCTCAACGCACAGATCAATTTCAGAACACACACACTATTTGACACAACTCTCCATCACACGAACGCACCTACACAACAGGCAGGGAACTTGAGATAGCGCCGAGATCTAGTAGGCTCTGAGGATGGTGTCAAGTAACACCGAAACAGCTGTAAGCCACACATGCTTACATAATTAACACGAGTAAGATCGCCATTTAATCAATTATTTATAGAAAGTTCAGTTTGTTGGTTTAAAACAGACGGAAATATGAATTTGAAAATTTGAAATGTAGAAAAAGACATCACCATAGGTGCCATTAGAGTGCATATTATTATTATTGAAGAAGGAAGAGTAATAAATATGAAGTTGGAATAAATTTATTCTCTTCTGTGAATGTAGAACAAAACAATAGGATTACGCAAAACACTAGCCTATTTGTTAACGTTTATGAATCCTCAAATAAGCGAATTTAGCTTTACTGTTTGCCATTTCATAGACTTTTTTCCATTATTTCGACGCTGGACCATCTCTCTGATTCAAAATATCGTTAATTGGATAGGCCTACATGAATAAATACAATGTCCTGTTTCAACATTTCGGTTTTCATTATTTAGCGTAGTACAGTTGCAACGTTACCTACTTTGAACTGCGAGTACAAATAATTGTTAATAAAATATCTCACTTTAAAATTCCGCTGTCACACAGCAATGATCAGACCGTTCAGAAACTCGCATGGCTCCCGGGACTATTCCAAAACTGGCAAATTTGCTGTTATATGCTATGCCGCGTTGTGATCCTGACATTACAGTTAGGCCTATTCAGTACTGTTAATATGAACCCCAAATTTTTGTGGCTATCAAAATTGTGACTGTGGTAGCTGTGATGGTGGTTGTAGTGATAGTAATAGTGATGTTACTGGTAAATGTCAGCGTTGTAGTGATAGTAACTACAATTGTTATTGCTGTAGTAATTGTAACGTTAGGAGTGTATTGACTGCAATCATAGGAGTTGTAGTTGTTGCTGTAGTAGTAGTAGTAGTCTAGTAGTTGTTGTTGCTGCAGTTGTAGTTATTGCTGTAGTTGTAGTAATTTTGTATTAGATAGGATAAGAGTTGTAGTTGTAAGTGTTGTAGTTGCAGTTGTTGCAAGTGTTGTAAGAATTGTAGTAGTTGCAGTAAGAGTTTTTGTAGCTGTAGTAAGAGTTTTTGTAGTTGTAAGAGTTGTTGTAGTAAGAGTTGTTTTAGTTGTAGTAAGAGTTGCTGTATTGTTGTAAGAGTTGTTGTAATTGTAGTAATTGTAAGGGTTGTAGTAGTTTTTGTAAAAGTTACAGTTGTTTTAAGAGTTGTACAGTAGTTGTAAGAGTTGTTGTAGCTGTAGTTGCTGTAGCTGTAATTGTGAGAGTTGTAGTTGTAGTTGTGAGAGTTGCAGTTGTTTAAGAATTGTTGTAGTTGTGAGAGTTGTTGTAAGAGTTATTGTAGTTGTAAGAGTTGCAGTAGTTTTAGTTGTTGTAAAAGTTGTAGTTGTTTTAAGAGTTGTTGTAGTTGTAGTTGTTGTGAGAGTTGTAGTAGTTGTAAGAGTTGTAGTTGTTGTGAGAGTTGTAGCTGTTGTGAGAGTTGTAGCTGTTGTAAGAGTTGTTGTAGTTGTAGTTGTAATAATTGTAGTAGTTGTAGTTGGTAGTTGTTGTAAGAGTTATTGTAGTCGTGGTTTTGTAAGATTTGTTGTAATTGTAAAATTTGTAGTTGTTGTGAGAATTGTAGCTATTTTAAGAGTTGTTGTACTTGTAGTTGTTGTAAGAATTGTAGTAGTTGTAGTTATAAGAGTTATTGTGGTTGTAATTGTAATAATTTTAGTAGTTGTAGTTGGTAGTTGTTGTAAAAGTTATTGTAGTCGTGGTGGTTGTAAGATTTGTTGTAGTTGTAGTAATAGTTGTAGTAGTCATAGTTGTACGTAGTACGAGAAAAGAGATACCGGGAACCAGGTAGGTTAGAAGTAATCGTAGAAGCAGTGGGTACATAGAGAAGGAAAATATTGGTAATGGTAGGAGGAATTGGAGGGGTACTGATGGTGGCAATGGTGGTAGTTTTGGTTGTGGTAGTGGTGGGCATTGAAGAGCTGACGCAGAATGAATAAGGAGTGGAGAAGTGGAAGACGATGGGAAGGAAAATGAATAGTTTTACTGTAGTGGTAATACAAGTCTAACGAAATAGCTTCAACATTCTCATGCATTATAGTGAGAATAATACAAAAGTTTCAGTGCAGTTAAATGTGAATTTCAGCGGAATGCAAGAAGAGACCCAATTGTTACAAAGCAATATCATTGAGGTGCTAGGGAAGGAATCAGACACAGATATTTTGTTTTTCGTTTGAAGAAGATGAATCCAAACTTTGAAATGTTTTCATATTTATTCAGTGTAGAAGGTCATCCCAAACCTCTTTTACCTTCCCCGCCAATTGAAATATCGGTGTTTTCGTAAGTTCACACCTACGCGTATTCAGAATCATTGGAGTTGAATCTACCTGCCCTCGTTCCTCGTTAAACTTCTCTGGTCCTACTGTGATACGTGCGTGGGTGTTAAGAGATGTGGACGACTTCCCACGCATTGACCTCTGAACGGGTGCCTGCAGTCTTTGGGTTCATCTGAGCCTATATGATTCGACTTTTTTTTTACGACTGTGACATTTCAATAATTTCAGTATTATTTTTAGATATTTGCGTACACTGATATGCTACTGTTTATCACTACTTTCTCTTTATACGAAAAATAAGGAAACATAGTTGCAGTGCTATAGAAACTTACTTTAAGACTTTCACGAAAATTCATGTTTTAAACGTCTCTGACAGACACATGTAAATAGTATTTATTATGAAACAAGTTTATGTTATACCCTAGCTTAGTGATGTCAAAGCATTTTTCTGACCTTGACGTCGCGCGCGGGCAGCAAGCGCTAGGTATGGTTGTGTATATGAATAAGCAATCTGTTGGATTAAGAAAACAATAGTGCACGAACTTCAAACGGAACGTGAAATTTTATGTCGTTATTTTTATATGGCTTCTTTCTGTTTAATATTGTCTAGTAATGATCGGAAAATCACAGTTAAACTTTGAGCGCTAAGGATTTCAAACTTTCAATTGCTTCTCCTGAAAAATGTATTGCAAATGACATCCACCATTCTTGCAGTGGACTCTTCAATTATGAAAATTAAAATTGTTATAGATTTCAGCCGATTACTGGAAAATAGTGAAATTCGAACATACTAATAATTAATTATTATCAGAATTATATTAATACATAATAGTTATTTTATGTGTTGTGTTGCGATTACAATTCAGCATTATAGTCAGATAAGTGTAAATAAATATAGCATGTGGTGTGATACATGCACTTGTGTGATCGATAGAAAATGTGCACGGAGGCAGCAATTATAACTAAAATAGCAAAATTATTAGAAGTAAGTAAGTAGCCTATTTTTAAACATACATTTTAAAGTGACATTCGGTTTTCGGAGTTTGTACTAATCATTTCACATGATGAAACAAAATACATTTTTAGGTTATATCACGTGAATCGTAAACTGTTTATTCAAAGCAATGAATTTCATGTTGTCAGACAAATACATTTTAATATTAGATCATATTAATCTACTAATTTCCAGCATAATGTGCGAGAGGTCCAGATGGAAAGTATAGGCCTACTCTTTCACGAATTATTGAACCATTTAGAAAACACCTCCCAACATAAAGATGATATGCAGTAGCTAAATAAGTAAGCCATCGTTATTATTATTATTATTATTATTATTATTATTATTATTACTTACTTACTTACTGGCTTTTAAGGAACCCGGAGGTTCATTGCCGCCTTCACATAAGCCCGCCATTGGTTCCTATCCTGAGCAAGATTAATCCATTCTCTATCATCATATCCCACCTCCCTCAAATCCATTTTAATATTATCTTCCCATCTACGTCTCGGCCTCCCTAAAGGTATTTTTCCCTCCGGCCTCCCAACTAACACTCTATATGCATTTCTGGATTCGCCCATACGTGCTACATGCCCTGTCCATCTCAAACGTCTGGATTTAATGTTCCTAATTATATCAGGTGAAGAATACAATGCGTGCAGTTCTGTGTTGTGTAACTTTCTCCATTCTCCTGTAACTTCATTCCTCTTAGCCCCAAATATTTTCATAAGAACCTTATTCTCAAACACCCTTAACCTATGTTCCTCTCTCAAAGTGAGAGTCCAAGTTTCACAACCATAAAGAACAACCTGTAATATAACTGTTTTATAAATTCTAACTTTCAGACTTTTTGACAGCAGACTAGATGACAAAAGCGCCTCAACCGAATAATAACACACATTTCCCATATTTATTCTGCGTTTAATTTCCTCCCGAGTGTCATTTATGTTTGTTACTGTTGCTCCAAGATATTTGAATTTTTCCACCTCTTCGAAGTATAAATCTCCAACTTTTATATTTCCATTTCGTACAATATTCTGATCACGAGACATAGTCATATACTTATTCTTTTCGGGATTTACTTCCAACCCTATCTTTTTACTTGCTTCAAGTAGAATTTCCGCGTTTTCCCTAATCGTTTGTGGATTTTCTCCTAACATATTCACGTCATCCGCATAGACAAGAAGCTGATGTGACCCGTTCAATTCCAAACCCTCTGTGTTATCCTGAACTTTCCTAATGGCATATTATTATTATTGCTATTATATATGGCATTGTGATTTTATCCTCTTTGGTGATATCTGATATTAGTTGGCAACACTGAAGAGACGGCCAAATTAGCCTTTTAGGAGCTGCTCTTACGTGATCCTCACTATAGCTCGGTACCTCTTACCCTAGATCATACTCAGATAGGTCGGCCTTATAGGCTTTGAGGTTAGCAACTTTTGTCAGATTTACTACGCTGCCATCTAGTTGTTACATAAGGAGTCACGTCATAATTCCCATTTGAATTACATTAAGTCACAGGCAGTGGTTTTCACTAAAAGATTCCCACGCTTACCAGAAGAACTCACAGTTCAACAACAAAACATACCTTTTAATTCGACTGTAAAATATCCCGGCGTTTATCTTGATAGAAGACTGACTTACAGACAACATATAAATTTAATCAGAGACAGAGCTTTTCAACGTTTCATGCTATTGTACCCTCTTTTCAAAAGTCTCATCTCTCTTAAAGTCAAAGTTTTATTGTACACTTGTCTGATCCGTTCATATATGTTATATGCTTGTGAAATTTGGTCAAATACTCATATACGTCATATTAAAAGACTGGATGAAATACAAAGATCAGTATGCAGGACAATCACGGGAGCAGACTATGATATCAGTAACTCTCAACTATATGAGTCACTAAATATAATGTTATTTAGTGATTATATTCAAAATGCCATAACAAAATGTTTAAACTCTGTAAGAACACATCCAAATCCATTGCTCAATAGTTTAGTAATTTCTCATGTTTAATGAATGAGTGATTTCTTGTACAACACTTCACTCTTGGTGAAAGTGTTTGAATGTAAATTGTATTTTTATACTGAATCATGTACTAGGTTACATACATTTTGTAAAAGGCATGGGTCCATTTTGCGACCTGGTACTTAAATAAATATACATTTCTGGGGGGGGGGGGGAATTGAATTACATTAGCGACTGTACTGCCATCTCGTGTTCGTTTACGGCGGACGGGTGGCGATCCTGGCGGTTGTTCTCTTCAAAGTGATGCCGATTTTAACATAGCGATGAGTTATCTGTTACATATATGATCTAGGCTCTTGCCTACTCCTGCAGCTGATAAAACTATTACTGGACATTCCTTTCGATAAGAATCATGTATTTTCATGCAATTGCTACGGCAAAGTTACTCTGAGAAAGTAACCATGGAAATCCATGGAGTTGGCGCCGATGTCTGTGACTTGAGGTGTGATCCACAGATGTTTATGCAAGCGGTGCAGGCATTGCTGCATAGCGAATCCCTGATCCGAGTCCCAGAACTCATTTCAGCTCTGCTACATGATCGTGTCGGCCGCCGCCGTCGCCAGGAGGCCTGCAGTGGTGTGTCTGCATGGCACAGACTCCGCATCAGATCTACGGCGCTCCGGGGTTAGACACGCTACAGTAACGAACACTCCCTCGCGTCAGAACTGTGGCAACGCCGCGTGGTGTGAAGCTGTATGGACCCACGCTGCCAACTTCTAGCATTGATTTGCAGCGGACCTCGCTCTGAAGGGGGTGGCATTCATATAGTAGCTCAGTGTTTCTCAAACTGTGGTCCTAAGCATAGGGCAATGAAAAATAGCTGAACAAACTCAGCTTTCTGGAACCCAAGCGAAATGAGAAGTCCAAATCGTAAAGAAGTACGAGTATATAAGAATTAATTTGCCACTTCTAGTTTGAAACCAATATAATTACTGAAAACAACTCTATTTCATTCATTCATTCATAGTTTTCAGGTAGCGTAATGGTATAGTGCTGGCCTTCTGTGCTCGAGGTTGCGGGTTCGATACCGGCCTAGGTCGATGGCATTTAAGTGTGTATAAATGCGACTGACTCATGTCAATAGATTTATTGGTACATGTAAAAGAACTCCTGCGGGACAAAATTCCGGCACACAGGCGACACTGATATAACCTCGGCAGTTGCGAGCGTATATGATTATGTCTCGTGATCAGAATATTGTACGAAATGGAAATATAAAAATTGGAGATTTATCCTTCGAAGAGGTGGAAAAATTCAAATATCTTGGAGCAATAGTAACAAATATAAATGACACTCAGGAGGAAATTAAACTCAGAATAAATATGGGAAATGCCTGCTATTATTCGGTTGAGAAGATTTTGTCATCTAGTCTGCTGTCAAAAAATTTGAAAGTTATAATTTATAAAACAGTTATATTACCGGTTGTTCTGTATGGTTGTGAAACTTGGACTCATACTTTGAGAGAGGAACAGAGATTAAGGGTGTTTGAGAATAAGGTTCTTAGGAAAATATTTGGGGCTAAGAGGAATGAAGTTACAGGAGAATGGAGAAAGTTACACAACGCAGAACTTCACGCAATGTATTCTTCACCTGACATAATTAGGAACATTAAATCCAGACATTTGAGATGGGCAGGGCATGTAGCACGTATGGGCGAATCCAGAAATGCATATAGAGTGTTTAGTTGGGAGACCGGAGGGAAAAAGACCTTTGGGGAGGCCGAGACATAGATGGGAGGATAATATTAAAATGGATTTGAGGGAGGTGGGATATAATGATAGAGACTGGATTAATCTTGCACAGGATAGGGACCGATGGCGGGCTTATGTGAGGGCAGTAATGAACCTTCGGGTTCCTTAAAAGCCATTTGTAAGTATTTGTAAATAACTCAGACATTATTTCACTCACTGAAATGAAATTTCACCACATCATTACCTATCACAACATGATTATGTGTACAAAAATCAAGGACGTAGCTTGAAAAATATAGAAAATAAAATTTCACCCATCATCCCCTTAATGTCGTCTATTATCTGATACCTTCTTTTGCTTTCGAACGTTTCTCCCGTTCACCATTACTTTCAGTGTGTCCTTCAGTGGGTAGTTTATTCTTAGCCAGTGACCCAACCAATTCCTTTTTCTCTTCCTGATCAGTTTCAGGATAATTCTTTCTTCGCCCACTCTTTCCAACACAGCTTCGCAACTCTTGCGTAGATTCGATAACTCTGGAAGAATTGACCGATATAATAAAGAGTTTTGGGAATAAATATTGAACTCATGAAATGTGGATCCAAAGCAGCATTTTTTCTATAGATTTTTTAATTTCATAAACATCTGCCGGCAATATCGCTTTAAACCAGACGAATGGAACAAAGCTATTGTTATACCAATATATAAAACGTTGATCGTCATAACCCAAATAATTTAGATCAATAAGTCTTCTGGGAACATGCAGTAAAATTAATGTCAAATTTATAACTAGACATATGGAAACAAAAACAGAGGAAATTACATGAAATGAACAACATGGATTTAGAAAAGGCTTCTAACATGATGCTTATTATAGACCTTCGGATCGAAGAAATGTAGGAAAACGAAGGCAACGTTAGAGAGACGATTTGCCACATGTTCCAACTGATAGGGGATGATGATGATGATGATGATGATGATGGTATCTTCTAGTGTGAATGTTTTAGTATGGTTATCCAACGAGTCTCGCTTTATTTGATCAATAACAGCACTGTTATTTCTTTTCAAACACATTGCACAACATTGTCAAGAACGAATAGTCTATGGTTCTTCCAGTTCATTAGATGTCGTATTTGCAGACAACTTTTCTACTCTCTTTTTTACATCAATAACAGTTTTATGTGAGATGTAACATGGTCTAATAGGTAATACTGATATATACATGTTATTTCTTTTCAAACACATTGCACAACATTGTCAAGAACGAATAGTCTATGGTTCTTCCAGTTCATTAGATGTCGTATTTGCAGACAACTTTTCTACTCTCTTTTTTATATCAATAACAGTTTTATGTGAGATGTAACATGGTCTAATAGGTAATACTGATATATACATGTTATTTCTTTTCAAACACATTGCACAACATTGTCAAGAACGAATAGTCTATGGTTCTTCCAGTTCATTAGATGTCGTATTTGCAGACAACTTTTCTACTCTCTTTTTTATATCAATAACAGTTTTATGTGACATGTAAAATGGTCTAATAGGTAATACTGATATATACATGTTATTTCTTTTCAAACACATTGCACAACATTGTCAAGAACGAATAGTCTATGGTTCTTCCAGTTCATTAGATGTCGTATTTGCAGACAACTTTTCTACTCTCTTTTTTACATCAATAACAGCTTTATGTGAGATGTAACATGGTCTAATAGGTAATACTGATATATACATGTTATTTCTTTTCAAACACATTGCACAACATTGTCAAGAACGAATAGTCTGTGGTTCTTCCAGTTCATTAGATGTCGTATTTGCAGACAACTTTTCTACTCTCTTTTTTATATCAATAACAGTTTTATGTGAGATGTAACATGGTCTAATAGGTAATACTGATATATACATGTTATTTCTTTTCAAACACATCGCACAACATTGTCAAGAACGAATAGTCTATGGTTCTTCCAGTTCATTAGATGTCGTATTTGCAGATAACTTTTCTACTCTCTTTTTTACATCAATAACAGTTTTATGTGAGATGTAACATGGTCTAATAGGTAATACTGATATATACATGTTATTTCTTTTCAAACACATCGCACAACATTGTCAAGAACGAATAGTCTATGGTTCTTCCAGTTCATTAGATGTCGTATTTGCAGATAACTTTTCTACTCTCTTTTTTACATCAATAACAGTTTTATGTGAGATGTAACATGGTCTAATAGGTAATACTGATATATACATGTTATTTCTTTTCAAACACATTGCACAACATTGTCAAGAACGAATAGTCTATGGTTCTTCCAGTTCATTAGCTGTCGTATTTGCAGACAACTTTTCTACTCTCTTTTTTACATCAATAACAGTTTTATGTGAGATGTAACATGGTCTAATAGGTAATACTGATATATACATGTTATTTCTTTTCAAACACATTGCACAACATTGTCAAGAGCGAATAGTCTATGGTTCTTCCAGTTCATTAGCTGTCGTATTTGCAGACAACTTTTCTACTCTCTTTTTTACATCAATAACAGCTTTATGTGAGATGTAACATGGTCTAATAGGTAATACTGATATATACATGTTATTTCTTTTCAAACACATTGCACAACATTGTCAAGAACGAATAGTCTGTAGTTCTTCCAGTTCATTAGATGTCGTATTTGCAGACAACTTTTCTACTCTCTTTTTTACATCAATAACAGTTTTATGTGAGATGTAACGTGGTCTAATAGGTAATACTGATATATACATGATGTTTCATGCTTCTTTCCCTTGAAATCTCGAAGAACTTTCTCGTAGTTTTACATATCTCAAAAATAAAATTAGAAACTCCAGAGCAGTGAACGTTTTTATATTTTCATTAAGGAATCCATCGAATTTGTAAAGAGAAAACTTGCATTAGTTTTCTTTTTAAGAGGCTAACAAGTAAGGGACATGCGGAAAAACCCCGAGTGTAGACACTTTTACTTATATAAACTGAAATATGAAATAAATTAATCACAAGCCTTTTGAAATCGAATAATTTGTAAGAAATGTCACTGACAAATGTATATGAGCTATTAGCTTTATAAAGTTGGTTCGTCATTAAAACTTTTGCTGAAATATGCGGTCTGTTAGATCAGGAATTAATTTCTACATGTCTTGTGGCTTGAGTAGAGACTTCAGTTTTAAATCGCATTCTGACTCTCTCCAGAATATGTATCTCTCAGCTCCGTTTATTATTATTATTATTATTATTATTATTATTATTATTATTATTATTATTATTATTATTATTATTATTAGGAACCTTTCAGTGACTCGTCCTCATTTCGTAACGTGTAATGCAGCTCTTTACGTCACTGATTTCAACTGATTTTTACTTGGTTATTTAACGACGCTGTGTCAGTTACTAGGTTATCTAGCGTGGATGGAATTGGTGATAGCAGAATGGTATATGGAGATGTTATGTCTACGATTCGCCGGGGAGCCTGGTCCACAATAAACCGAAGCTTTCACTTAAATCATAAAGTAGGAAACAACACTAAAAAAACTGCAAGTATGGCAGAACAATGCACTTGCATATTGTGAAATGAATAATAGGGACTTAAATAAATAAAAAGCTAAGGTTACATCTTTGATAACATCTTTGATAACTACAATTCTCGAAGGACCATATATTAATATGTAAGTAGCGTTATTCAAAACTCATTAAAGATTTGAAATGCCTCTAACTTTGATAAACAGTAAATTCATGGAAAAATTACAATACAGTTTTCTTTACGAAATAAATAATAGGGTTCTTTTCCACACAAATTACTTCTTCAATTGTTTCAGTATTATTGAAAATCCGAAGCAGATAATGAGCCCAAGTGGGATTCGAACCCACGCCGGTGCACAGCCCCGGAACAGTAAGGAAATACCCTGTCGCCTGAACTACGTCAGCGACCTTCAAATGTGAAAGCAGATTGACTGTACATAGAGAGTAAAAAGACCCAACAACATCTGACCTCTTTATCACCTTAGTGACTTGCTTTGGAATAGAATAAACACAGCAATGCCTCTTGCAGGCACTCAGCTTTTATAGGTTTGATTGCAAGAGCTTCAGTGAGCTCATTGCATAAAGAAGACAACTAATTTTCCTTGAGTGGATGGCGCAGCAACGCCCTGTTCTACCTCGCAAGCAATTAATACTTGTCTTCGGTATGTGACATCACGCCCACGTGAAAGTGTGCTTTCTGTTGCCTCTGCAAATACGGAATTCCGCTGTGGATACGGCACTGAGAAATTAGATATTTCTCAACAGTAGAAATTCTGTGGAATGTATTTGAGTAAAAATAGGGTTCTTTCTTTATTTCGGATGGAAAACTAGTCTGAGTAACAAAAAATATAATAATATGTTAAAATTACTCTTGGATTATTTCCAGCACTCCCTCGCTGTCTCTCTCTCCCTCCTTCCCCCCCCCCCCTCTCTCTCTCTCTCTCGATTTATCCCACATATTGCCTCGAATACGATTTATTCATGTGAATAACTCATTTTCTGCTTGGAGCAGCTCAATAATTTTGTCGAAGTCTACAGTACGAGCACAGTCTAACTCTAGTATATACAGTCCTCTCCTCTCCTCTCTGCTATTCTCTCCCATCACCTCTCTGCTCTCCTGTCTCCTCTCTTCTCCGCTTTTCTCTCCGCTCCCCTCTCTCTTCTTCGCTCTCCTCTCTCTTCTTCGCTCTCCTCTCATCTTTTCCCGCCTTTCAGCTGTCGTCTCTCCTCTCTCATCTCCTCTACTCTCTTCTGTCTTCCATATTCTCTGCTATCCTCTCTCATCTTCGGTCTCCGTTCTCTTCTCCTCTTTCCTCTTTCCTCTCCTCCCTCCGCTCTCCTTTCCTTCCTCTGCTCTCTTCTTTCCTCTCTGCTCTTATCTCCTCTCCGTTTTCCTCTTCTCTTCTCTCCCCTCCCTTATACTTCATCTCCCTATTATTTATCCGCTCGTTTCCATACTCTCTCGCGCTATCATAATATTAATACTTGATCATAACGTGATAACACGCTAGAAATTCCACTTCACACATAATCTCTGTATTCCTCATCTTTCACTGTTGCTACCTCTCGTCACTGGAACTCTCTGCCGCCTGAAGTCAAGGGCTGCCGAACATTGAAATATTTCAAATCCAAGTTAGAAAATTATTTTATGACGAGTTGCCAAACTAACTTACTGTTATGACAAGTGTTGTATTGCATGTTTCCACGTATTCACATTTTGTTTGTTCTAGTGATATTTAACTTATTTTATATTTTTGTTTTCATATTTTCCGATAATGGTATATCTATAATGTGATAAATTGAGCTATATATAATCATAATTTTCCTTACTGTGTGTACTTAAAAATATTGTATTCATTGTATGCTTTGTATTGCACTATTTTATTATTATTATTATTATTATTATTATTATTATTATTATTATCAATAATTGTCTTATTTTTTTATACTTTGTATGTCTCATTTATTTTGACCTGCTGTTCACATTTTATTATGCTTTTTCCTTTCTTTCTGTACGTTATATATTATGTCTGATTTCTACTTACTTGTTGTTTACATTTTATTATTATTATTATTATTATTATTATTATTATTATTATTATTATTATTATTATTATTATTATCTTATTCAGTTTTGTGTGTAAAATTGTAGTGTAATTTGTAAATCTGTAGTGTTTTTTGTAACGCAGTTTTATTCCTGGTTGAGTGTTAGAGAAGGCCGTATGGCCTTAACTCTGCCAGGTTAAATAAATTATTATTATTATTATTATTATTATTATTATTATTATTATTATTATTACTATTATTACTACTCTCTCCTTTCTAGTCCCCACTCTTCTCTTCTCTTCTCTTCTCTTCTCTTCTCTTCTCTTCTCTTCTCTTCTCTTCTCTTCTCTTCTCTTCTCTTCTGTAATCGATTCCGCTACACTGGAGATTGTGTCATAGTTTTTACAATGACAGAAATGTTATCGCTTATCGCTTGACCATAGCGAAGGACAATATGAGTGTTAATCAAAATTTCTAAGTAACGAAGGGAGTCCGGTAATAAACTGTGCCTGAAACGCAAATTGAATGCTCCTAGTTTAAACAGAGAAGAGAAAAGACCCAGATCAACTTAGACCATGTTAAAGAACGGGGACGAAGCTTACCAGAGGAACCACGCTGTGAAGCTGATGATGAAATCTGTGTTCAGTGTATAACACTCAAAATTATTCCTGACAGACAAGTAGCCATGAAAAGTAAAAGTGGATAGAGAACTGTGCGCTGCAGAGGAGAAGTAAGTCTGTTAAAACTGCAGTTTAAATACGTAGTCCAGCAGCGTAGAAGTAACTGAAAGAGATGTGATTAGCTCTTTTGATATACCCGTGGTGGCGTGAACTGCCTGCAATGTGAATAATATAATCCGCTGCTTGTTGATGGGCAGACTCTTCTCTACGCTGCAGGAAGAATGTACAAAAAATTAATATCTTGATATAAATTCCGTAAAGAAAATAACGAGCAGAGAGAGCAGAATGCATCCGTGAGGCACGCATACGTTGGAGCACGCGGGAGTCACGCTCCAGATTCGAGTCTTGAATCTGACATTCAGGAGAGTTTTGTATCAAATTTCTCTACGTCATCATTACGTTGCGGAGAAAATAAGGAATGAAACGGGGAGCACGCGAGATCATCGCAGGAAAAACCCGGGATGAGACGTCCGTAACAAATTAATGTGTCACACTTCATCAGACAAGACGGAGATCTTCAGCATTTATCACTGTTTTCAATGGAAGTGATTCATTCTTGAACTTAGCTTTGTTATTTCATGGCGACCAAAGTAATGTTATGTTCTTTAGAAAATCTTTCTCGTATAAGTATGTAATAACATTTCAAAATTTTAATGTCAGTATACACTATAATTAATTATAAGTTAATTAATAAGTAATTAATAATTAATGTTAGTCCGTTAAAATTAATCTTAGTCCGTTAAATTTACTACAAAAACGAATAATTAAAATTTGTTTGAAGAAACGTTTCGATTATCCAACTAAATTAATTTATTCTTAATTTAATGTATTTAATATTGAACAAATTTATAAGTATATGCTGTTAACATTTTATCATAAAAATCGTAATAAGTTTGTATTACAGTCACATAATTATGACACAAGACGAAATATTAATTTAATATTAGTAGAACCAGTATGTCTCGCGTATCTGCTGATCTAAAGCATAGCATTAATTTTGGCCCTCGGTTGTACAATGCTTTAACTAAATTACAACCAGAACTTCTAACATGTAACACACTAACATATAACAAGAAAATTAGAAACGTGTTAATATCTTCAATTTGATTAAATAAATTTATACCCTATGTGTATGAATTAATCAACCTATATTATATTTGTATTCTATAATTTTGAAATATATATTAGTCCTACTTTTCGCGTGCGATATTATTCTTCTCTAGTGTTAATATTATATTACATAATTCCATTGCCGCTGTAATTTAAATTTTAGTCCTATTTTATTTTACTTATTTATTTTTATTATTATTTTTTTATTTTCTATATTTCTCTTATATTAATATTGTATTATATCATTTCTGTAACTGTAATTTTAATTCTATTTCCTATTTTATTTTATTTTATTTTATATTCTCTTATAGGCCTATTAATATTATATCTGCACTGCGACCGAACACGAGCGCTGCTCATTCGGTCTCAAATTTTGTTAATACTACTGTATCTCGTGTCTTAAAAATTTTTGTATTATTTTATTTCTATTTATCTTGTTTGTTTGTAATTATATTCTTTATTCTGTATATTTTTAAATTTAAATAAATAAATAAAATAAATAAATAAATAAATAAATAAATAAATAAATAAAAAATTTGAATGATTTATGGAAACAATTGTAGCTTGTAATCATCCCAGAACATACAGTGTGTTTCAAGAGTTATGGTAAAAAATTTAGGGATGAGAGATAAAAACGAAAAGAAACAAAATGTTCCAGTAAACATGGATCCGAAAATTAGTATGTATGTATGTATGTATGTATGTTAATGTTGTATTTTATTTAACGACGCTTGCAACTGCATAGGTTATATCAGCGTCGCCGGATGTGCCGGAATTTTGTCCTACAGGAGTTCTTTTACATGCCAGTAAATCTACTGACATGAGTCTGTCGCATTTAAGCACTCTTAAATGCCATCGACCTGGCCCGGGATCGAACCCGCAACCTTGGGCATAGAAGGCCAGAACTATACCAACTCGCCAACCAGGTCGACTGTATGTATGTATGTATGTATGTATGTATGTACGTATGTATGTCTGTTTTTACACTGCAAGTGGGCAAACTCTCGCTGGCAGTGGTAACTTAATTACACACAATAAAAATAATACACAATACAATTAAAGTACACAATACAAATAATACACAATAATCCTACAATTAATAATAATACATAAAATAACCTAATTAATAAGTGAACCTAATTTTCTATTACAACCTACATATGTGTAGGCCCTACATAAGTTTCACAATGATACTGCAGATAATCTTTCACTTCACTCTCTCAAGACTGATCCCGTATGACGGAACTTGTCAACGACGCTAACATTGTTTTGTTATTTGGTGCCTCCTTATTAAATTGTCTCCATGAATTTTCTTTTCGTATGTTTGAGTTCAAGTGTACACTCTCAAGTAAAAAAAATATTAACGCTTTATTTAACGTAATATTTTATCGCTAATATGTTTTCGCGGGATATCAGCCGAGTTAAGATTTCCAAGCTCCAAGCTTTCGACTGCTATCTCTGCAGCCATCTTCAGGGAAGTGATGTCCGAACAGAAAGTCGAAAGGTTATATAGATGTTAGGCTGTCTCAGGTGAAACGGGATTGGTTGGCGGATCGGCCAATCCGGGGCCGGGAATTGTCATCGCTCGTAAGCTCCGCCCCTCCCGGGATTCCTGCGTGAAGTTTGGCGGGCGGCGAGCCCTGTTCCGCCGGTTGGAATCTGTTGCCGTCCTCGGTCCGTGATCTTCATGACCTTGATTGTGAACCTAACTATTTTTCCTCCCTTACTACATATGCTAGTGGATTGTGGTAATTTTCTAGTTTGCAGGTTGACTTTTCTTTTGCCAACTTCGTTTCGAATTTCGATACTGACAAATACTACAAATGGTAATGATTCTGTATCTGGTATGTTGGCACCTGAGACAAATATCGACAATAGTTGTCAGTACTGGAGTTCCATGAAATTGAAATTGTTCTATATTTCTAAGCCGGTTACTGGAAACTAGTGAAATTTGAACATACTAATAATTAATTAATATCAGTATTAATATTGATACATATTAGTTATTTATGCATTCAAGACTATAGGCTAGTCAGGTAAGTTTTCGGAAATAGTAGGCCTACTAATAATTTCATGTGGTCAAACAAAAAACATTTTTAGGTGAGGTCTCGTGAGTCAATTGTTTAGTCAAACCAATGAATTTCGTATTGCCAGACAAAATACCTAACATGTTGATCCCTTTCTCGTATAGTTTGCCTCCGAAAATATGTTAATAATTATTGAATATTTAGAATAACCTTCCAACATATAGTATGGTATACTCTATTTTTTTTTCATGGAGTGCAGTTTCATAGAAAGGACTTTGCCGACAGACCTTCTACTACCCCCTACTAATTGGTTGTCATAAATAAATGTCTTCCTTACTATGACGGAAATCTTGTCTTCTCTTGTTAGTAACCAATCACAACCCTCGTTCAGAAGAATTGACAGGTGCCCGTCAAATCCACGTGGAGGCAGAGTTGCCGCATCTTTTCCGAATTCCAAGAATCCCGTCAGTTTCACTGCATAATTTCGAAGGTCATCAGGATTGTGGCAACTGTGCAATGTTGGGACTAGGGGACAGGATGGAATTGTCAGAGGTGTTTGTGTAGGAAGTCATAAATCTGTAAATGGGTGTTCAAAGGAGCCACCGAACTGCACTCCTTGAAATAAAATAAGGTATAAGTAAATAAGTCATTCAGTACGTAGGATCGTGTGATATCTGGTAACAGTTGAAAACACTGACAAGACGGCAATATTTGCTGTTCAGGAACTGTTCTTACATGATCCTCACTATATTTCGAGAATGATGAGCAAGACTCGAAGCGCACGAGAGTTACGAGACGAGACTCGAAACACAAGTGCAACGAACACAGCGAGCGAGAGCTGCAGTTAGTTTTGTTCATCTCTATTATATACTAATGTTACTGAAAACATCATCCATCACGACCACTGCCACCACCATCATCTACCACTACTATTAGTGAGAATCACCACTACTGCCGTCATCATAAACACAACAGTCACTATTTGACTATAATTATGTGTGTATATACCGCCTTTGCTTATCATACAATATGAATGAATTAATTAGTCATATTTTTCTCATTAACGTTTTCGGTACGTAACTTGTACCATCTTCAGATGTTTGTATATGATGCTAATTGTTAACCAAGCCTGTGGGTGCATGTATCTGGACTTAAATGGTCAGTGTTTTTGCATGCTGTGCGATGTGGGTGAAGTGTTGTCATGATTACACAAATGATCACCTTAACTTTTATATACTATTTGCTGGTACCACACTTTATCAAACTTAAATTAGAATGTTTCAGTCATTATTTAAAAAACACTATATAAAACACTGTTTAAAAAACTGTTTAAAACTATTTAAAAGCACTTAGTTTTTACATCACTTTGACTATGTGAAGTATGTGATCACTTATTGTGTGGTGTTTGCCGGTTTGAAGTTAAATGAGGCACTTGTGGTGATCTTGTTTAGCGTTTTTAAATAATGACTGAAACATTCTAATTTAAGTTTGATAAAGTGTGGTACCAGCAAATAGTATATAAAAGTTAAGGTGATCATTTGTGTAATCATGACAACACTTCACCCACATCGCACAGCATGCAAAAACACTGACCATTTAAGTCCAGATACATGCACCCACAGGCTTGGTTAACAATTAGCATCATATACAAACATCTGAAGATGGTACAAGTTACGTACCGAAAACGTTAATGAGAAAAATATGACTAATTAATTCATTCATATTGTATGATAAGCAAAGGCGGTATATACACACATAATTATAGTCAAATTGTGACAGCTTATCGGTATATCTTCAACATGAAATTCTCAACAGTCACTGCCACTATCGTCATCCATTATTACCACTACGCCACCATGAGCATCATCACTATCGAAGTCACCATTAGTGCCAACCACTAGCACTACGAGGGAAACGTTATTACAGTCTTCCTGATGAACAAAGCATTGATGTTCCTTATTCGAAGTAGATGCGCTACGCAACAAGATGTTAATTTAATCTGCATAACCTCGTTAAAAGGCAGGAGAGACACGCAGCTAGGCTCGACATACAGACAGACATTATCGACTGCAAGATTAATAGAGTTGACCTGTATTCACATCTACATCAGCGCTGCAACCCACTTCATTAACATGGGATTAAAACTCTCATGTAACAAGGTTCGCTCCATAGATAATCCACGTCATATTACATCGGCATTTGAGCATTATGACTCTGAGGAAGCGTTAATATTCAGATTCCGTAAATAGGCCCTCTTCTCATTTAAAAAAAAACATGTCTGTGCTACATATCTCATTAAAATACATGTTTTATGATTTCCTCTTCGTACCTAACATTGTTCATATTCACATAGCAGTTGCAGAGCCAGTAACTTCGTGAACTAGCGGATATACTAGCACTGCTATGCATTTTATTATTCATGCTTTTTTTAAGTAACGCATAATTGCAATTAAAGTTGCATGAGGGGATTTTTTTTTATAGAAAGCTCAGACTCTTCAAACCTTGTATTTAGAAAGGAATATTTTTATGAAAGAAAAATATTTTGGGACTGTTGTGCGAGTTAGAGTCGTGAACAACCGGTTACGAAAAATATAAATTATACAGGGTGTTTCATAATTTCTGTTACAAACACCTAGTGCTTGTAGAGGGAACCCTAGATCATATATGTAACAGATAACTCCTCGCTACGTTAAAATCGGCAGCACTTTGAAGAGAACAACCGCCAGGATCGCCACCCGTCCGCCGTAAACGAACACGAGATGGCAGCTCAGTCGCTAATGCAATTCAAATGGGAATTATGACGTGACTCCTTATGTAACAACTAGATGGCAGCGTAGTAAACCTGACAAAAGTTGTTAACCTCAAAGCGTATAAACCCGACATATCTGTTACATATATGATCTACGAGGGAACTAAGTAGATAAAGTTTTGGTTAGGAATCTATGTCCGGAAATGTATCGTTTCGAGAAAAGATTTCCTGATGTTGAGGATCTGCAACAGTTCGGACAGATGATCGAACAGGCATTTGTGAAACTCTATGAAAATCGTGAGTTATGTTCTGCCATTTGTAAATCAGTGTCTAAACGTTGTGAATTGTGTATCGAGAAACAGGGCCTCCATTCTGAACAAAATCTGTAAAGTAGTTTATTTTACGACGCTTTATCAACAGCTTAGGTTATTTAGCGTCTGAATGAGATGAAGGTGATAATGCCGGTGAAATGAGTCCGGGGTCCAAGAGCGAAAGTTACCCAGCATTTGCTCATATTGGGTTGAGGGAAAACACCGGGAAAAACCTCAACCAGGTAACTTTGCCCGACCGGGAATCGAACCTGGGCCACCTGGTTTCGCGGCTAGACGCGCTAACCGTTACTCCACAGGTGTGGACAAATCTGTAAAGGAATGTGTAGTGAAATGTAAATTGAATGTAATTAAATGTAAGAAAATATTTGGGGTAAGCGAATTTTAACCCATTCTGTATTTGTATGTCCGATGGTGTGGAAGAGGAAGTCTGATGGCCTTAAATACACCAGAATAAGTAAATAATAGTAATATGCGTTACAAGAGCGGTATGTTGAAGTTTTCACGTTCGAGGAAAAGTTTGAAAAAGCGAAACGTAGTTGAGAGTTTTTAATTTCCGAGAATTTAAAGAAAACATACCGCTCTTGTATCGTACATTATTTTGTGCAAAGATTGTTTATTACATACCTGAGAGAGGAATTTCTAATTAGTTGCAATGAAATCTCCATCTTGGTTTCTGTTCAATGACGGCAAATTTGCAAAACAAAAATATCTATCTTCAACATTGTTGCTTTAAAATGTTTTCTCTGTTTACTATACTCCAGCAGGCCGTGATATACGTCTGTTCCCCCCCCCAGTCTATGATGAGTCTGGAATCTTGTTGATTTTTTCACGGCTTCCTTAATGCTAGTTGCATCACGAAAGCATTAACTTTAGTGGAGTTGTGGAGTTTACTTAATTTTTACAAATATTTAAAAACAATAATTAACAGTGCAATTTAGGTGAAATTGCAGTGGTAAGTTTCCAATTTATAATTATTACTATATTGAACGTCTCTAAAAATAATATGTTAAAAGCCTAAAGCAGTAAAATCAATATGTCACTTAAGCGGTAAGAAGAGGGAAATTGTTGTATGTGTTAGGTTGGGAATACTGAATGTGGAATTTTAGACTTTCCGCGGATTGGTTTTGTGCGGAAACCAAGCAAATACGCACGATCTCGCAAAAATAATTTTTAATATCATGTGATATAGCATATTTTTTGTATCGTTATACAATACTTCATTTGTTTTATACAAAAGTACTACGGTTATAGTGTCTTACAATTTAATTGGTCATTGTGTTACGAATGCAGTTTTATTGCTGGAATAAACATAAAAAAATATGTTCTTAACAGGAAATGAGAGAAATGAGGACCATTCTATTAGCAGCTAACTGAGAAATAGATGGCCGATTTTGATGAGTTTAGTTAAAAATTGAGTATTATCTCTTATTGTGTAAGTCTCCCGTCACCAAAAGCTATCACATCACGATCTCAATTTTCACATTTTCTGTCAACTTTACATTTCCGCTAACTCAGGTATGCCATAATCTGTCCATTCAGTGAATTTATATTCAGATCGCCAGATAATAAATAACTCTGCTATGATGAGATATAAATCATTTGTCGACAAGCTCCCGGTTATAAAATGGGTCATAATAAAGCGGCATCAAATATTATCAACGAAATCCCTAGCTAAGGGACGACAGAGGAATTTCTACTAATGACGTAATCTCTCTATCAAATTTATTAGAATATGAATACCTTTTCAATTGAATATACATAGAAACATAGCCTGGCGATTTTATTACGATACAGCTATTCATTTGTCGTATCAAAGGGAGGTTATAAATATAAATAGGCCTAGGTAATGCTTTCATAAAAATATAAATAATCTTTTAGTTACTGATAAACATGAATGTAATAAATTTTATTAACGAAGGTACTTGAAATATCATCAAAAACATAGGAACTAAGAGCTGATTACTTTCATGCGGACAAACAGGCATACAAAAAAAAAATAGCAAAAGCGAATTGATAATTTAGAAAATAGAATAGAATGCAGGTGTTGTAAAAGTCCAAGTACCGTACTTAAATTCTTTACAAACATTTATTTTTTTCTCCCACTGATTTTGAAACACAACTTCATAAAATATTTTCTGTAAATATTACGCACAGCAAAGTCAACATTTCATTTTAACTACTATATGAACATCAAAAAGAGAACACTAAAACGACTGTTTATCCAAGTACAGCTCGAATGTAATCGAAACTTTTTATACAGTTTTCAGGCACTCGAAAAATATTGTGAAACGTAGGTCTACTTGATTATAACTTTTTGGACGATCTCGTATTTTTTCCCTGCTTACTTTTGTTGTTTACATGCTTCGTAAGTTGGCAATACCGCAAGTTCTGGTTGCTATGCAAACAAAAGAAATCACAGTGATTTTATACTTACCGCCCTAGTGCTTTAAGTAAAAACAAATGGAGCCTTTATTTATGAAAAATCCTAAATTTATTCATTGATAATTTTCTGCCCAAGGGCAGGTCTTCCACTGAAAACCAAGCATTCTCCAAAGTTACCTATTTTCCGCCTTCCTCTTAGTATCTGCATATGATCCATATATCTTAATATCGTCTATTATTTTATATCTTCTTCTGCCCCGAACTTTTCTCCCGTTCACCATTCGTTCCAGTGCATTCTTCAGTAGGTACTTTCTTCTCAGCCAGTGACCCATCCAATTCATTGTTATCTTCCTGATCAGTTTCAGCATCATGCTTTCTTCACCCACTCTCCAACACAGCTTCATTCCTTATTCTGTCTGTCCATTTCACGCGCTTCATTTTTCTCCATATATACATTTCAAATCCTTCTATTCGCTTCTCTTCACTTCGTCGTAATGTCCAAGTTTCTACCCCATACAATGTCACACTCCACACAAAACACTTCACTAGTCTCTCCCTTATACTGTTTTCGCTGTAAGAAAAATCCTAATGTAAACACAAGCACGTTGCTGTCATACCCGTGATTGGTTCCCAGACGAAACACTCGCATGACGCAGGAGAATATAATTCGTATTTGGAAACCACAATCTTGTATTATTTGAAAATAAAAAAAATTAAATTCTAGTTGTTAAATACGATGAAACATATAACTTCACTCATATGTAAAACGCTATGTAAAAGAAAAGCTACTTTTATATTTTGTTATGTACTATGAACGCGGATGAATACCAACAGTAATACCGAGATAGTCTGTTCTTGTAACAAGCTGGCGTCACTTGAGCTCGTAGTTGTTCACGTAAGCACGTGGTACTGAAGTATGGCTTCTGCATCCTCGGTGTGTGGTTATTAAACATAAGAGTGGAAACTCTCTCAAAACCGGAGAAAAACAGTCTTAAATGTATATAATAAGTTAAATGAGTTTTAATCACATTAATTACAAAGTAAACGGATGCACAGTAGTGAGGTTAGGTCTACTTGACGAGTAACGGGAAATGTTTAACATGAAACAGAATGTACAACAGTAGGCGGGAACATGTACTGAGAATCTATGGCGCCAAACAGTGGCCAATGAAGCCCCACTTCAGTCACGTGCTATTGTTTGCATTAGGATTTTTCTTACAGCGAAAAGATTATAGTTCTTTTTCCAGAGGTCCGCAGAAGATCCTCCTTTTCGTATTAAAAGCTTTCTTTGCCATTGCTATTATTTCGACTTCCTGGCAGCAGCTCATGTTACTGCTTATACTATAGTACATCCCAAGTATCTGAAGCTGTCCACTTGCTCTACTGCCTCATTTAGAATTCGCACGTTTACCTTCTTCCTCTCTAAATATGTTGTCTAATAAAGAAGTGGTTCAATAACTCGATAATCACTCTCTACACACAACAAGTCTAGCTTCTCTCTTCATATCCCTTACAACTCGGAAGCTCTCTACTTCAGTATCCGTTGTTCTAAAGGCTCATTCACAACGGAAATTAAACATAACGTAAGCGTTAACTTAAAAATGTAAACGTTACGGTAAAATCAAGAACATTCACGATGGGAACATAAACATAACCGCTAAGATACTTGGTAACCATGGAAAAATAACGTCGTCATTTTCTTATGTTCTGTCATATACTTCAGCGCTCCACGATTGTGTACTGTTTGCAAATCACGTAAGCATAAGCATGAAATATTTTGCAATTCATTTTTTAGTTTTCAGAGAAGTCTGTATTGTATATTAAAAGTATTTATTTCAGTCACTGAGTTCACAACACATGTTTAAGGTGTTAAACCTTTACATTACATGTTTAAAAGATGTATGAACGTTTTCGTTGGTCAGGGTCAACATCATCAGATACGAAGTACATTTCGGTAATATCAATAATCTCTACATAATTTCTACAAATACAATACATATTTAGTGACATACAAACTGAACCTTATTAAAATCAACATGGTTATAATACATTTTGACATTCTTATATGACAGCCCTTATTGTCAATTATTTAAAATACACGTGTAAGTTGCAAAGTATATATGTTTGCAAGTCTTCACACATGGAATAATGAAGTACCTTAGTTTTATATTTTATTATTTTATTTTTATGCTTTTACATCAAGTTAATTCATTATTCCATGTGTGAAGACTTGCAAACATATATACTTTGCAACTTACACGTGTATTTTAGATAATTGACAATAAGGGCTGTCATATAAGAATGTCAAAATGTATCATAACCATGTTGATTTTAATAAGGTTCAGTTTGCATATCACTAAATATGTATTGAATTTGTAGAAATTATGTAGAAATTATTGATATTATCGAAATGTACTTCGTATCTGATGATGTTGGCCCTGGCCAACGAAAACGTTTATACATCTTTTAAACATGTAATGTAAAGGTTTAACACCTTAAACATATGTTGTGAAGTCAGTGACTGAAATAAATACTTTTAATATAAGCATGAAAGTTTGGAGTTTGCAAACTTTCATGTCAACGGCTAACGGCAATGTTTATGTCAATATTTATGTGAATCATTGTGAGTGATCTCATTTGATAACCTGGTTTATGTTACGGTTACGTTTAATTTTCATTGTGAATGGGCCTTTAGATTATAAATGTTAAAATAGAAGACCAGGCCTTATCATAGGAAAACTATCGAACAAGCGTCAATTTCTTCATTACAGGGAGATTGGAGCATCTGCTTAGAGTTGCAGCAGTTCCACTGCGATTTGGTATTTTATAAGGTTTGAGTCCAGTGAGTTCCGTTGCTATCCTTGCAGAAGATGTAACTTATTGAATAGAAACTCCAGTCTCTCTTCATAATCTTCTTATAAACTTCTTTGGTGGATTTTCTAGTCCAGCTTCAATTTCATCTTACTGCTTTATGTTAATACCCGACGTCGCCGTTCCATTTTCTTGCTTTCATAGATGCGATACGTTTCTTATGTACGTATTTACAATTCTATATCTTGGTTTTATTGAGAATGGAAATATTAAAGAATTTTATACGAAATAATCTTATTTTCCCCTAGAACTTGGTTTCATATAAGTATTGCACGTAGTCTATATTTGCTGCTCTAAAGTGTTTAGTGTATCGTTGTGCTCTTAGCATTACCACACTCAGCAACTGACTATCTTGAACTAACTAACCAGTAAGTTGTATTCAACTTGAAAAACATTTGATTTAGCAATAAAATATTTACTTATTTTTTGCTTGACCAATTAACGACGCTGTAGAAACTATTGGGTTGTTTAGTGTCGATGGGAGTGGTGATAAAGAGATAGCATTTGGTGAGATGAGACCGAGGATTCGCCATAGATTACCTGACATTTGTCTTACGGTTGGGAAAAATCTCTGAAAAAACCCCAACCAGGTAATCAGCCCAAGCAGGGAATTGAACTCGCGCCCGAGCGCAATTCCAGATCGGCAAACAAGCGTCTCAAGCGACTGAGCTACGCCGGTAGGTTCATTTTCTTCTTAAGTACTGTATGATACAGATAACTTATTACCGAGATACAGTTCATCCATTATAGTGAAACAGGTTCAGTGGGTGACTACCTAAACTTATCGAGGAAAAGCTACTGGATATTTCTAAGTCTATGATGCAATAGCTCTTTAATAATTAAGTTAGCAAAGCAGGCAGAGACCAGTTTTACAACAGTGCCTGAAGTCGTTCGAAAGAAATTAAAACTCATTGCAGGCTTAGAGATCTTGGTAGAGAAAAGTGAATTGTTTCGTATGTGAAAATATACAGAGTAAAAAAAAAAGTATCCAATGTTTTAGGAGCTTCTAGTATGGATCTAGATGAAGTTTAAGTTATGGTTTATTTAACGACGCTGACAACTGCAAAGATTATATCAGCGTCACCGGTGTGCCGGAATTTTGTCCCGCAGGAGTTCTTTTACATGCCAGTAGATCTACTGACATGGGCCTGTCGCATTTAAACACACAAGTGCCATCGACCTGGGCCAGAATCGAACCCGCAACCTCGAGAAAGTACGCTACCGAGACCGACACGCATAGATGAAATCTGACATGTAAATAAATACAAGAATAAAATAAATTACAAGTACTTACAAAATAGAAGAACAAATGTGTAGACACTATTGTAACGTTCATACTTTAAACTCAAAATGCATAAGTTAACTCCAGAAGAGTAGTTGTTAATATAGCCTATGTCTTTCAATTATTCTAAGTGGATGTATTATTATTTCTCTAATAAATCGTTTTCAGGTAGTTAAAAAGTTATTAACAAAAATACACCTTTAAGTCTAATGATTGTAGCTTCATGATGCGTGCTGTTATATTACCTGGATTGCTAAATGAATGAATGAATGAGAGGAGAAAATATCAATTGAAAGTTACACGATGATAATCGCGTTGTTACAACGATTCTTGGAACTCCTGGATGGCTCAATATTATCTGTAGTTCATGATCCAGAGCCGTCCACCCGAGTGATACTCGGACATTCGTCAAACCGAACACTGGACCACTCCGCGAGACGCAAGAGCTTCGCATACTGTCTACAGAGCCAGGCGTTCTGTAGCCATATGTCTTTTCTATCTTTCGTAACCGGTTATGCACGACTCTATTGAACACGTGTCCAACTCTGCATAGACAGTGATGGAGTTCACACAGACTCAATAGGTTAGGTAAGTATGTAAGATATCTCTGGGTACGGTGACTTATGACCCGCCTTGTACTCATGTTTGTCTTGCATGTTAGTAAAATCCGGATATGTAATAACGTGCAAACGACTTTTCATGTATGTATTTATTAACACTACAATCGGGTATACACCCGGTGGCAGTGATATATAATATACAATAATTACAATTACGTGAAATAAAATAAAATAAACGTAAATGAAATAAAATAAAATAAACGTAAATCTGTAAATAGTAGATGCAATAAACCTAGGACTATAAATAAAAACTATTCTATAACTAGCCGTACCCGTGCGCTCCACTGCACCCGTTAAAAATAAATATAAAGTAATTACATAATTAAAATAGGACATTTGATCCAGGGAACATTCGTGTTTGATAAGGATAAATCGTTTCTTATGTTACTTAATTTCAATTGTATTTGCATAATTAAAATGCGATCATTTTGATCCAGAGACCACTCATTTGGTCATAAAAACTATTTTAGGAAATACAGGAAACGAATGTACAGAATAGCCTATCAAGTTTTCTGTGCATAAGAAGCTATTTTAATAATTAATTATACAAATCGGTTAATTTAGCTTCTGATATTACTTCATACAAACACAGAAACATTATCTGTAGGCTATCTTTCATAGCTTTCGATTGTTGCTGTCCAAGGCCCCTTATAGACGAAGTCATTTGTTTTTTAATTCATTACACGGCCTTAGATGGCAGTTATTTTAATTTTAAAACTCATTTATCTCATTAAATATCAGTCCTATCAAAATTTTTCAAGAAATAAAACTTATCGAACATTATTTTTAAAGAAACTTTTGTTATGTAACATTTTTCATAAAAATCAATAATAAGCGAGATATTTCGATTTATTTAATTCAGGTCCTTTTATAACCCCCCTTTTAAATAATGTATTTTGAATGCCATATAGCCTAAAATCTAAGTTACAACGAACTTTATTTATATTCCAATTTTCATCGAAATCCGTTCATCCATTATCGCGTGAAAAGGTAACAAACATACAGACAGACAGACATACAAACAAAAATTTCAAAAAAGCAATTTTCGGTTTCAGGGTGGTTAATTGTATATGTTAGGACCAATTATTTTTGGAAAATCGAAAATTACCAGAAAAATTTCGGCTACAGATGTATTATTAGTATAGATAACGCCTACGATAAGCAAAAGTAAATCTAACTTATAAGTACTTCTATTTCACCCATCTATTACCTATTTAAGTAATTACATATCACCTTAATTAATTACATACGAACTTAATTACACATCATCTTAATTAATTACATATCACCTTAATTTATTTACATATCAACTAAATTACATATCATCTTAATTAATTACATATCAACTTAATTTATTATATATCGACTCAATTAATTACATGGCACAACTTAAATAATTACACTGCACCTCCAATTACATTTTCAGTCTTATCTTCTCAACCTTACCTTAAATGTATTGATGTTAAGAGGACCACACTGAAAGATTGCCGCAGGTAAGCTGTCCCAGTCTACTATTGTGCGGTTAACAAAGGAAAATTTTGCCACGTCCGTTCTTTGTTTTCTACATTTAAACTTCCTAATATGATCAGTCCTTCCTAAGTATGATGGTGTTGCTAATCTAGCATTGATATCGGTCCATGCTTTGTGTCCCATTTGTGCCTTGAACAATGCGGTGAGTCTGGTTTTTCATCGCCTTAACTTGAGAAGTTCCCACCCTAAGTCTTTTACTATCTCCTCACCATGTCCCTTCCCCATTTTGACATATTTTGCTGCCTTGCGTTGGACCTTTTCTATTGAATCGATTTGGTTTTGTCTGTACGGATCCCAACCTACTGCTCCATATTCCGTAATTGGGCGAACAAGGTTTCATCTTATCAATAAATTTACTGATTTATTCAGGTTTAGTTTTTCTTTATGTACAATTTATGAGAATAATACGTATTGATAGTAAGAAAATAATGAACCAACTTACGGTAATAAATATATCTTTGGCTTAATTTTAAAAACTTGTTACTGGATTTGAGGAAATTGTACAAGAGAACCTCAGATAACAACTATTACGCATTTGTTCTTTATAACATATATATAAAACAACTTTTTTAGGCTTACGAGATGTTATCTGCAGACGCACTTTTGAAAATATACACAGATTTCAGCTTTCGGGGAAAATCGCACTTACGAGGTTTCAGAAGTAAGCCGACGATATGCTGTACCTTTCTATGTACTTCACTGAAACTCGTGTGTGATACAAATACAATGACTACAGTGGGTGATCAAATCATTAGGGACACTTGGTAAAGTAGGAATTTCATCTTCAAATTCACATAAAACACAAGTAATTTGGATTTTCTCAACTGGAAAAGCTTTATTACTCTAAATAGTGTTTTATAAACAATAATATTACATATTTAATTGTGTAATAATGAATATGGAATGAAATAAATAAGAAAACTAATATTTTGTCACACATCCCTTTGCAGCAATTACAGCTTTAACTCTATTTGGCGTACTCGAAATGCTTTGGATACAATTATTTTTAATTTCTTGGCCGTGATGCCACACATTGATCAGTTTTTCTATTAAATATTGTTTATTTCTAATAATTTCTGAATGAATTTGCCTCTTCATTAGCTCCCAAATATTTTCAATCGAATTAAGGTCCGGAGAGTTACCAGGCCAATCCAGAACCTTAATTTTGTTGTCAGACAGGAATTTTGTCACCTTATTTGCCTTGTGACAGGGCGTAGAGGTGTGCATGAACACAAAATCACCATCTGGAAACCATTCACGGACTTGTGGAAAAAGGCGTTCCTTCAGAACCTTTATGTAATGATATTGTCTCATCACTCCTTGAACAAAATACAGGCGACCAATTCTATGACCACTAATCACAGACCACACCATGAGGCTTAGAGGATGTTTAACAGTTTTCTACATAGAAAGGCGCCAATGAGAGTTGCTGGAATCAACATATCTTCTATGACAACGCGTCGGAGGATCAAAGAGTTAGGGTTTTCATGTCGCACTCCAACCAAGAAACCATTCCTGAAACCATACATGGTGAAGAAGCGTTTGTCTTGGGCAAAGCAGCATCAATTTTGGACTGTGGATGATTGGAAAAAAGTGAGTTGTTTGTCATCCACATGATTTCTTTATTAGTCCCAATTTTACTTTGTGCAAATGTGTTTTATGTAGGCCTAGTGTTTATTTCTTTTTTCAGGTGTGTTTTTCAGATGAATCTACCATACAGATACTTGTTGACAAATCTGTGTTCGTTAGAAGGCGTAAAGGTTAAAAGTACAATAATGACTGTATTATGAAGACTGTTAAACATCCTCTAAGCCTCATGGTATGGTCTGTGATTAGTGGTCATGGAACTGGTCGCCTGTATTTTGTTCAAGGAATGATGAAACAATATCAATACATAAAGGTTCTGAAGGAACGGCTTCTTTCACAAGTCCGTGAATGGTTTTCAGATCATGATTTTGTGTTCATGCACGACTCTGCGCCCTGTCACAAGGCAAATAAGGTGACAAAATTCCTGTCTGACAACAAAATTAAGGTTCTAGATTGGCCTGGTAACTCTCCGTACCTTAATCCGATTGAAAATATTTGGGAGCTAATGAAGAGACAAATTCATTCAGAAATTATTAGAAATAAACAATCTTTAATAGAAAAACTGATCAATGTGTGGCATCACGGCCAAGAAATTAAAAATAATTGTATCCAAAGCATTTCTAGTACGCCAAATAGAGTTAATGCTGTAATTGCTGCAAAGGGATGTGTGACAAAATATTAGTTTTCTTGTTTATTTCATTCCATATTCATTATTACACAATTAAATATGTAATATTATTGTTTATAAAACACTATTTAGAGTAATAAAGCTTCTCCAGTTGAGAAAATCCAAATTACTTATGTTTTATGTGAATTTGAAGATTAAATTCCTACTTTTACCAAGTGTCCCTAATAATTTGATCAGTGATCACCCACTGTACATTGAGTATTGTGCTGTTTGCAAACAATACACACAAGTGTTCCAAATAGAAGACACGTATCAAGGCTAAATCGCAGACCTCCATCGTCATTTAACTCACAACTGATTTCGAAATAGTTCTGGAACAGATTCTTAGATTATTCTGCGAACAAAGAGACTATGACTCTAGTTTTCAAAGTACTTTTGTTTTCCATGGGTCTCGAATATCATTATTGTCTGACTGTCCGGTGACCTGATAATGGATAACAGCTTCTGCAGGAGACGTACGGGCTATTCCATCTCAAATCGACCGAAATATAGAAAAAATTGAACTTGCAATTTTTAAATACAATGAAACTTTTTCTGTCCGTAGACAACTGTGATACAAAGCTTTGTGCAAAGTTTGAGGCATCAGAACTTCATAGTGTTTAAATTAAAAACATTTAAATTTATCGTATTTTCATAAAATTAGCAACTTTAAACTGTTGTGGCTCCGAAACCCTTTCACCCAATGATCAAAATCATGGTTTATTTTGATGCTGAGAAGTTAAAGTTTATATTGACATGTAAACAGTTTTTCTTACTTTTTATGGAAATGGAGAAATTTAGATTTTTTTTCATTAAGACGCCTTTGCCCACGAACAAATAGTTTTAAAATATATGGTTAGATTCCGCATGAAAGTACAAATAAACACACATTTTTTTACTGGTGCACCGTTGATAAGAACGTATTGAAAATATCAAATAAAGAAAATAAATACTATGCGCGTGAGTTAACCAGCTGACTGTGAGGCGGGAGCTAGCAGAGGGAAGCAAGACCAGGAGACATAAACACGTGATGTTTCGTCTAGTAGCGCGTAGCTGGGCTAGCTTTATCACAGGTTTTCATAAACACAGGAGTAAAATGACGCCCAACGCTCGCTTATCTTCATCTCTCGGCCAGTGCGTGCGGTACTGAGCCGTTCAAGTCCAGGCGTGTGAAAATAATTTATGTAATACCCTCGAAACTTATTGCCGTACCACTAAGCAAACAATGCCAAATTCCTCTTAATAATGCCAGGTTTTTTCTCAATATTTTTTTTTACATTTTTACAAATGGGCAAAAAGCCTAAAAGTAAGTAAAATCAGATTATCTGTCTCTCCGTATATAATAAAAATAAGGATTACTTCTTATCATAACCTACCAAATGTCAGCTTCAAAATGAGCTCTCGTTCAATGTTCTGCAGTAAATGGTTCCATAGTTCTGAGCGCTGAAACAGGCTTGTTTTTCTAAAATACGCTAAATTTGTCGCTCAACAATACGAAAACCGTTTGACTTTCGACAGTATAATTTTGAAAATGCACCCTCCTCAGCACCTTGTATAAATAGGGAAAAAATTAGGGTATAAAAAATGCGAGGTTTTTTACTGATCGATTTCATATGGAATAGCCCGTACACGTATGAACAATGATATTTGGAAAGTCATGTTGGATACTCTTCCTACACTTTGAATATTGGCGATTCCTTTTTGAAGGGAAGATATGCTGTATCATGAATGTGTTTTAAATTATTTTAGTTTTATTGAAGCGAAGACCACAGGCGTAGCAGAAGGGTTAGCAAATTTAGGCTTTTGTTCAGAGACGTGGATATTAAAGCAGATTACCCGGTTGAATTTCATTTTCCACTTTTCTCCAATTGTCAGAAATAATCCTTAGACTCATCTCGCCAAATACTATCTCGCTATCATAATTTCCATCGATGTTAAATAACTTGGTAGTCAATACAGCGTCGTTAACTCTAGCAGATCCATGCCTTGACCTGTTCCATGGCAGACCAAAGTTGGTCACTTGATACGCATCTGCTTTAACTTATTGTAGATCTATTTTAGAATCATAATAATGAAAATCTATACTGTATATATAATTTTAACTGGTAATGGAAATTACGGGAAAACGGCTGAACGGATTTTAATGAGTAGCCCGTCATTTTGAAGCTTGGCATCCAAGGCTTTTCAGAAAAATAGTAACTTTCAGTGAAGCGTTAGTTTTCCTACATAATTTTCCTATTTTCCAAAACCAACTCTCATCAGTTTTGAAAACTAATTATATTTCAGAATAAAACAAAACACACACTACAATAAACAATAGACTATTACACGAAGGCCATTACCTGCAAGATTGCTGACATATTTATAGTTCAAATTCAATTGGTTATTCCAAAGCCTTCTTTAGTTACAAGCCGGAGCCATACGTCGGCAACACTGTAATTAACTGTCACCCGGAGGCCGACCATACAGGACACGTGTTTGTGCTAATGCCGATTTTCAATGTAAATTAATGTTACAATATAAGTGTGTGTCGATGGAATTATGTTTTCGGTCGTACCAAACGTTAATTGTTGATGTACTATAAACTAAATGCGCATTGGTGATAAAAAACAAGACAATAAATGAAAATAAAATGGTTGCAGTCTTTGGGAATTTTTACGGTTATTGATGACAAAGTAATTGACTATTCTACTAAATATTAAATATTGTATAACTACATTTTTATAGTCTTATTTGTGGTTTGTGTGTATCAGAATTCTAGCCAAATTGTTGGGTCTCGACTCCTATAAGTTACGCCGTTGGTTTTCAAATTCATTGTAAACAGCTGTTTTGTGATCCCATAAATGTTGCAGTTTTGTTGAAGATTCGAATGCCTGCTATACGTCAGAACTACCTATAATTTGTAGATGCGTATAATAACTTTGTTGGTTTTCAAGGTTTGTTTATTAATATTATTTATTTTGTAATAAATTAGGTACAAACATGTTTCTTTTCACTTCGTATTTTTTAGAGGATTTAAAGTTCACTGAGTTTACGCTAATTGACATATACATGTACTTAATAGATAATGTTGCGTTTTGTTACGTATTATGTTGAAGGTATGTTTTTTTCATTTTTTTCATAGATTTTTTTACTTGGCTTAACTGTATTTACATCCTCATACTTTTATTATAATAGGTATGTCAATAGTTTCTTCTGCTTACATTTTATTTTAGGCCTACTTGCATAATTTACATTCTTAGCTTGTTTTCTTTAGTTATATTTATTTAAAACTATATTTTAAAAAGTTTATAACAAATAATTTAGGATAACAGTATTGTTATGGTGACTGGCTAGGTTCAAACTAAAACTGGCTTCCTGGACATCTGAAATATTTATAGAAAAACACGACATAATCACATGGAATTAAAATGCATATGATATCCTACACCTTTCACGTCAGAGGTGAAATAACATTAAGAGGCAAAACATTGTCAATTTAGTAGCCACAAATTTGTTAACTGAATGGAAGTTAAGAATACTGCGTAGAAACTTGCGTATTTATTGCATTATTGATTTTATTATTTTCGGTGCAAGGAATATCTTTTTTATTTATTTATTTACCTTCGTACTATCAATAAAAACATGTTTTTTGTAATTATTTTAAGTGGCAGCCTTTGCATGTAAGTAGCCTACTTACGCCGTATTCTGAAGTATAGCCAATTGATTGCAATAAAACAGTATTTTCGAACCCGTAATAATTTACATCACTACTCTGAATCTTGATCTTACCTTTGTGCATGAAGTAATATTGAAAAAATACGTGTTACGTATAACGAAAGCAATGAGCAAACACAATAACACTTCAAAATCTCCCGCCTCCACTCTGCGTTGCCAAACCTACCCATGCTCCGGCTTGTAACTAAAGAAGGCTCTGGTTATTCAAAACTTCAAGACTTACAGGGTTAATCTTTGCAACGAAAACGTGACAACACCGCTTGACATTACAAGTATTGATACGTGGAAGAAAGATATATCTTTCACTAATATTTCCGTCTGGGTATAAATCGAACGCTCGGACTATAACAATTCCAATTCAAAGCTCGAAAATAGACATAATAGGGTACATATCACACACCCAGTAAAAGTGTCGCAACTCGAAAATTGTGATTTTTATAGATACGCTACTTCCTAGTAAAAATACTACTGTAAACATATTTTAATAAATAGCTACCAAAACATTTCACAATTTACTATTCTATTATTAGAATTTCATACCTCCAACGAGTAAAACAGTGTTGGAAAAAATTTATGAAAGTATTATGATATTTTCGACAAACGACAGTGTTTTACTAGGAGTTCGCTATATTCATTTAATTAATGTATTGAACTGATATAAAGTGTATTTAAAGATAAAAGGATAACATAATTATCGCTGCATTTGAAAAGTGTTATGAAGTTATAATCTTCACAGGGAAGCGGAGATTTGTTTCCCTTGTCCTGTGTGTAAGTATTCTCTGTTGTCTTACGTCAAAACCTTGCGTTATTCTGAATTACATAATACGATGAAAGAGTAATGGAACGGAGAAAAATTCTCTCCGGCGCCGGGATTTGAACCCGGGTTTTCAGCTCTACGTGCTGATGCTTTATCCACTAAGCCACACCGGATACAACCCCGACGCCGGTCAGAATCGTCTCAGATTAAGCTCCAACTCTTGGATTCCCTCTAGTGGCCGCCCTCTGCACTAAGTCATAGATGTCTATGAACGCAGGACCGTAGTCCACATATGTGTTGAGGTGCACTCGATATGAGTGACTAGTTGGCCGAGATCCGACGAAATAAGCGCCGTCTTAAATCACGGCGCCGGAGAGAATTTTTCTCCGTTCCATTACTCTTTCATCGTATGATGACGCAGAATATCTGCATGGAAATATCATATGTACTTCGGTACATTAAAATAATATATATGAATTACATAAGTTAGACTTTGTATTTGTGCAAGTCTAATGATTGTTCATAGAGAGGACGTAGAGGACCCTGAGGGTCCAGCCCTTCAAGTGTGTGGTGGTGGTGACGACGGCCAGTGATGAAATGCGTATAAAGAACTTGCTTCTCTCTGTCCATGTTGCAACACGTCATGGTCACCTTGTAGTTTGAATGTGCTCAACATGTCTGTCAATTTGTTAAAGGTTAACTTAGTTCTTAAGGGTGTACTTTGATCAAACTAGTTTATATTTATATAGTGGTTTTTACATATCTAATTATATAACGTGTCTTTTAATCTGAATGGTTTTATAAATGTGTCAATCATTTCGCTACAGACTATTTTAGAATTTATTTTGCAATCTTTATTTAAACATCTGTTTAAACATTTTTGAAGCTGTTTTAGTCTTACAGCGAAAAATAAATGGTGGTAACGAAAATGTCAGAAGCAACGGAATTCCTGTAAGTAAATCTACTCCACAGTCACTTTTATTTTAAATCTAGTAAATGATAATAGGCCTATAGACTAAATGACTCATAATAGTACATTATGCAACGAGCCTATAATGAAGGTAATTAAGAAGTGAATATGGATATTTATGAAATATGAGATGTGCGCAGACGCGAAAGTATTGATCTTTTCCAAGGAACAGATGTGTACATTGACCTTGCTAGGCCATAAGAACCTACAGAGATAACATTGAAATTAAATTAGACATTGAAAAACGAGATGACAAATTGAATTTATTTGAATATTATTTACAATTAACGCTAATTATTATAGTAACAGAACATAACCTTCTGCGACAGTATTGGATTTCCAGCCTCCGTGACTTTTCGCTAATTCTCTTTCGATTGCATATCCTAGAATAATCGATACTTGCGATTTTATAACGGTAGAAAGCTGACCTGTCATTGGCTGAACAGTTGTAACCTGAGTCGTCATTAGTAAATCTAGTAAATGATAATAGGCCTATAGACTAAATGACTCATAATAGTACATTATGCAACGAGCCTATAATGAAGGTAATTAAGAAGTGAGTATGGATATTTATGAAATATGAGATGTGGGCAGACGCGAAAGTATTGATCTTTTCCGAGGAACAGATGTCCACATTGACCTTGCTAGGCCATAAGAACCTACAGAGATAACACTGAAATTAAATTAGACATTGAAAAACGAGATGACAAATTGCATTTATTTGAATATTATTTACAATTAACGATAATTATTATAGTAACAGAACATAACCTTCTGCGACAGTATTGGATTTCCAGCCTCCGTGACTTTTCGCTAATTCTCTTTCGATTGCATATCCGAGAATAATCGATACTTGCGGTTTTATAACGGTAGAAAGCTGACCTGTCATTGGCTGAACAGTTGTAACCTGAGTCGTCATTGGCTGAAAGACCTGACCTTTAATGAGTAGGTGTACTTTAATAACATGCATTAAAGGTCTGCTACCAGGTGTATAATTACTACATTTCGGCATGGTCGAGCATAAATATATTTATTTGTTCTCAATAGGCACGATGTGATTTGTAGTCACATAAATATTTACTTACTCTCAAATGTCGTGTTTCTGCACAGCCTAAAATCTATCAGTCAAATAAGAATATATTTATATTGAAATGTAATTTTTTGTTAGAAATAAACCTTGCATATACAACACACTGTTGGAATTTTCTAAGTTACTATACTTTGGTTGACATTTTGAGTACAGGAACCGGGACAGATCTGTTCTCCTAAGCACTCATTGGCCTCTTGTGCGCCTGATATAATTATGCAATGATTATTCCAAGTCCTGCGGTGCATTCGTGAATCCGATGCTCACAGGAGGGCCATTCTGCCCAAGCCCTGACAGAGCCAGTTCCAATCCCCAGGCGAGTACCTGATAAGCACAAGAACCTGGAACGCCAAGACATTAAATCCTATGATAAAATCAGCATTCAGCACTCGTAGTATCCCCAAGATTTCACCCCAGTCTGTTTTTAACTATTACAGTTGGTAGATGCAATGAGAGGGAGTTGGATAATGTTTATTTAAGGCGACAAGGTACTCGGAATCATAAAAAAATTGAATTTTTTGTTTTTAACGGAAATAAATTCTCTGAATCTTCCTGATCAAGCATATGTATAGTTTTATAATGTTGCGATGTGTCTAACCTACAAAAAACAGTTTTTAATTGAAACGGGTGTCTCATTAAATCAGTAGTGTCGTTGTGCAGGATGTAAATACCAGTAGTGACAGCATTGTAAATTAACAGTAATGGTGTAAGCCTAAATAGTAGTGGTAATATTATAATTAGTGTAGATTTGTAAGTAAGTCAGAAATTGATGTTAATTTTTAAACACGGTTTTCTTAAAACATTTTTATGTATATATGCACCTATATCTCAGGAACTAATAGTATTACAGAGCTGAAATTTTGCACACTAATTGTACATTATATAATGACTTAATGGTAGCACTTTTACATTGATATAATATGTATCACAAGATTTAGATGTATTTTTGTGTTGAAAATTTCAGGTTTTTGTCGGTAGAATTTTTATAAAAGTACATTATTTAAAAAAAATTGATAACATCGAGCTAGATCTATAATTTTGCTAGTGAACGTAGATAAGTATATTGCAAATATGTATGAAAAATTTTAGCCATGTACATTAACCAGTTTTCAAGAGAAAGGTGCACGAATTTAACATTTTTTTTCGTTTTTCTTTCATTTGAATACAATTTTTTTAAACTCAATTATAGCAGTTAATGCAAAAAATTAATCACCAATATAATCCTAAATGCATGTAGGTTAACATGTAAACATTTGAAAATAACACCTTTTATACTTTCGCAGAAATAAGCACTTAAAATCAGCATTGCGTACTATGAAAACACCTAGACTACCTTGTCCCCTTAATAAAATATTGAAACGGTAGTAACCCGGGAAAGCCCCAATACACTGTTTGCTCTGTCTACCCAAATTCAATTCTAGTGTTTAAAATAACGATTTTCCTCACGAAGGGCGAGATATTAGCCTATAAAGTGGCGTGACAATAATTGAATCGATGAGTTGGAAAAGGGGTCAAGTCCATCATTTTTCAAAATGGCATTTATTGGCGATACCTGACTGCTATGTCCTTACGCATCGTTTGGTATAACAAGGAGTCATGTCCCGTCCACAGAAGTGTGCGTTAGATTAGTATTGAGATGGAGAAGGGATCATGTCCAGAGTTTTTTGTCTCTCCTGAACAATTTACTTTTCAGGACATGACCCCTTTTCCAACTCAACGATTCAATTAAACATTAATAAGACAAAACTTGCAAAACTCTGAGAAAATCTACCCATTGCCGTTTCATCCGTTTTAAATCTCACAATATTAGATTCTGAGCATGATTATGTGCATAATTATGAAATGCAATTGCTGCTGGCCAGCTCACTTGGTATATCAGCTGGTTACGGAATAGAAGGTCCGGTTCAATTTCGATTGGTGCCTTGTTAAAATTTTGAAAATGGCCTTTGGGACCCTCTCAGCCTCGTTCCAAATTAAGAAACTAGTCTTTCACGGAAGTAAAAGTCGGTTAAAGAGTGATGCCGACCATGCCACCTCATTTTAGTGCCTACTTTATGAAAGTATGGATATCCACCTCCACGCCTCCATGCGTCTTCAAGGCTTCTAAAGAGGATACTTTTACCTTCTTTACACTTACAGAATACAATACACTTATAGAATGCAATAGACTTAATGTAACCAGTGATGTAAATATAATATAAGTTATGATCTTTTTTTTTATTTACTTTATTTTACGACGCTTAATCAACTGCGATGGTTATCTAGCGTCTGAATGAAATAAGGGTGATAATGCCAACGAAGTGAGTCCAGCTCCAGCGCCGAAATTTACCTAGTATTTGCTCTTAATGGGTTGAGGGAAAATCCCGGAAAAATCTTCAACCAAGTAACTTGCTTCAACCGGGATTTGAATCCGTTCTCGCTCGTTCACGGTCAGACATGCTAACTCTTATATATTATTATAATGTACCGAAGTACATATGATATTTCCATGCAGATATTCTGCGTCATCATATGATGGAAGAGTAATGGAACGGAGAAAAATTCTCTCCGGCGCCGGGATTTGAACCCGGGTTTTCAGCTCTACGCGAGTTGGAACTTAAAACTGAGACGATTCTTCCGACGCCGGGGTGGAATCCGGTGTGGCTTAGTGGATAAAGCGTCAGCACGTAGAGCTGAAAACCCGGGTTCAAATCCCGGCGCCGGAGAGAATTTTTATCCGTTCCATTACTCTTTCATCGTATGATGACGCAGAATATCTACATGGAAATATCATATGTACTTCGGTACATTATAATAATATATATGATATGCGTAAATCACTTTGTGATTTAAGACGGCGCTTATTCCGTCGGATCCCGGCCAACTAGCCACTCATTACGAGTGCACCTCAGCACATGTGTGGACGTCGGTCCTAGGTTCATAGACATCTATGACGTAGTGCAGAGGGCGGCCACTAGAGGGAACCCAAGAGTTGGAACTTAAAACTGAGACGATTCTTCCGACGCCGGGGTGGAATCCGGTGTGGCTTAGTGGATAAAGCGTCAGCACGTAGAGCTGAAAACCCGGGTTCAAATCCCGGCGCCGGAGAGAATTTTTCTCCGTTCCATTATTACTCTTTCATCGTATGATGACGCAGAATATCTGCATGGATATATCATATGTACTTCGGTACATTATAATAATATATATGATATGCGTAAATCACTTTGTGATTTAAGATGGCGCTTATTCCGTCGGATCCCGGCCAACTAGTCACTCATTACGAGTGCACTTCAGCACATGTGTGGACTTCGGTCCTAGGTTCATAGACATCTATGACGTAGTGCAGAGGGCGGCCACTAGAGGGAACCCAAGAGTTGGAACTTAAAACTGAGACGATTCTTCCGACGCCGGGGTGGAATCCGGTGTGGCTTAGTGGATACAGCGTCAGCACGTAGAGCTGAAAACCCGGGTTCAAATCACGGCGTCGGAGAGAATTTTTCTCCGTTCCATTACTCTTTCATCGTATGCTAACCCTTGCCCCAAAATGGTGGACTGATATATAAATCATAGTTGTCACACATGTTTAATGGTTCTTTCACTATAAATAAAGCTCATGTTATTAAGAAAATGACAGAATGATAGTTTTCTATAAAATTGAGACGTTCTTAATATTTTGAACATCACTACCTTAAATTGTTTCCGTGGATATTAAATATCACGAAAGTAGGATCGAGCTTTATTGCAGCTTTCAATACGTCAGCGTTGAGATTCTACAAGTCTCGGGAAAGAAAATGAAAAGAAGTGAAGTAACAAAGAGCGGCTTGGTATGAGAAATGATTCTACAGAAACGAGCATCAAAGGCACACTAAAGAAGAGTACGTCACTTCATAAAACCGAAGAATATGGAAAGATATTTCCTATGTAATTCTGATTTTCGTGGCAGTACAGTTAGGTTCCTATTACACTGTAAAGTAATAGTCATGTGCTGTAAAGTTTTATATATATATATATATATATATATATATATATATATATATATATATATATATATGTTATTACGTAACCTAGGTCTGGAACATTTATTACCAGTTTCTGATTAAACTTTTCTTTAGATTTTTGCTGAAGATCAATATCACTTATCACTTAATGCCAATATGTATTCCACTGTGTTGTTTTTTTTATTATTAATCTATTTTTTGCGTAAATTTTATTCAATTGTCGGTTTCTAGATTAATTATGTAAATCCTATTTAATTGTAATCTAATACTAATATGTATACTAATGTGTTTACTTTTATTTTTACTGTGTACATTTTTCTTTTTTATTGAATTGTCGGCTTCTATTTTTATGTGATTCGTATTTGATTCTAACAAATTAATATGTATTCCACTATGTTTATTTTTATTTTATGAGGTATATTTTATGTAATTACCTCTTTTGATCTCATTATGTATCAGTATGTAATTACTTAATTCTGATCTAGTTTTATGTTCAACTGTGTAAGCAAGTTTTAATCCTGGTTGAGTAAGAGAAGGCCTTACGCCCTTAACTCTGTCAGGTTAAATAAAGCCATTATGATTATTATTATTATTATTATTATTATTATTATTATTATTATTATAATTCTGTGTTAATCTGAAGAGTTTCTATTTGCATCATCATCAGTATTATCACATTGACGATAAAGGGACTATCATTCATTCCTTCATAGTGTTCTGCCCAAAGGTAGGTCTTTCACTGCAAACCCAGCATTCTCCAGTCTTTCCTTTTTTCTGCCTTCTTCTCTGTCTCCTCATATGATTCACATATCTTAATTTCTGATATCTTCTTCTGCCCCGAACTCTTCTCCCGTTCACCATTCCTTCCAGTGCATCCTTCAGTAGGCAGTTTCTTCTTAGTCAGTGAAACAACCGTGGGCTATAAATCGTGTATTAAAGATGGAAGCGCTTTTCTTTGTGAATATGTGTTTAAGTCAATGCTGAGCTTGGTGTCGACTACACCACCTCACTCTAGTGCCGAGTTCATAAAAGCATGGAGCTCTATCTCTAGAATTAAGATGTAAAGTCGTAGCGTATAGCAGCTGGTTTTTTTTAGCTCTATCTCTGGAATTAAAATGTAAAGTCGTAGCGTATGGCAGCTGTTTTTTTTTTGGAGCTCTATCTCTAGAATTAAGATGTAAAGTCGTAGCGTATGGCAGCTGTTTTTTTTGGAGCTCTATCTCTAGAATTAAGATGTAAAATCGTAGAGTATGGCAGCTGGTTTTTTTTTTTTTGGAGCTCTGTCTCTAGAATTAAAGTCGTAGCGTATAACAGCTTTTTTTTTAGCTCTATCTCTAGAATTAAGATGTAAAGTCGTAGCGTATAGCAGCTGGTTTTTTTTACCTCTATCTCTAGAATTAAGATGTAAAGTCGTAGCGTATAGCAGCTGGTTTTTTTTAGCTCTATCTCTAGAATTAAGATGTAAAGTCGTAGCGTATGGCCGCTGTTTTTTTGGAGCTCTATCTCTAGAATTAAGACGTAAAGTCGTAGCGTATAGCAGCTGGTTTTTTTAGCTCTATCTCTAGAATTAAGATGTACAGTCGTAGCGTATAGCAGCTGTTTTTTTAGCTCTATCTCTAGAATTAAGATGTAAAGTCGTGCCGTATGCCAGCTGTTTTTTTTTTTGGAGCTCTATCTCTAGAATTAAGATGTAAAGTCGTAGCGTATAGCAGCTGGTTTTTTTTAGCTCTATCTCTAGAATTAAGATGTAAAGTCGTAGCGTATAGCAGCTGGTTTTTTTTAGCTCTATCTCTAGAATTAAGATGTAAAGTCGTAGCGTATAGCAGCTGGTTTTTTTTAGCTCTATCTCTAGAATTAAGATGTAAAGTCGTAGCGTATGGCAGATGTTTTTTGGAGCTCTATCTCTAGAATTAAGACGTAAAGTCGTAGCGTATAGCAGCTGGTTTTTTTAGCTCTATCTCTAGAATTAAGATGTACAGTCGTAGCGTATAGCAGCTGTTTTTTTAGCTCTATCTCTAGAATTAAGATGTAAAGTCGTGCCGTATGGCAGCTGTTTTTTTTTTTTGGAGCTCTATCTCTAGAATTAAGATGTAAAGTCGTAGCGTATGGCAGCTGGGTTTTTTTTTAGCTCTATCTTTAGAATTAAGATGTAAAGTCGTAGCGTATGGCAGCTGGGTTTTTTTTTAGCTCTATCTTTAGAATTAAGATGTAAAGTCGTAGCGTATGGCAGCTGGGTTTTTTTTTTAGCTCTATCTTTAGAATTAAGATGTAAAGTCGTAGCGTATGGCAGCTGGGTTTTTTTTAGCTCTATCTTTAGAATTAAGATGTAAAGTCGTAGCGTATAGCAGCTGGTTTTTTTAGCTCTATCTCTAGAATTAAGATGTAAAGTCGTAGCATATGGCAGCTGGGTTTTTTTTAGCTCTATCTTTAGAATTAAGATGTAAAGTCGTAGCATATGGCAGCTGGGTTTTTTTTAGCTCTATCTTTAGAATTAAGATGTAAAGTCGTAGCATATGGCAGCTGGGTTTTTTTTATCTCTATCTTTAGAATTAAGATGTAAAGTCGTAGCATATGGCAGCTGGGTTTTTTTAGCTCTATCTTTAGAATTAAGATGTAAAGTCGTAGCATATGGCAGCTGGGTTTTTTTAGCTCTATCTCTAGAATTAAGATGTACAGTCGTAGCGTATAGCAGCTGTTTTTTTAGCTCTATCTCTAGAATTAAGATGTAAAGTCGTGCCGTATGGCAGCTGTTTTTTTTTTTTGGAGCTCTATCTCTAGAATTAAGATGTAAAGTCGTAGCGTATGGCAGCTGGTTTCTTTTTTTTTTTTTTTTTCTAAGTCCCCTTCGGAAAACTTCAGTTGATTCCGTAAGAGCTTAGGTTTACACGTGAAGAAATTTCTTTCACGAATCTATATATGAAGTGGAATGGCCATAATTTTACAAAACTTTAAATGGTCTCTCTTCTTACCAATTTTAATAATGTTCGCCTTACTGTTCCACAAAATTAACTGAATTGATTAATCTTTTTGTAGAAACATTTTTATTTTCATTGTATGAGACCTGACATCCCAAATAATTAATACGATTAACTTCTACAATAATATAATTGTAATTTTTGCTCTCACTGCCTGTGTACCCCGAATGGTTTTTGTAGTTCATATTTTCATATTAAAATCTAGAGCCATTTGACTCAACATAATAATTGGTCTTCGTAATTCTTTTTCTTACCTGGAAACTCTCAAATAAGGTAAAATATCATCATAAATATTAGCTTAGTGAAGTTGAAAAGTTGCTTATATAAATAACCTGACAGATCATTAGCGACAAATAAGTGTTGAAAGAATGTAATCAAGAATAAAAAAAAGTATGTAAGCGAAGGTTTTCATATCCCATTGCAGTACGGACTATAGCAAACAAGTGACGGTGCTTTGTGGCGTGGATCAAACACGACGCGAATTATAATGGAGTTTATGGTGAACAAAAAAGCTGTTGTGGTTTTCTTGAAACACTCCCGTCCACTAGCCATAATTCCAACATTATTTATACAGTGAAACCTCTCATTACAGACACCCCCAAGATACGGACACTCCGCAAATACAGACAGATTTTTATGTTCCAACTGAAATAATATAGAAATAATGATAAATTTAACTTCGTTTATGGACACTCTCACACACGGACACGGACAGCTGTTTCACAGTTCTAAAGCTTGCTTTACCTCCTGACTGCGGACAAAACTTGGATTTCAAGATCTAATGCGTTATAAAATGGAAAATTTAATTTTAAGATCTGTACAGAAATTTCTTAATGTGAAAGAAGACAATAAGGGTCTCGTAGGCTACCACTAGCCCAGCTGGCTACCCCTTGTTAACTGGAAGTGGGAGGATAAACAAAATCATAAAATTTAACCTATCTGATGGGTGCAAGTTTTCCGCGATCATGAAATTGTATTCGACACATGATAGGGTTAGTAGGATTATTATCTTCACTTCAATCAGTTGTTCTGTTTCGAGAGACATAGCACCTGAAGTTGAAAACTGTAAATTACAATATTGCATAACTGTAGACCTAGAATAAAATTGCATGGCACAGTACTGCATTTTTCTTTTTCGGTCTCATCTACTGTAGTTAAAAGTTGCAAAGAATTTACTGTAGTACAGTAGACTGTATTTAGAATTAAACTACAGTAATATATTTCATTTAAAGCGTGAAGGGATACATAATGCCTATTATAAATTTACTGTTAGATTGGGGAGCCTCCCTCCCAATAAAGGACACCTCCCAGATGCGGACAGATTGTTTCGCCCCTTCGATGTCCGTAAATGAGCGGTTTCACTGTAATGCAAAATTGTCTTCGGCACTTGCAGATGCAATGTAAAACTATTGCCTTCCCCAGGAGGTCAACTTTATGGGAGTCATAAACTGAACTTAGTAGAAAGATGACGACTGAGTATTATATACTTTATATCACCATTCGAGCGAGCAACCAGACAGAAGACATGCTTTTCGACCTATCCATTTCTGACTTGTGTCGACATAAGTCTCCTGCGCACGAAAATCTGTGTGTCGGAACTCCCTTTGTTATGCTGTGAATTGCGAGAAATGAATTGCAGGTGTGATTGATGTCCTGTATTGGACGTACGACCTTCTGGTCCACGAATTGTGTTGTTACTTTCTAGCAAAAACGTGGAGAAATCACGACTTTGTAAAGAAATATGAGAGATTTTCTCTGAGTACCGTATTTCGCATCATAAAACAGATTGATGTCAAGGGGATGGGTTTACTATGACGATCTCTCTATTGACTGTTAAATCTGCTTGGTGGGATTACATTGTTGGTATGATGACGAACGAAAATAACTCTTATTTACAGACCCGCATACGTCACTGGCAATACCCTCTTTCCATTGTCTCCTCGCACAATGAGCTTAAAAGTTATGCACAAACAATCTATTCAGCAGCTCCAAACCAAAAGCCACTAACGAGGTCGATTTCAGAGTTCTCAAACTGATATTGCATTATTTGTGTGCAGCAGTGAGGTTAATGAAGCACTGTTTGTTGAATGGCATGTGGATGGATTTATCTAATGTCCAGGAAAAATGGAATTCTTGATGCGTATAAACGATGCTAGAAAAGTGATGTCGAGGTGACATGGGTAGAGAATAAATGTCTCAGAAAAAGGGTCAAATCATATTTTTTCTGCAACTGTCAAGATTTTCTCAGAAAAAAATGTGTTTTGTGAGTCTAACTTTTTCGAGAGAAAGAATAGATAGTCTTTATCAGGGGCAGATATTTATGGATATTAATTTTATCATTTGTGTTTTTTTTAATATTCGTGTCGGCGGAGATTGTTGGAGATTGATTTGCACTCTTGGTGGAGATTAATGTAAATTCTGGAAAATACAGTTATTTTGGAATTGGAGTATTAACTCAGTATGAATATTACTTTCCAAATAATTGACATTAAAGGTTCGTTGGATTCTGGTAAAGGTGCGGTATGGCCAATAGACAATTTAACACACATTCATTAAAAACGAAAAAAACTTGCAGCCCTCAGAATAGCTTTCTGTGTTGACTATTGTGATTCTAGCTTTTCATCTCCTGCACAGACTCCCTCTCGCCTGATTTTCTTTATTAGGCGCTCTGACCCGCCTTTATAAATTACATAAAAATGTTGTATTATATCAGTATTAGTTAAGTAAGTAATTTTAATTCGTAATCAATTGAAATAAAATAAGCCTCATCTGTGATCGCAGCTGCTCTTTTCGTTGCCTGATTTATAGGAAACAGATATTGACCTGTTTGTTTCTCTTCATCGAAAAATGCTATTACTTGCTTAATAATATTTTTTTCACCACTCCGTGCTACAGTATAGATGTTGAGTTGACAACACTGGACTGCAAGTGCAAATAAACTGAAGAAGGTTCAAAATTGTGAATAGTGGGAGAGAGAAAGGGAGAGAGATAGGAATGCAAGGAGGGAAATGAATTACAGAGGCTGAGGAGGAACTAGGGTTCAGTTCGCATATCTTACGAGGGCACAGATCCGATGGTCCCACTATACACCAATAGGGCTATTCTGATACAGTTTTATAAATCTGATCAAATTATACAGAGCAATGAAGTAAGGTATTTAGATACACACAGATGCTTAATGTATCACCTGTAAAAGTTTGGTTGTATTCACATAAAAATTGACTAAGTTTAGCAACTTTTGTAATGACCTATTTCCCTACAAAAATATACCTATACAGTTTACTGAAACTTTAACACTTACTGCCAATGCTAGAAAATTGTTGTAGCCTATATCCATTTTTTTTTTCTTTTATGTGTATGTGCAATGAAATACATGTTGTTGTTGTTTTCTAATGCCAGGCATTTGACAATAAAGTCATTTGACCTCTTGCACTCCAATATTTTTCAAAGATATTGTCATGATTAGCCACTGACGCACAGATTTTGAGGTGTTCCGAATCCATTTCTTGATTTGGAGTTGCACAATGAGCAGTTAGGAGACTGATATATTCCAATTCTATGCAGATGCTTGGCCAAACAATCATGACCTGTTGCCAATCTAAATGCAGCTACAGACAATTTGCGTGGTAAATCGGGAATCAACTGTGGATTATGATGCAGAGAGTTTCATTTTTTCCCTTGTGATTGTGTTATCAAATTTTGTTTGTTGAAGTCTAAGTACCGTATGTAGATTTAATAAATCTTTTCACAGAGTAATACGTAGATTTAGTAACAGGTCTGTAAGTAGCAGTGCTGCCCTTCTTTGCTAATGCATCCGCATTCTCGTTTCCCAGGATTCCACAATGGGATGGTATCGATTGGAATACAATTCTTTTATTGAGTGATATTAATTGAGAGAGCATTTTATTTATTTCTGCTATTTGAGATGAAGCTGTGTGTTTAGAGACTATTGATAGAATAGCTGCTTTGGAGTCTGACAATATAAATGCATTCTTAAATTTATTGATGTGGCATAGAAGAAATACATAGATTGTAGGAAATTATGATACAGTTTGTATTGCTCACGCCATAGTAGAGCTGCAATTGGAACATTGTCGAATTTTAAAGAAGAAACAAAGTCGCGAAAGACATAGAAAGCTGGCGTGATGGTCCCTCGCGCCTGGATACAGATGTCGATTGGCTCTCTAGTTGAAAAGCCTTCATTACGAATTCTAGTGAAACGAGCGTAAGGGAAGCGTAACTAATGTGGACACTTTCTGGTGCGATAACGTAACGTGGAACAGAACGCTCTGTCGCGTGCTGCACTCACATAAGCCTGCAGGAAACTCATCTCCGCCCTCTACTCATTCACGTCACATCAGTTTTATTAAGCAAGGGAAGGTGATATGCTATTGAGATCTTCACGCACATTATTCAAGATCTAGTAAGAATAGTAATAGCCTAGATCATATATACCCAGATAGGTCGGCCTTATAGGCTTTGAGGTTAACAACTTTTGTCAGGTTTACTACGCTGCCATCTAGTTGTTACATAAGGAGTCACGTCATAATTCCCATTTGAATTGCACTAGCGTCTGTACTGTCATCTCGTGTTCGTTTACGGCGGACGGGTGGCGATCCTGGCGGTTGTTCTCTTCAAAGTGCTGCCGATTTTAACATAACGATGAGTTATTTGTTACATATATGATCTAGGGTAATAGTTACAGACCGATTATTTAGTCCTGACAGCTCGGCGAGGCGCAAGAGAAGTAAAGCCTTGGTTTTTCTGAACATACGCATGCGACGTGCGAGGTGCGAGGTCCGCCTTGCAAAAATCCGGATAACACGCTGTTATGAAAACCACTCACCATGCACGTCGCATGCGTCGGTTCAGAAAAACCAAGGCTTTATAGGAGTAGTGGGGAGAGCTCCGGAGTAGAGATAAGGGTGAGCGGTCGGTAAAGGAATGCAGTACGGCTTAACTGTACTAGAAACATACGCTCTACCGCACGCAAAACATCCGATCGCTCTAAAGGCAAGCGACTGACTAACCCAAACACCCCTCGTCGTAACTAAATGGACTCGCCTAACCCAGGCGCATATTACCGGCGACTGTCAGGACTAAACAATCGCACTGTACTTATAAATGATGTTTAAGGAACCCGGAGGTTCATTGTCGCCCTCACATAAGCCCACCATCGGTCCCTATCTTCAGCAAAATTAATCCAGTCCCTACCATCATATCCCAACTCCCTCAAATCCATTTTAATATTATTCTCCCTTCTACGTCTCGGCCTCTCCAAAGGTCTTTTCCCCTCAGGTCTTCCAACTAACACTCTACATGCATTTCTGGATTCGCCCATACGTGTTACATGTCCTGTTCATCTGAAACGTCTGGATTTTATGTTCCTAATAAATGTGAAGAGTACAATGTTTGCAGTTCTGTGTTGTGTAACTTTCTCCATTTTCCTGTAACTTCATCCCTCTTAGCCCCAAATATTTTTCCTAGGCACCTTATTCTCGAACACCATTAACCTCTGTTCCTCTCTCAAAGCGAGAGTCCAAGTTTCACAGCCATACAGAACAACCGGTAATATAATTGTTTTATAAATTCTAACTTTCAGATTTTTTTGAGGAGAGACTGGGTGATAAAAGCTTCTGAACCGAATAATAACACGCATTTTCCATATTTATTCTGTGTTTAATTTCCTGTAGAGTATTATTAAGTCCACACCTGTGGAGTAACGGTTAGTACGGAAAAGAATAACAAACAGTTAAACCCGTAGAAAAATAAATTAAAGAAAACCAAAGATATTTACGTATCTTAAAGATTCTTTTTTCTGAAGTTTTAAAACATATTCCTTATTTTTGGTTTACAAGACGAATATTTTTGTTAAATTATTAAAACTAATGAAAATTATTTTTTTTATACTATATTTTTTTTGTCTGACCGTGAAACCAGGTGGCTCGGGTTCTATTCCCGGTCGGGGCAAGTTACCTGGTTGAGATTTTTTTTTTCCAATATTAACAAATGCTGGGTAACTATCGATGCTGGACACCAGACTCATTTCATCGGCATTATTACCTTCATCTCATTCAGGCGCTAAATAACCTAAGATGATAATAAGCGTAAAATAACCTACTAAAGTAAAAAGGTATTATTAAGAGCGGAATTTGGTATTCCCAAGAAACTAGTTCCATTAATTAAAATGTGTCTCAGTAAAACGTACAGCAGAGTCTGTATAGGTCAGTTTCTGTCAGATGCGTGGGCTAAAGCAAGGAGATGCACTATCACCGTTACTTTTTAACTTCGCTCTAGAGTATACCATTAGGAATGTCCAGGATAACAGAGAGGGTTTGGAATTGAACGGGTTACATCAGCTGCTTGTCTATGCGGATGACGTGAATATGTTAGGAGAAAATCCACAAAGATTAGGGAAAACACGGAAATTTTACTGGAAACAAGTAAAGAGATAGGTTTGGAATTAAATCCCGAAAAGGTAAATTATATGATTATGTCCCGTGACGAAAATATTGTACGAAATAGAAATATAAAAATTGGAAATTTATCTTTTGAAGAGGTGGAAAAGTTCAAATATCTGGGAGCAACAATAACAAATATAAATGATACTCTGGAGGAAATTGAACACAGAATAAATATGGGAGATGCCTGTTATTATTCGGTTGAGAAACTTTTATCATCCAGTCTGCTGTCGAAAAATTTGAAAGTTAGAATTTATAAAACAGTTATATTACCGGTTGTTCTGTATGGCTGAGAAACTTGGACTCTCACTTTGAGAGAGGAACAGAGATTGAGGGTGTTTGAGAATAAGGTGCTTAGGAAAATATTTGGGGCTAAGAGGGATGAAGTTACAGGAGAATGGAGAAAGCTACACAACACAGAACTGCACGCATTGTATTCTTCAACTGACATAATTATGAACATTAAATCCAGACGTTTGAGATGGGCAGGGCATGTAGCATGTATGGGCGAATCCAGAAATGCATATAGAGTGTTAGTTGGGAGGCAGGAGGGAAAAAGACCTTTAGGGAGGCCTAGACGTAGATGGGAAGATAATATTAAGATGGATTTGAGGGAGGTGGGATATGATGATAGAGAATGGATTAATCTTGCTCAGGATAGGGACCAAATGCGGGCTTATGTAAGGGCGGCAATGAACCTCCGGGTTCCTTAAAAACCAGTAAGTAAGTAAGTATTATGAAGAGCGTTCCAAAGTATTGTAAATGCTACATTAACATCAATATTTATAAACCTTCTATCATTACATAATTTTCGTAAGTTTTCAGTCTCTGGACAAATTAAAATTATGTATTTCACTTCTTTCTTAACCCCGCATAGAAGGAAATATACCACGCTTCTCCTCCCATTTTTTTTTATTTCCATATACCCAATTTACACCCCCATGCCAGCTCTCTCCTCTCCGGTGGTCGTTCTTAAATATGCAATGCAAGTTTTATAATCCTATATATATTACAAAAATGAAATATTGAAGTTCATAATACCAATAAAATTATTTCAATTGTTCCTACAGGACGAAGAATGGGACGCGAAGAACATTTGGAGATTGAAAACAGCTAACCCGTAGAGGCGTAGAAGATGGAAGGAAGCCTCAGAATAATAATAAGAAAAAGCCATCTTGGGAGTTGCGTAAGGTACACGAAGACACAGGGCGAGCTGTGTCCATTTGCAGGGACTGTATCCATTTCTTGAATATTATTATCTGAATGTACTCTCCATTTTTCATGTCGTAAGTGAGGGTGACATGATTTATGGCTCTGTTATTGAGGTGGTGTCAGGCGCATGACTCGCTTCAAATTCCACGGCGCAGGTACAGCCAGCGTCTCCGAGGCGTCGCGTCGGTAACGTCTAATGCGTGTTGCGTAATATTACGTAACCCAAGTCTGTAAGACAGCGGGAGAAAAGAGCTGGACCGTCAATACAATGAACTGAAGGACTGTCTTATTGACGGAGCTAGTACACGCTATGTCGAAACAGTCGCATTCAGTGGATAATAAGCCTAACAGAAACTTTGGAAAATTGCTTCAGTTAAAGAAAAGTGAAGTACAAAGATTTGATTTCTTTCTCAAAATTACAGTTCCGTATTTTTTTTTTTATTACTTGGAGATAATTTTATAAACATTTAGTCAGGCAAGAGAAATGTAAGTTGAAATGTAGCCTACTCTACACGACAAGTATTAAAAAAAACGACTAAGGGAATGACTTGTTCGTTATAGGCATGGGTGGGCAACTCGTGCTCTCGAAGTGTGAACACAACCTCAGTGCAGGTAGAACGGACTCTGTACTGTAGTGTCTGTATACAAGTTTGCTCGCGTCTGCAGTAAGTGGCGGCTCGTTTTAAGTGAAAAACAATATAATCCCCAATATTTCCCTTTAATGATGAGTCGAAAGAGAAAGATTTTTTTATTAAGAAAGGAGGTAAAGCTTGTATTATGTTCTATTACACTTTGTTACGCATGACATTTTATGTTACAAATAAACACAGGGAAGGTTTTAGTAAAGAAATACTGTCTAGATATGGTTTAGAGTAGCTAAAGATAAAAATGGGATATCAACAATGTGAGACTAATATCAAATATCGTTAGCATTTTGTGCGTGCGAGTTACAGAATTGCACGACATAATATGATCGACTAGCTAAGAACATTTATGGATAAATTTGAAATGTGGCAGTAGCCTATCATGTAGAACATAGACAACTTCACTTTCTTTGACTATAAACTATCTTGAAGAGTGATAAGAAAATCTTATCAGATATAAGACCCTACTTCAAGACCTACAGCAGAATTCACTGGTAAGTTTGGAGAAACAGTAACAATTGACAAGGAATCGAGTTTTTTTTTTGAAATCCTTTTGGCTTACAGTCGATAGAAGATCCTGAAAATTTATAGCTTGAATTGATAAATCTACAGAGCAGCACGCCACTCAGTTCCCAGCGAAATCAGGAATCGAACTGTTCGTAATGCTGCCTAAGTCAGAATTTCCAAATATACTCTTTGCTTCCATATATACTGTAATATATACTTCAGTCAGAGTTTAATACAAGAAAGAAGTGTAAAAGCTCTCAATGTACAGAAGGAGCTTAGAAGTAAGTTTATTTCATCTGCCGTGACATGTGAAAAATACTTCCTTGAATTTGTGTTTGTTTGCGAATATAGACTATTGCATTTCTGAGAACAGAGGAATACTCTTTAATGTATAAAGACTTGTAAATTCTCGCGTTCTATGTTTCAAATAAGACATATAACAATAAATATTAACAAATAGTATAATAATAAGTGTTGCAACTATGTTCGTTGTCTCTTGAAAAGGTGTATTCAGGTTTGTTTCACGTACTAAACTAATTTACAAAGCTAGGAAATAATATAATTTTGTTAGCCTATGTGTGTTTAGGTACAGTCTGTCTAAAATTACTATAATTATTGTACCAGCGTCATTCTGAAATTCAAATCATGGAGTTGATATCACGACCACCTGCATGAGCCGCCAGAGCGCACCGTGGCAGTGAACTGCTTTTGTAGCGAAACTACAAACAACTTGTAACTGCTGCGGCTGGCTCCGTCTGTCTTTATCTCTTCCAAGGTTTTTTAGCACTTTGTGAGCACAAGTTGCCCATCCATGGTTATAGGTTTATACCAGCCAATTTCAATCGTAACTCGTACGTGTTAGTGGCAATTGAGGTATGAGCACCCCCACCAGGGTTTAAGCCACAGTCGCATTTGTCGCATTTTGCGATTCTGGAGAAAATGGGATCAGAGGTGAGTGTGAACTAGGTGTAATTTGTTTTGGAGAATTTATAGATTTAAATCAAATACGATATTAATAGAATGAGTAATATTCAAGAAAGTATTCAGCAACAGATGTTCAAGAATAGATTTCAAAGAGTTGACACAGTTCATGTGCTGTAGGCTATGTTAACATGTTAAGCGAACATTTTCCTGTAATTCATGTAGTTATAAAAAGTGCTGAAAAAATTCTGTTGTATAGTGTAGATTGTGAGCCAGGATTTAGTTACATGAATGTTGTTGAAATTGGAATCGGAAATTGCCTTTCAGTAAAAAGAGTTACCACTATGCCAACAATAAATCTTGAAGGGCCTATTCGTAAATAATTTGATTTCCCAAGTGTTTTCAATGTTTGGAGTGCTCATAAAAATATACATATTTATTTACTTACATATACCTAGAGTGTGATAGGATTGGTCAAAGTAATAAAACTCCAAGTAACAAATTATTTTTTTCTGTAAGTCTAATCTTTCTGTACAATTTATTTAGAATGCTGCACAAGCTTTTCGTAATTTGCACACATATTATTTTTTATTTGAGGATTTTTGCGACAATTATTTATTTTCTAGCTTAAACCCTGAACCCCACCTCCTTGACTTGAAGGGAAAGAAAAGTTCATTCGTAGTGGCGGCGGCCTTGCGAGTTATTGTAATTTTCAATCGCTTATCCAAAGATATCCAGATATTTTATTTCACGAATCATGGGAAATGCAATATTTTTGTGTCAAAGATAACGACCAAGTAAAGTGTCTCATTTGTTCTAAATATGCAGTGAGGCTCCACATAATCTCCAGAATGCAGAATTTTACTACAATTAAATATTCTAACAAAGAAGGCTAGGAACTTTACGGTACGCCAATTGGAAGAATGACTACCGGCTGATACACATTGTTGGCATTGGCGAAGGTAGGAATCGAACCAAGCTACGGCACTTCTTCTGACACATATCGTCACTATGTACTGCCTGATAATAATATATGTACAGGGACATCATTTTATTTTTACTAACATTTCTAATATTAAACTGGCTATACCTTTGGATCAACGATTAAGAACCGGAAACACCGTTTGCTACCTCCTTCCACGACTGGAGTTCGATGATACTGGCGTATTATACAAACAAACCACTTTACTAGGTATAGGAGGGAAGAAAAATAGTTCATCCATTTACGTAAACTAGGAAATATCGCGATTTTGAGTTTGATAATTTTCATTAGGTTTTTGTTTAATCAAAATACAGTACAGTATTAACAATGAGTATTTTTACTCACGAACTGAGCTTTCATGCGGACGTATTCATTATGCAGTGTATATTATACTGTGTACAGCACATTAGCGTACAATATAGAGAATGAAGTTAAATTGAAAAATAATCATAATATGGATATTTAAACACATTTTTCAAAATGGTGGCCGTTCATTTCGATACAGGCTTCAGTTCTAATGTGCATATTATCGCACTATAGACTATTGTACGTAATTCCAATTACCAGTTCGTACTTCGTATCAGTAACTCATGTTGAAATAATTCTGTACCTACTCTATAAAAGAGACCTTACGTACTGTAAATTCAATCTTCTCTTCAGCCCGATTCGAAAAGATAAAATTACTCAGACATGCTATCTACTGTCCGTCTAAGTGGTTACGTCGCAGCGTCGTAGAAAGGGAGGAAACACGTGACAGTTAATTACTTAACGAGGCCCTTTTATTTAAGTTATTTTAAACAATTGTATGGGTATAATATTACGTAGACGTCCAATTCCTAACATAAATTAATGTTCCCAGAAAAGAGCTAAGACAGCCCAGCTACTATCATTTACAGAGAGGCGAATAGAAGCAGGTGAGGGAAACCGGGATGCAACGTAGGCAAATGGAAAATGATGCAATATTGAAAGCTCTTTCGTCACTGGAAAACGCAAACATATTTTTCGAATGTATTGTTTACTATGACTGTATATGCGGTCTTGGATCTGTGTGGAGGACGGTTGAACTTCATTAGTAAAAGGGGTGGGAGTGAAGTACATTAAAAAACTCAGGTACAATAAAAACTGAATAAAAATAAAATGATGTCCCTGTGTATATCAGCCAGAACCTCAATCAGAGGTAAACATATAGCATTATCATAATTAGATTACAGTGCTAATAAAATTTTACCCGTACTGTAGCTCAAGCCATAACGAATCACTGGTCCAAGCCTCAGCTGTGCAAAATGTAGACTTACTGTATAGCGAGAATTCATTTATTAATTCATAGTGTTCTGCCCAAAGGCAGGTCTTTCACTGCAAATCCAGCATTTTCCAATCTTTCCTATTTTCTGCCTTCCTCTTTGTCTCCTCATATGATCCATATATCTCAATGCCGTCTACCATCTGATATCTTCTTCTGCCCCGAACTCTTCTCCCGTTCACCATTTCTTCCAGTGTGTCCTTCAGTAGGCAGTTTCTTCTCAACCAGTGACCCAGCAAATTCTTTATCCTCTTTCTGACCAGTTTCAGCATCATTTTTTCTTCATCCACTCTTTTCAACACAGCTACGTTTCTTATTCTGTCTGTCCATTTCACACGCTCCATTCTTATCCACATTTCAAATACTTCTAGTCGCTTCTCTTCTCTTCGTCGTAATGTCCATGTTTCTGCCCCTTACAATGCTACACTCAATACAAAGCACTTCACTAGTCTCTTTCTTAGTTCTTTCTCAAGAGGTCCGCAAAAGATGCTCCTTTTTCTTTAAAAGCTTCCTTTGCCATTGCTATTCTCCTTTTGATCTCTTGACAGCAGCTCAAGTTTATCTTATTTACTTTTCTTCCTATGATAGCGAGAATATCCGCATTATATTTACACTGAATTGTTTACTTCTACTTTTTGTAATTTAAAATTTGCCTCAGATTCATGTATTTATGTCAAGTACACTGTCTAAGATTAAAATTTTCACTCCAAGTTCCTTGTAAATATTTTATATTATATTGATTTTAATAGTCTTTAACTAATATCGTTGATGATTTAAAATGAACGAAGGCAATTAACTTTCTAGCTTGTGTATTTACTGCCTCCTTTCCTTATAAAAGAAGTTTCGAGGAAACTTCTAATTGTGCTGGTTGAGCTACATTATTAAGTTACGCCTACGGCTATTTTTTCCCTCTTACGACGACCACTCCATAACAGACTTGATACTGCGCATAAAGTGAGCGCTAGAGACCACATTATGTGAAGGTACACTTCTGAGGACTAAAATATCTACATAAAGATGTACACAACACATTCGTCTGCAATGTTATTCAGTGAGCTAAATGAGAGTTAAATATTGGAAATGTTGAGGATTCGATCTCCTGTCTGACTCAGATTCGTCTTGCTCATGGAAATTCATGGACTCTTCATAATAATTTCTTTTTTCTCGACTTTAAAACTGCGACGAATACCTTAGTCTATGCGTAGATAATTACTTGGTGCGTTAAATCCTCGCTAAGCGGTTTGATGCTTATGTGACTTTTCAAATTTCCCGTACTAAGCCAAACCTGTTTTCAGGCGTACATCAGTTATTACTCCCAACACTACTACTGTTTTTTACTATATCTCTGCTGGTGAGTGACCGGTAACTTTCAAGTGGATTATCTTGGTCGTGGCATCAGAATGTTAAAAAGCATTTCAAAATTCTGTTATCTCTCTTGTGACGTACAGAAACAGAGATATAATAAAAGAATTCTACTACTACTACTACTACTACTACTACTACTACTACTACTACTACTACTACTACTACTACTACTAGGCCTGCTACTACTACTACTACTACTACTACTACTACTACTACTACTACTACAGAGTGAATATCATTTTATTAGGGGTGCATCGTAGACACATCGCATGTGGTGCATTCTGGATAGTCTCTGACAAACGAAGGCCCAATTGTATTAAACTCCCTGACTAAACATCAACTTTGATCGAAGATCGAAAAGTGAACCGAGTTCAGACACTTCTTCTATTGTATAAAACTTTTCTGCGATCAAATTACCTTGGTTCAAATGCAATCTAAGTTCACGTGAAAAGAATTTGGCAACATCGCATAAACAGGTGAAATACGTGATGCGCGGACAGGTTTGTTCAGTGTTGCCAATCTAGCGACTTTAACTCTTTTTCAACAACAATTTCTTTTAACTTTTATATTGCTTAAATAGGGATTTAGTGACCTTTTTAGCACCCCATAGTGACAAAATTTAATATTTCTTTGTTGATAATGAGAAATCTAGCGACTTTACAACTACTTTTTCGCGACTTTCCGTATTACACTCTGTTGGAGACACTGGTTTTTTGTGCAATGTAAATAATGGCGGACAATAAGAAGAAGGTTGACTGTTCTCCGAGTTGTTATCATGTTATGGTGCTTGATATTGCTAAACATAATAATAAAGCTTTATAAAACGACAATTTTCGTTTAGTAATACAGTTAATTGAAAATTTATGAATGTACTTATCATATCCATTAATAATTAATGGTTGTTATAAACATAATATAATTATAGGTTATGTTATTTGATACTGCTGAATACCATAGAGCCTTATAAAATATAAGATTTTTGTGTATTAAGGCAAGAAAGTGAAATAAATATATATTTAAATGTACCTATCATATCTATTAATATTAATAATAATGGATATTTTATTTGCACAATCTGTCACTCGTATATTTCAAACAGAAAAGAAATAACTGAACTTGGATCATCTAACTTAATCGGAGAAATTTCTTCAGTCAAAGTTGACTTTAGTTTGAGACAAATTAATCTCAGATTAGACTTTATACAACACAAAATTCCAAGTTCAGCTGAAACAAGGATCAATTTAACCTCTGATCTAAGATTAAATGGTTTATACAATCGGGCCTAAGTGGTTTACACTTTCCGTCACTAACGACATCTGTAAGTCACGTTCATAGAGTCGGGGCGAATAACTGCTGTTGTACCAAAAAAAAAAAAAAAATGTAGTCGGAAAACGTCCGACTTCCACTGAAGCGATGGCAAGAGAAAAAGTTGAAATGAACTTCCTTTCCTTGAATATAATTCAAGCCCATACCTGTAGAGTAACGGTTAGCGCGTCTGGCCGCGAAACCAGATGGCCCGGCTTCGATTCCCGGTCGGGGCAAGTTACCTGGTTGAGGTTTTTCCGGGGTTTTCCCTCAACTCAATATGAGCAAATGCTGGGTAACTTTTGGTGCTGAATCCCGGACTCATTTCACCGGCGTTATCACCTTCATCTCATTCAGACGCTAAATAATCTAAGATGTTGATAAAACGTCTTAAAATAACCAATAATAATAATAATAATCCGTGGTGCTACGGCCCGAGAAGGGCCTAGACCGACCAGCCGGCTGCTGACCTCACGCCCACATGCCGAAGCAGAGGTGGACGATCATCCAACCAGAATGGAGGTATCGTGTGGTTAGCACGATGATCCCCCAGCCGTTATAGCTGGTATTCGCAACCGGATTTCGCTACCTATCGTAGCTCCCAAGTGCATCACGATGCTGGGTGGGCACCGGTCCCATACACTGGCCGAAATTTCATGAGAAAATTTCTTCCCCCATGAGGACTCGAACCAGCGCGCATTCCGTAACGCGAGTCCTAGGCGGGATGCCTTAGACCGCGACGCCACGGCGCGGGACAAAGTAACCAATAAAAATATATAATTCGAAATTCGGACCTCGGTTTCCTTTCAGACCTAAAATAAGTATCTTAGTCCGATAAATACCAACAATAAGTGGCAATATAATAAATTAATTTTGCCAAATTATGATAAATAACGCAAAGTAGTTGCAAGTTTTCGTTTCTTACATCTTATTTTCATAGATATCTCCTATTACTCTAGTACTGGCGTATGGTCACTACTGTATGTTCTCTCAGCGTTTCCGCACTACCCAGCTTTCTCGTTGTCGGGACATCTTCCAGATAAGCATATTATATTTTCTATTAAAAATGTAATACCAACTTGAATCCTAGGGTTTAGGAATTGTGAAACGTGATGTGACAGAGCGCCAGGGAGTCTGTACTTGTATTGTTCCTGTTACTATGGACGCTCTTGGAGCCATGTAATTAATATACAGAACACACGTGAGAGTAAAACGGGCCTACATGCTTGTCACACCCCGGATATATGTTCTAAAGAATTTGCTCAGATGAGGTCTACTAGATTTTTCCTTCAATTGCCGTTGCTCTGGATGAAAATTACATTGACACCACAGTCTAGTATATACAGTCACGAAGCTCAATACGTAGTAAATATGCATTCATAGATAGTTGCTAACCACTAGGATCGCTACTATCTCCTCATTACAGACAACGCGAAATAGTACCTGCACAGTCTATTGTTCCTAGTACCCTCATAAACTCAAGCTTCGTGACTGTATATACTAGACAGTGATGTCAAAGCAAACGCATTTTTCTGACCTTGACGTCGTGCACGGACAGCAAGCGCCAACTATGGAAAGAGGAAGGGTTGTGTATATGAATAAGCAACCTGTTGGATTAAGGAAACAGTGGTGCACAAACTTCAAACGGAACGTGAAATTTTATGTCGTTATTTTTATATGGCTTCTTTCTGTTTGATAGTATCTATATTGTCTGTAAAACAAAAGTACTAACATTGATTTCTTAATATTGCAGTTGTGTTTTAAATCTTAATAACACAATAGAGAGTTAAGAAGGAATATTCATTTAAATTCCATAGTAGTATAATATTATACTGTATTAAGTGGATGAAACACATCATTCATAAAGAAAGTGATATTCCAAAGAAAGAGATTGTGTGTGACATGATAAGTTGGAATTTACATTGATGGTATATTTAGCCTTACAAAAGTAATCAATAAACTAATCAAAACAATATTACAGTACAAAGCAAAGTTACCTAGGTACTGTATCTCTTTTAAGTGTAACTAATATTACATAACAAAACTCTTATTGCATTATGCTTTTAAGGTGATATTTGTGAGCAACTTCCTGTCATCAGAATATTAAATTATTTTCTCGAAATCTGCTGAAGCTATAGAGCTGACATTTTTACAACACATGGGCACGTATCTTTTTCTTATGGTGTAAGAGTAGTTGCTTTGTTAATTAATTTCCTTACAAACAATTTCCATGTGAATATTTTCAAAATGTTCAATACACTATCTTCAGTAATACGTATATACGGTATATTAGATTTACGAAAACATTCTGTAAGGCTACTACGAAAAGTTGAGAAAATATTTCTTTTGGATAAAAAAATCAAACTTGTGAAAAATGACCATTAAAATTAAAACTTACATTCTTATAATCACTTATACTTCTCAGGCAAATCTAAAAATTAACATGGAAACAGTTTTAATAAGTTCTCTTCTCTTTATCTATTGAATCAATGCTGGCCATCCTTGAATATAGCTCGACCAAGCGGCATATACTACCTCTTTCGTCTGTCTCTTTCCTTTCCGCTGTAAAGCGCTCAGGCTCTCCTGGGCTCTAAAGCGCGCGCTTGCTCCTGTGGTTATCAATTGACATGCCTGTACTAGACTGTGATTGACACTAAGAAGCATAAACAGAAATACTCTTGAGGAAAAAGAGTTATTCTGTATATTTATTATAACCATGAAAAATATAAGATAAATTCAGTTGAATCATCCGAATTGATTGTCTCTGTTTCATTTGAATTCAATTTTAATGTACGTCGATTATGTATCGTAGAGATAATCGACGACTGTGCTTTGGTGGTTATTCTTCACATCATCATTTTTATTGTAAGAGACATTGTAACCCAGATAACTGCAGTTACCAATTTGTTCTACAATTGAAGCGCTGGGCCGAATAACACAAATCTGTCGGAGTTGAAATGATGCTCCGGCGTTAATGAAGTAAATTCATGAATAAAAATGTCAGAATAAAAGAAAGTACTTGAAGTAAAATTCTCTTTGATTTCTTGTACCACAAATCTAACAGATTCCATCAAGGATCAAAGTCTTCTTTTGTGTGAACAACGACTTATCTTAATTTATGCAAGTCTCGAAGACACAATGTAGAGAAGAAAGCGTTCATTTCGCAGCAATTCGTTCTCGTATTGCGATGTTTGCTTGGCGTAGCTGAGCATAGGCTATTAGTTGTGAATGTGTTACAAATACCAGCGCATTCTTGACGCACTCCAGTTAATAAAAGTATGTGTGTCAGGATCGAAAGCAGATGGTTCCAAAGGCGAACTTGTTAATAACCCTCGTTGCGTCAAGCTTTCCGGTAGAGAAATCTTTTCCTGTTTGTGAAAGGGAAACAATATGACGACATGCACAACAACAAAATGTAACAAGACACGTTTCCGTGGTTCAGAATCGATTTACGGAAATAGGACTGTACCGTTGCGTGGCAACAAATCAAGTGATATTTGAAATACAGAGAGACCGATGGTATTTTCTCTTCGATATGATGTTCCGTAGCATACAACAGATGTAGATACATTCAGTGAGCAACAAAAATATTCGGACATCCGTCAACTAGCAATTCAATGACATATGTTTACATATAAATGTATAAAAATAAGCTTTTCTTATTTTTTCCCTTAAAGTATCCCATTTCATAAAAACATTTTCAACAGAACAATTCCAATTAACTTAATTTTTGTCTAATTATTAAAACATAAAGGAAAACATTTGATTTCTAATACTAACAAAAATATTCGGACACTTTTTGAAAACAAAGAATACTATTCCAGTTCATCATTATTAGTACATTGTAGGACCACCCTTCTGTTTAATAACCTCTTTCAGTCGGCGTGGCATGCTATGTACTAATTTTTTTCTTATGTCTATAGGAATTTTCACCTATTCTTCTTGAAGTCTTGCTTTCAGCTCTTCTTTAGAAGAAATAGGCCTTGATCGAACCCTCCTGTCAGGTTCTTCCCATAAATGTTAAATAGGGTTCAAATCCGGCGATTGTGGAGGAGGATGAAGCACTTTAGGGCATTTGTAGAGCAGATATTCTTGTACAATATAGGAGTTATGCTTGGGATCGTTGTTCTAGTAAAACATACACTGCTTTTCAATTCCAAGCTTTTCTGCACTTTTTATTAAATTATGTTGCAGAAAGTGTAGATAGTCTTCCTTCTTCATGATATCCTCGATGAACACCAATTCACCAACCCCAGAAGCTGACATGCACCTCCATATCATCACATTTCCTCTACCGTGTTTAACAGTAGGTCTCAAATTCTTAGTTTTCATTTCCTCCTTAGGCTTTCTCCAGACCATTTGTCTACCATAGCTGCCAAAAACATTTAATTTGCTCACATAAGAAAAAAGAGCCTTTTCCCACCAATCTTCGCCTTTATTTTCATATTCCTTAGCAAACTGAAGTCGTTTACGTCTGTTCCTTTCACAAACATAAGGCTTTATTCATGCTATTCTTCCGTTGTAGCCCCGTTTATGTTTTGCCCTTCTAATTGTTTGGGCATGCACTTCTTTACCCGTAGCCTATTCAATTTCAGAAGCTAACTTCGGGGCACTTATACGAGGGTTCTTTTTAATCTGTCTGATAATAAGAGATACTTCTGTGTCTGTGAGTACTTTTCGGCGACCTGTTTGCTTTCTCAGCTCTATTCTGTCCTCGTTTTTATATCTGAGAATTATGTCAGACACTGTACTTCTCTTCATCTGCAATGTTTCGAATGGTTTTCCCTTTTTCGTGATGGAATATCACTAACTGCCTCTGATTAAATGTTATTTGCTTACCTTTACGCCCCATTTTGTCTTCCGTCTTGCTCAAACGACAGCACAAATAAGACTAAATAGGCTCGGATGTTATTGAAACTCGGTACCTCCACCTACGTGTAATGTAAGTCATCAATAGGGGTGCACAGAATAGGACCAACAGGACTGTCCGAATATTTTTGTTATGCAGTAAATTGTATATTTGTTTATTTTTATATAAATATATTAACATACAATTTCATTAACAAGCTCTTTTTATGCCCATGTTATGCAAATTGGTTTATTTGACATAACCGCAAGCGTAATTTTTGCGTTTTTGCAAACATGTTTAGTAACATACACATAAACATTTGGAATATTAAGTGTCCGAATAATTCTGTTATTCACTGTATATACACTACCGGTAAAATTTTTTGATCAGCTATAAAAACAACTATATGCTTAATTTCAATGTACAAACACTTCGGAAAAACTAAATAAACCAACAAAATAAATATTTTCTCTCTCTAGCATTATGCTATGATAGAAAATTCAAAACGAAATCCCTGTTTTAACCACAAATCCATAGTTGTGATAGTGATCGAAAACTTTTGACCACTAGTGTACATGCCTGCTGGTTGCGCCGTTGGTAGAATATGAATACTGTCGTCTTTCCAGACAAGAGTCCCGAGTTCAGACTCATGAATTGCAGGCGTAATAAAATGATGGCGAAAAAGACAGAATTGGTGCAAATGTTTTGACATACTTCAGTTTCTTTTCGATATCATTCCACTACCCTCCATAATTAAAAAAAATTCATATTACTTATTCTGAAACAAGTGAGACATCTAAGCTTTAAAGTATAATTTTCAGTAAGGGAATTTTGTTTTTCTTATTTAGATACGAAATAATAACTTATCCTACATACCTATCTATATGGACACCAGCGACGGATCTCAGGCCTAGAGACTTGAATCCGGTGTGGCTTAGTGGATAAAGCGCCAGCACGTAAAGCTGGAAACCAGGGTTCGAGTCCCGGTGTCGGAGAAAATGTTTCTCCGTTCTACCGATTCTTCACCTAAAAATTAATGTTTTTGGACTTATTTATTAATGTGAGAAAAATACGTTTCGGCACCGAGAATCGAACCCGGGACTTCTCAGCTGTGCGCGCTGAGCGCTCTTTCCATCTGAGCCATACCGGGACGCGATCCACGGTGCCGGCCGAACTCCTCTCATTGTATTGTATTATCAATAGCCAACTACCTGCATTTAAGACATTTAAGCCATGTATGCAGGAGCGCATATTCAAATGACTTTATGGCCATTTTCAATAACAGTTTATAAGTTACTGTTAACATTATATATATATATATATATGTATATATATATATATATATATATATATATATATATATATATATATATATATATATTCTTATATGAGGTCTCGCCATCCTCATTGAATAATCAATAAGTATAAGTAACCATACTGTAAATATCGTGGACTTTCTTTTGCCTTTGGTGCAAGATTTGTCTATTATAATATTCTATACTATCACAGGCGAGAATACAAAGTTGTAGGCATACTGATTCCATGCAATTGGAGTGTCGTTGTTTATCCATATACTTTATACAGCGTCTTCAACTTAAGACGCAACCCTGGCCACGGCAGACGGGCAGGCGATAGACCGTTATTTATAGCGGGAAAACCAAGCGGTGTTGTGCTGCTGCAGGAAGGCAGGAGGGCGGGCGGATAGGCCGGTATTTCAAGCGGGAAAACCCAGCGGTGTTATGCGACCTAGCATGTAATTAGTGTTAGTTTGTCTTCTGTAAGGTATGAACCTGTTTGGTCAGTTTTAGTTTTCATTTAACATGTTTGGTGAACTGTACTCTGTTTAAGTATAAATTTATCATGGTGTTTACCACCATGCGACTTTTATTTTAGGGGTATATTAAAACATAAACTGTAAGTGAACAATCCTCATACATTAGAGGAACTTCAAGAAAATATTCGGGCCGCGATCTCCAGCATTTCAAGGCAGGAATTGGATCGCATATTTCATCATCTTCTTCGCCGGTGTAAACGTTGTCTTGAAGCTGGTAAAGGTATTTTGAACATCTTATGTCTTAAGGTAAGGAAATAAATACCGTTAAATTAATTTTACGGAAGATAAACTAACACTAAATACGGGTAGAAAGAATGCATGCCGGACCACTTAGCACTTCAATTACCGCATAACGCCGCTGTGTGTTACCGCTTGAGAGTACTGTCCGTGTGCCGATACCTGGGTTGCGTCTTAAGTTGAAGGCGCTGTAGATTGAAAAGAGCGTAAAAATATGAGCCTTGTCTTTCACTGTAACTCAAGTGATAGCATTTATAAATACATATTCAGTGGATCTGATTTCAATTATCGGCAGGAAAGTGAATATTTATAACTCTCTTCTAGGGCTTGCGTGTTTGTTATCTTTTATTTATTCAGTGCTATTTTAAGACTATCACATTTTGAAGACATGGATAGGAAATCCTGATTTCGAGTCCAGTCTTTGTAGAACTTGATGATGTTGATAATGAATTATCGTCTTAGAATAAGTTTCAACAGGAAAAAGTAAGCCAATATTAAGTAATTATTTTACCACATTTGTTTCCCATGTCTTTCCGTATATTCACTTTGGAATATATCGAACTTCTTGTGCATTTAAACTACAAATAAAACATTGAAATAAGTTTAGTGAAAACAGTAACAGAAACTAGTGTTTGTTTATTGTTGTAGTTTAATCAACGTCCAAAGACAGATCTGAACCTCACAAGTGATACCAATATAGCACCACTTATGAGGCAACTATACCAAGAGAAAATGGGGTAGATTGGCCAGTTCCTTTCCCCCTCCATTGCATACATCGGCGATTAACTACATATTACACTAATCAGACTTCAGATGCATGCAAACAATTGAGAACCGTTTTTGCAAAACTTGCTAACTGAAAAAACTAAATTTTACGGAAGAGACAAAACACTATAGTAAGCAAGTTTTGCTGTATGTCTCACTTATAGCAGAAAGCAAGTTTTGAAAAAACGATCACACTTGACACACTACAATGAAGAGAAATAACCCAATTTTACTAAGACGCTTTGAACATCATGTAGAGGTCTACCTTATATTAACGGATCCATCAAAATCTCAATTTTGCAAATTTTGCAGTTAGCAAGTTTTGCAAAAACGGTCCTCAATTGTTCTTCCTCTGACACATAGGCCTATCGTCAAGTGAGATGTACTGCTCGATAATAGATGTAAGTCATATCAGCCAAAACCTCATTCAGAGGCATTCTGTTTATTTTGAATGTGAAAGTTGTACAAGGACTAAATAGATATCGCATGCGTGCTTGCATGCATTTAGGAAGACAAATCAGATGAACGACTTTCTTGTAAGATGTTAATCTGTTTTCAGTGCAGGCTTTGGCGCCGTCGTGTAAAACATGGAGTTTCCGGAATTGAAATAAATACATGGTAAAATGAAAACATGTTAATTGTAGGCATGCGAAGGCAACGTAGTGCATTCTGAGTGTTAACAGGTGTTGTAATTTATGCGTTAAATTAAACATTTGGAAATACGAAGGATAAGTTAAAGTTACTTCCTTTAGGTCATTAAAACATTCACGCAGTTACAGACTTTTTATTACATAGGCCTATACGTCAGTGATATCAAAGCAAGCGCATTTTTCTGACCTTGACGTCGTGCGCGGGCAGCAAGCGCTAAGTATGGAAAGAGGAAGGGTTGTGTATATGAATAAGCAACCTGTTGGATTAAGGAAACAGTGGTGCACAAACTTCAAACGGAACGTGAAATTTTATGTCGTTATTTTTATATAGCTTCTTTCTGCTTAATATTATCTATATTGTCTGTAAAACAAAAGTACTAACACTGATTTCTTAATATTGCACTTGTGTTTTAAATCTTAATAACATAATAGAGAGTTAAGAAGGAATATTCACTTAAATTCCATAGTAGTATAATATTATACTATATTAAGTGGATGAAACACATCATTCATAAAGAAAGTGATATTCCAAAGAAAGAGATTGAGTATGACATGATAAGTTGGAATTTATATTGATGGTATCTTTAGCCTTACAAAAATAATCAATAAACTAATCAAAACAATATTACAATACAAAGCAAAGTTACCTACGTACTGTATCTGTTTTAAGTGTAACTAATATTACATAACAAAACTCTTATCGCATTATGCTTTTAAGATGATATTTGTGAGCAACTTCCTATCATCAGAATATTAAATTATTTTCTCGAAATGTGCTGAAGCTATAGAGCTGGCATTTTTACAATACATGGGCACGTATCTTTTGCTTATGATGTAACAGTAGGCCTACTTGCTTTGTTAATTCATTTCCTTACAAACAATTTCCATGCGAATATATTCAAAATGTTCAATACACTATCTTCAGTAATACGTATAGCCTATACGTTATATTAGATTTACGAAAACATTCTGTAAGGCTACTAAATAAATAGGCCTATACCTGAAAATTTCACTTTTCTATACGAAAAGTTGAGAAAATATTTCTTTTGAATAAAAAAATCAAACGTGAAAAATGAGCATTAAAATTAAAACTTACATTCTTATAATACACTTATATTTCTCAGGCAAATCTAAAAATTAACATGGATACAGTTTTAATAAGTTCTCTTCCCTTTATCTATTGAATCAGTGCTGGCCATCCCTGAATATAGCTCGACCAAGCGGCATATACCACCTCTTTCGTGTGTCTTTTTCCTTTCCGCTGTAAAGCGGTCAGGCTCTCCAGGGCTCTAAAGCGCGCGCTTGCTCCTGTGTGCATCAATTGACATACCTGCTATACGTAGACAACTTGCAACTACAACATTTAACTGTTTTTCAGCATATTTTCAGCAAAATTGAGACATTTGTAGTAGCGTTCCACAAATTTAAGGTACCAACGCCATAGAATTTGCCGCCTGTGATTTGAGTCATGAATGCACGCTGAATGCACCCTGTTAACTTCCTTAATGTTGGCAATACACCTCTACATTGATTGTGGTGCCTCGTTTGATGATATCCAGTAGCTGTACTTGTTTTCTCTCCCGAAAGACAGTAGTCATGAGTTTTTATGCGCCAGAAGACCTAGCGTCATTTCCTTCCTTACTTTTTGGTGTGTGGGTATGGCACCACTCCATTGACTTATTTTTTTGTCTCTACGTAGTCTTCATGGATTTTAACTGCTCTGAAATTTTTTGTTAGAAGAATCTTATTACTGACCTACCTCCCAGCTGGCAGGATTTTTAATCACAACACACATTCTAAAGCAGTGGTACCCACTGGAAATTACAGGAGAGGCAAAAATGAAAAATAGTAATTTTTCGAGAGCACATTCACATGAGTCGGTTATATAGTCCGGATCAGCTTACTTAAAACCCTAAGGGTGAAAACTAACTATTTTTATACTATTACTACATATGCTAATGGATTATGGTGATTTTCTACAGCAGCTCTCAGGTTGAATTTTCTTTTACCAACTTCGTTTCGAATTTCGGGTACTTACAGATACTACAACTGGCAGTTATTTTCTAACTGTTATGTTGGCAGCAATGATTTCGGTTTACAGTAAAGCAAACTGATGAAAATGCAAGTAAGTAAATACATTTTTAGGTTAGGTCTCATGAATCGTAAACTCTTTACTAAAAGCAATAAATTTCATGTTGCCTGACAAAATAAATTGTAATATTAAACCATACTAATCCTAATTACCAACATAATATGCGAGAAGTCCAGGAGGAAAATATACTATATCATAAATAAATTATTCAACCATTTAGGAAACACCTCTCAACATAAAGATGAGATGTGGTAAATAAGCAAGACATTGTTATTGTTAACATTATTATTATTATTATTATTATTATTATTATTATTATTTCAATTTCAGTACGTTGCATTGTGAAGTTACCCTCTTTGGTGATATCTGGTATTAGTTGGCAACATTGAAGAGACGGCCAAATTAGACTTTTAGGAACTACTCTTACGTGATCCTCAATATAGTCATAACTCACATGCTCCAAAAAATGAAAAATTGAGATACCGGTATATTCCCTGCTGTTATCTGCGTAGAACACGATTCAGAGGTTAATTTTTCATATTTCTTACATAATGCTTGTGTAAACAGGCGACAAACTTCCCGGTTTCTTTCAAGTCTCATGATCCACTGGATCTTGTGAGTTCTGTTGTATAGCGCTTCTCGACCAATCACAGATCAGTATTTTCCTCCCGCTTCTCCACTTCTTGTTGTGTAGAATAGGCCTATGGTTGTGGATGAGTATACTGCATGTGCGTTGTTATTTTTATAAATATCAGTGAATTTAGCGGCTGTAATTTAGCATTTTGTAAGCGTAATATTATGGAAGAGAGCTTATTACCAGTTGGAGAGAGAGGACGACCACGGTAATGTATTTCAGCTCCAGAAATGACGAAAAGAAATCTGGCCAAATTAGCAAGGTTAATATTCTTTTCTGATTCTGCTTGGCTCCTACTGATATATCGGTAAATTAAGCAGGGCCGAGTGTTTCATCACAATTATAATATATTCAATTCAATTTATTTGGCCATTAGACATACAGTTTTAGGCTTCGTCAGAATACATTGAAAAAAACATATAAATGCATTTTAAAAAACACTAATAACAGAAACAGTAAAATTTAAGTAATACAATGAAAACATGAAATAATTTGAAACTTTTAAATTAAAGAAAACTAACTAAATTGCAATTAAACTTATTTATTAAAATACAATTTCATACAAACTTGTGTTGAAAAACTCAGCAATATAATAAAAAGGATTATTTAATAACCAATTGTAAAATCTAGTTTTGAAGCTATTGATTGGTAATTTATAATATTGACTTGGGAGCTTATTACATAATTTCATCCCCATAATTAAAAAGTTCGTGTTGCTCTTGTGTAATCTACAATATGCAGTATTAATTTGTTCACTATTTCTAATTTCATGATCATGTATATTGGCCACTAATGAGTAATTGTCGATATTTTGTCGAGTATAAAGTACTAGATCATATATATACAAATTTATGATTGTTAAAATCCGTGATTGTCTAAAAAGTGGCCGACAATGTTCCAGATAGTTTGATTTACATAAAATTCTAATGGCCTTCTTTTGTAAAATCAAGACGCTTCCAATTTTGGTTCCATTTCCCAGAAAATTAGGGCATATCGAATTATCGACTGAAAGAAAGAAAAGTAGGCACATCTTATATAATTTTGAGAATCGCAAGTCGTTAATTTCTTTAACAAATATAAAACTCTTGATAGCTTTGTGCATATGTATTCGATGTGCTTATACCATATTAAACTGGAGTCTATAAAAAGTCCTACAAAAGTTCTATATATATGTCATTGATGGTGCCGTGAATAATAATCAATTGGACAATACTGAACATATGTGCGAATTGATGGAAGCAGATATTAATCTTGTGATATAAAGGAACGTAGTAACGAAAGTTTGAGTTTTGATAAAATTCATAATCAGTATTTCTTTTGTAGGTTGTAAATTGAGGGGAGAACCCGCCTTTCTACGAAAATTTAGTTTTTTCTCGTCTCTAGAATGTTGTGTCATAATTGCAATAACTCTGGCAATAGCTTAACCCACTGGAATTTAAATTTCCACCATAAATTCTCAGACTGTTCTAAGAATACCTAATTTCCCTATTCCAAGATTTGTGGCTTATCCTTCTCACTGAGCGGACCCCTCAGTTTATACTGTACTATATTATTTTGTAAAATGTACTCATCTGAAGAATTTAATAATTAGAAACCTATTCCTTTACAGTGAATTAAAAAATATGCTTGAGGTAATATTCTTATGTAATATTTCAATTTGTTACTGTCAAATCCCACATGATCCCAACTGGTCACTTTCTAAACTCACATGTTCCAAACGGAGCACTCTCAGAACACTCATGATCCAAAGGTCATTGTCAAAACTCGTATGATCCATAATTCAAAGCTAAATAACTTTTACTCCTGTATAAAAAAAGTACGGTTACAAATCTGAATAGTAATTTTTAATCATTGCTCTTTCATTTATTTTATTCATTCATCTTTATAGTGAAGAAAATGGGCTCCAAGTATTACAAATATGTTTTCCCTTATTTGTGAAAATTTTCATTTTTGGAACAACTGAGTTATGAATCTAACCGACTCACATGTATATCACTAAATCTCTTCTTTTTTTTCTTATCCTTTCCCCTTTTTCGTTTCTCTTTTTTTTCTGTTTTCTGTTGTCTTAAACTAGTACGCACACAATACCCATGCCCAAGGCGGGACTCGAACCCACAACCTTTCCGACCAAGCGATAGAGACCCTACCGCTTGAGCCATCCAGGTCGGCATCTTGAAGTTACGAAACTTTAAAAATGGGGAGATACAGTATTTCTGTCCCACCTTATTGTTACATAAAAAAAGTGTGTAAAAATTATCATTTACGTAACTGAGACATTACTGATCCCTTATCATTTGTTTCAAGATTCGATTTTACTGTTTAAACTTTCTTAGTTTCCTTGCTGAAAAGTTTGTCTCTTGTGTCTTCCAATGTCAATTAACGTTGTTGATGCATAGTTCGTCATAACTGTCTTCGTTGAGTTTGTCCCGACTTTATATAAGCTATTTGATTAACCTCTTTAACCTTATGTCAACATAATCTTCAAAAAGATGAAAGTCCTGCTGTTTCAATTTAGCTTTATGAAGAAGGAGGTCGTTACAGTCTGAAGCAATTCTTTCTCAAATAAAATAAGGACGTGGGGTGGATGGGTGAAGCGAAATGACTTTGTCCTCAAAGAGCGACTTGCTTACTTTTCCATTTCGATAAGAGAAGGTTATAGGAGTCTTCATAAATGCGTACAGTCAAGTGAGAGGAAAGAGACAATTAGAAAAAACGTGTTTGTCTATCAGGAAGACTTTTGGAACTTACTGTTTGCAATATATTTTCCAGTAAATTGCTTATAAAATAAAAACTAAAGATTGAAATAACTAGAACTTGTATTGACTAAATCACCGCTTTTTGCTGTGACCCTTTAGTGACTTAAAAATATGATTGCATGTTTTTTTTTTAGATTAAAAGCACTATATTTGTCATGACATTAAATTTCTCGACATAATCTAAACTTAAATATTGAGTTGAGAAATATCCATCTGGTTCTTTGAGACTGAAATCAGTATACGTACAAATAATCACTTTAAAAATGAACAAATAGACGACATATGAGACACAAATGTTTAATATCAGTTATGCTGATAGCATGTATTTTCGTAAGATCTTCGAAATATTTTTCGCAGAAACACACGTTCTGTTTATGTCGCATAATTAATACTACCACAACCACTCCATGAATGAGGACATTTTTCCTTGCTAGAAATTTTCATAATTAAAAGTGAAATACCTAAGTAAAAGTTACATGTTCATGCCAAGTAACGTTCTTAAGTGTAACACTTAGAATAAGAAGTCGTGTCCACTTATAAAGGAATGAAAATATAAACTTGCAATAATTAACATCGAAATATTTTATGCGTTGTTACAAGAAACTCCTGAATATGGTATAATTCAAAGACTGCCAAAAGTTGTCCTTAATATGGGAAGTTATTTCGCCTTCAATTTAAAGAAAATTAATAATGATTTGCCGACAAAATGAAAACTATCTATGAATGCTACAAGATTATGCAATATAATGTTCATTTGATAATCTTAGAATTTTATAATGTTTTAAAATTTAAATTAGAAAGACTCTAACTTTTCCACATATCATTATTAATTTTTTATGCTTTCTTCACTTATATTTACTATTCAAATATTTAGCTAGCGGTCCCAGATTTGATGCTGCCGTAGAAGCCTTGATTGTGGATTATAATTATTCTGTCAAGAGCAAGAGGGTAAATTATTTGTCCATCGACATTATGGTTCAGCATGTTTTCTACTGGAAAAAGTGTATTTTTATTTATGATCCATATATGTTAACACAATCGATTCGTCAATAATAATGCGCTATGAGCGATGACAGAATCATAAGATCAATTTTATGAGACAACAGTTGATGCCCACATATACCTGGTGTGTGTTGGTGGCATTATAGAGGGAAATAAGAGTACCCCGAGAAAAAACCCTCTACAACGTCTGCTTTGACCACCACGAATTCTATCACGACCTTCCTGAGGATCGAACCCCGGTCATCTAGATTGAAGGTCAGTGCGCTATCATTTGAGCCACAGGTTCGACTAGGATGATGCTATATGTTGTGACAGTTTGAGATCCGATGTCGTGCTAATCCTACGTCATAGCAGTTCTACAGTTCTACCATAGTGTGTTATGTGAAAACCTTAGCCCTACAAAATGAAAGAATAGGCCTACATACTACAAAGCACATTGGAGAAATGTGTTTTATGTGCTTTTATTAGCTTTCCTAAAAATATTCTTTGTGTAAGCTGTTTCTTTCCTTTTACCTCCCTCTTTGCAGGCTTCACACGTCCTCCCACATCTAAAATGTGAGATTCTACGTGTCTCTGGAGTACAAGATATCGTACAGTCTTAAGATATGGAAACAAGCAAAGAGGAGGCCGCGATGTATGTCAGCTATAGCTTCCAGCTTTAAATTTTATTACCCTAGTCCTTTGAAAGCATTGGATCTGTCGGAACAGTGTTGATTCAAAATCTGCTGTACACTAGAGTTGGGGGTGACATGTGTAATGTAATGTGTCTCGTGAGGGAGAACTCACTGTTTGTATCGGAAAACAGTACCCAGACGTCAATGAGGAATTCAGCTGCAATGGAAGCTTTAAGAATCGACAGAATATCAGCTACACCCACAGAGTTATTACATAATGTTATATTTATGACTGATGGCTTGCCGTCAGACATTACTATTTCATGTCTTCGGAAATATGATCTGACATTCTCTTACGGTGAATCAATGACTCTGCTGATGCAAACTGTAGACCATAATACTGGAAATGTCGATTTCGGCATGCTATGTACAGAAATTTATCTTAAGTTAGTGGATATTCAATGTCTAGAAGTCAATTAAATAATTATTGTATTTCATTTGCATAATTTCTTATCATTAAACTGTTATTATTAATTTTATTTTATTAACTCCATCTCATTGGAGGTAGCCCAGAAGGAGGCGTTTTGTGATCTCTCCAAAGCGTTCGATTGGGTTGATCACAACTTAATTTTATCAAAATTAGAATTTTATGGTATTCGAGGGAATACACTAAATATTTTTAGAACCTATCTTCATGGCAGAAGGCAATTAGTCTCAATAGGTGAAAATTGGTTTGATGATAAAAATTAATCGGCTTTTATTTGAAATAAACATAATAACAATTTAGTCCAGACCAGAAAAAGAGATTTTTATATTACATAGAACAGTCTGATAAAGGAAACGGTAATTTTTATACAACCTGAATAAACTGAATCACATTTCATTTGTATAATTTCCCGATAACTTAATCCGAGGATCATGAAAACAAAACAAAATTTTATCATTCCAACGCTTTAGGAGAAATCGCTATGCACGGATATATATACAGAAGACATGTTCATAATTTGTCCGTATCAGGGATACTGAAAACGTGAAAAAATAGTACTGTGTACCATTACAGTTCTTTCTCTTGTAATTCGTATAATAAGAAAGTAAAACCGTTGTGGTTTTATCTTTTCGTTTTCTACTTAATTTAAAACAAATTAATTTCATTAAGTAACTCATCATTTCCTGTTCCCTGTAGACTCAAGTTACCTTCCCCCGGATGAAATGTCTGAATTCAAGACCGTTCTCGCCATTTCACACAATCATAGTCATCATCGAAGCAGAAAAAAAGGGAAACTATTCTTTAAAGTCACTATTGCTATAATCACTTCAGGGATAGAGTCACTTGGCCCGTTGAGTTCACAGTCCCATGAAGACATTGAACCATATTAGACAATAACAGGGACTCCATGGTCATATCTTCAACATGGCGTAAGATTATGACTTAAGTTCACATGCACATTTTATGAAACAATGCACTCTTACGCAGTCACTCGTGCAGACATTTATTTCTACGTCCTTCGCCCTTGCCTGTAATGAATTCCGGGAATATCGGGTTTGTAAACATAATATACTGAAACTAGACCATAAAGAGCGAGCATGTTAATCATGCAATTTCGTGTTGCTCTGATTATAGTCTTTAAAATTAGGCGTAACTTGTTTAAAAGCGTAATTAATTCCATAGTGCTTACAGCCTTTGAAAAGCGTTACTCAAAATCCATAATAATGACAATTACTATATCCAACTTACAGTGACGTACAGTGGGTTTCATGAAGTGGAGTCTATACAACGTTGAGAGTCTATGCCAGTGATGTCAAAGCAAGCGCATTTTTTCTGACCTTGAAGTCATACGCGGGCATCAAGCGCTAGGTATGGAAGGAGGATCGATTATGTATATGAATAAGCAACCTGTTGAATTAAGAAAACAGTGATAGACAAACTTCAAACAGAACGTGAAATTTTATGTCGTTATTTTTATACGGCTTACTTCTGTTTGAATTATATATTGTCTGAAAAACAAATGTAAGTACTAACACCAATGTCTTAATATTGCAGTTGTGTTTTTTTAAACGTTAATAACATAATAAAGAGTTAAGAATGAATATTCACATAAATTCCATAGTAGTACAACTATACTGTACTAAGTGAATGAAACACATCATTCATAAAGAAAGTGATATCCCAAAGAAGGATATTATGACATAATAAGTTGGAATTGATATTGATGGTATCTTTAGCCTTATAAACGTAATCAATAAAATAATAAAAACAATGTTATAGTACAAAGCAAAGTTACCTAGGTGTATGTTTTAACTGTAACTAATGTATGAATCAAAAGTGTGAAACAATGCGAATAAAACTAAGAAAGAAGTGTAGTAACATACAAAGAAAAAGTGTGAAAGAATACAAGCAAAAGAATGTTCAAACGTATGGTTCAGAGTGTAGTAACATACGAAGCCAAAGCATAAAAAAATGCTAGGAAAAGTATGTTGAAGTGTATGGTGCGGAGTGTAGTAGCATACGAAGGAAAAGTGTGAAAAAATACAGAAAATTGTGTTTAAATATATGACGCAGAATGTAGTAACATACGAATCAAAAGTGTGAAAGAATGCAACTAAAAGGATGTTTAAGTGTAATATCAAGAAAGAAGTGTAGTAACATACGAAGCAAAAGCGTGAAAGAATACAACTAAAAGGATGTTTAAGTGTAATATCAAGAAAGAAGTGTAGTAACATACGAAGCAAAAGCGTGAAAGAATACAACTAAAAGGATGTTTAAGTGTAATATCAAGAAAGAAGTGTAGTAACATACGAAGCAAAAGCGTGAAAGAATACAACTAAAAGGATGTTTAAGTGTAATATAAAGAAAGAAGTGTAGTAACGAAGCAAAAGCGTGAAAGAATACAACTAAAAGGATGTTTAAGTGTAATATCAAGAAAGAAGTGTAGTAACATACGAAGCAAAAGCGTGAAAGAATACAAGGAAATGGATGTTTAAATGTATAGTATAGTAACATATGACATAAAAACATGACAGAATACAAGGAAAAGAATGTGTAACTTTATGCTGCAAAATGACGCAAAAGCGTAAAAGAATACAAATAAAAGAAAGTTTCTTGTATACGTCATAAATTTATTACCGGGGTGTCCCTTCACTATTTTCCTTCCGAAATATTACCTATTAACAAATGTTATTTTTTCAGCTTTTGAAAACTAATATGTTAGACCCTCGAAACTGCATTTCATACGACATGCATGCAAATCACCCGACAATAGAGAACGACGTGTTTGAATGTTGACAAAGGTGACCAGTATCCCGACTCCGTGTTTGTCCATCACAAATTCCATTTGGACAGGTTGGGATTTGAACCTAAATCTCTGAATTCAATGTCCAATGCATTAACCATTATGCTAATAGCGACAAAATTTATACATACCATATGTCCGAAATGCGTTAAATGAAAACTAATTTCTAACAAGCAGTGAGTTTTGGGGAGAACGTGACAGCCAGAGCAGAATTTTGAGGATTTATGTGTCACCATATGAAGCCTGCATTTGAAACTTCCTCAACACACACAGTTTGAGTGTCATTTCACAGCTTCGGACCATGTCACACCTCTACATCTCTTCTGTCTAAACATTAGCTAGTATTTTGCAACGGCCTTTGAACATTTTACATTATATGAAATACACATAAAGATGAGCTTAAACTGTTCAGAAAGCATATCGCCGTTGTTCCTGCAATAACTCCTATGTGTGCAAAATATAAAATTGTTCAGTAGGAAGAAAAACATATTTATTCATTCTATAACAGTAGTACATAGGAGACCGTGAATACTTAAATTTTCGAAAAAAAAATATATATCATTACATAGGCTATAGGAGATGTTATTATTTGCTGTATCACTATTTAAATTATTTAATAGAGCAAAAATATGAAAATCGATAAATATGTCACATAAGAGTTATTGCAGGAATAACGGCGATATAAATACTACATTTCTTTTTTGTCGTCTTGGCCGCCGCGCCGGCGTGATCTAAGAATAGAGAAAAGGATCAAAGACTGAGTTTTTGAATGGGTTCGAATCTTGTATATTATGATTATGTAATTGGGCTTCTTTCCGGAGTATTTGCATATGTACTGTAAGCGAATATTAGGTAAGCTCATGGCAAATCCTAAGTTTCAACTTGCCAAAATACTATTTCGCTTTAACCAATTTTACAAACGACAAATAACCACGAAGTTAATTCAACGTCTTAAATAACAGATTTAAAAATATTTCTTATTCTCTTTTGTCTTCAACATTAAGATTTGGGCTTAATTTTCCCATTCCGGCTTCAGTTGTTATTGTAGGCCTGCAAGGTGGAGGAGAATGTATTATATTTCTTATCAGATATTATTCCTCGAAATAAGACGAACAAAAATTATTAAAGTTATGTAGAGCCCGGATGTTAGGCAAAATTCCTTTTTTAACTGAGTGTATGTATGAAAGACCTATTAGAGATGAACACGTTTCCACACATTTGGGGACGATAGGCCTAATTTTTATTTTGCCATTTTTAGCTCCTGTAGCCTATTTTAAGGTTAAATGATTTTTTTCGCCTTTTTACGTCGTTATTGGAAATTTTCTATATTTTAATGCATTTAAAATAAACCGCACTTAAATTATATCAAAAAACAAAAAAGAACAGTTGTACAAATTAAAAATATATATTCACCTCGCACAAATATTTGCTGACAATCTTATTCTCCAGCAATTCATATGTTTTCAAGAAGTCGTAAACTTTTCTCCACTACCGATTCCAGCTTTTATGTCACTTAACAAAGATCTTTGAACAGTATAACCCTCAGTGCTCAGGTCACTTCGGGGTTTACCAGCGAAAGAAAGGGGACGAGGAAAGTATTAAAAGCAAGTCTCCAGGTCCCGTTACTTTGTAGCTTGCACGCACAAGTCACGCGTACTTTGAAGTCTCTAATCCCAGTCGATTTTTCCCGATCTCTGAAAGAAAGTAGACGCAATCCTTCCGAAATAAGTTGTTTTAAATTTGCTCCAATCACTTCAGTAGAACTAGAAAGATTTTTTTCCACCATGAAAAACCTTCTCTCTGACAGGAGGCTCACTATGACAGTTGACAACTTAAAAAAGCATCTTGTTGTGACATGTAACCAAGGAAAGTGAGTACCGTATGGGATAGTTTATTAAGTATTTGTCTATTTGTTATCTATTTCCATGTATAATGAATGCCAAATTTCACTACCTATTTTTACTATTTTAGTGCCTATATGCCTGCTAATTTAAACAAAATAAATGCCTAAACATCCGGGCTCTAGTCTTGAGGATTATTTTCGAAAAAATGACATTTGGTGTTAAAATTTTGATAGCAAAATCCATGAAATTGTTTTAAATTAAAAGTTTTAGTAAGATAGTGCAGAGCAGTAATTTTCAACTGACCAACCTATGACGTCGGAGTGCGTTTTCCCTCTCGGAGCAGAGCTGGTGGAGGACGTGAGGGAGGGTAATGTTGTGTCTCCGCTATTATTAAACATCTCCATCCCTTCCACTGCCATTCACCGTACGTTTCTCTTCTACCTTAGGCCTATACTATCTAACGTCTTTGTTCTACCTATGCTTCTGCTCACGTGGATAATCTTGTAGCCGCCTGGGACTAAGTAGGGTCTCTACTCATAACCATATCATTCAAGTAACGTCGACTGAATTCTAATCGTGCACCACTACATTTTCACGAATTATTGTTAATAGAAGAAAATAATTAAAATATGTCTTCATAAACCTATTGATTTTCCATGTCAAAAATTGTTTTTAGACTTTAATGTGCTTAACATAAGACAAATTTATTATATTGTGTTAATAAAATTCATACATAAAAATCGAAATAATTTTGAATTGTATTCTCATATAGTTATTAAACAAAAGGTATGAATTCTTTAAAATTGTTTGAACCAAAATGCAACACTGTTACAGTATTTAATCATAGTAGCAATTTAGGCCCAAGAATATGTAACAAATTTATATTTAAATATCCTAATCTTGTCAATTCTAATAGTTCTAGCATTAAATTTAAAAAAGTTATGTGTGGATTTTATAAAAATTGTAAATTTAAATTTATATATTATAATTGCATAGTAGACATAAGACAAATTGTATTGTATACTTATTAATTTCAATTCAGGAATCCGCCCCTGAGCACGAATTGTACTCTTTCAGGGGCGAGCTAAAGTTTTTCTGTATATATTATATTTTATGTTACAATTATTATCAAAATAAAAATAAATAAAATAAATAAATATTTTGAGTTATTTTATGACATGTGCCCTCTTTGGTGGTGTAAAGCGCTGTATTGCATAAAAGTTTCAGTTATTTCATTTGTGTAGTAAGCAATGCCCAAAATATAAAAACAAAATCTAATCAAGAAGTTAAATTTTTAACAATTGTACGCAATCTTATGGGAACTACCAGCGTAAATGGTTTCTTTTCCTGCACAGCCTTTAATTTCTCGCTGCGCATAAAATCGATTGAATTCTGACCTTAATCCTCTGGATTTCAGACTGCAGGATACGATAAAGAGCTTCCCTATGTTGTATGCCAATTTATGACATGAATTATTGGATTTATGTGAGAGTATAGCATAAAGCTGTTCCATTGAAGACCAGATTTAAAGTACGTAATTGGTAACGAGATCACCGACTACATCAAAAGTTGAGTCCCGACAACACTGCAATTTTAGGACCGTATAATATGTGTGTATAGCAATATGTCAAATCAATACAGAATTCTATGTCAATACGAGGCGCATCCAGAAAGTAAGTTTCCCGATTTTTTTCTCTTGAAAGTAAACGTAATTACCCGTGTCAATTGCACATGCGTAACAGATCTATGACATATCAATCATATGCCAGCCGGACAGGTCCCGCCTGGTGCCAGTAGCGTAGCAGCAGTGGTCCGAAATGGAAGCTCTTATTCCTTCTCCCGCCGCCTGCGAGGTTCGGTCGGTGATAAAGTTCTTTAATGCACAAAGCATTGAACCAATTGAAATTCATCGGCAGCTCTGTCAGGTATACGGGCCGAACATCATGAGTAAGCAGATTGTGCGTCGCTGGTGTAGGTGTTTTACGAAGGTCGCCAAAGTGTCCATGATGAAGAGCGCAGTGGGCGACCGTCCCTCATCAATGATGATCGTGTTGAGCTGGTGCGGCAGTGCATCATGGAGAACCGTCGCTTCACGATTACGGAGCTGAGCAACCATTTTCCGCAGATATCGCGATCCTTGTTGCATGAGATTGTCACTAAGCTCCTGCTGTTCAAAAAAGTGTCTGCCAGGTGGGTGCCGAAAAACCTGACAACCAAACACAAAATGCAACGTTTAGGAGCAGCACTGATATTTCTGCAACGGTATCACGATGACGGCGACGAGTTCCTCGACAGGATCGTCACGGGCGGTGAGACTTGGATTTCGCACTTCACCCCGGAAACCAAGCAGCAGTCAATGCATTGGCGGCATAGTGGATCTCCGGTCAGGACAAAATTCAAACAAACGCTGTCGGTACGAAAAGTGATGTGCACGGTATTCTGGGACAGGAAGGGCATTCTGCTCATTGACTTTCTTCCAAGAGGTGAAACAGTGAACGCTGACCGTTACTGTGAAACACTACGAAAATTGCGACGTGCCGTTCAAAACAAGAGGCGTGGAATGCTTACTGCAGGTGTTGTGCTCCTCCATGACAATGCTCGTCCACATACGGCTCGGCGCACAGCAGCTGTTTTGACGAAAATTGGCTGGGAGTTGTTTGATCACCCACCCTAGAGTCCTGATCTTGCTCCCAGCGATTTTCACGTTTTCTTGCACCTCAAGAAATTCCTGTCCTCCGGTGAGCGTTTTGGCAACGACGAAGAGCTGAAGACGTCTATCACACGCTGGTTCCATTCACAGGCGGCAGAGTTCTACGACAGAGGGATACAAAAGTTGATCCCACGATAAGACAAGTGTCTCAGTTCTGATGGTGGCTATGTTGAAAAATAGCTGAAACATTGCTGTACCTGTTGCCAATAAATGTTTTCCTGAAAGTGTGTGTTCTTTTTTTTTAATAGGGAAACTTACTTTCTGGATGCGCCTCGTATTTAAAAAAATTAAGTATTTTATATAAAATGTTCGTATTCATCACTGCCAAAATCTTCATTTTCCACCGAATCTAAACATGAAACGTTATTTCTTATGTAAATCAGTGAACACTCTTTTCAGCTTCCTAACTGAATCGGCCTACTTGAACTGTCATTAGGTTTACATGCTCTGAGAAGCGTGGTGAATGCACTTTTCTTGCGATTCATTTTCTGTCATTGGAAGGCCTGAATATTTACGTGTTAGGCGATAATAACGCGTAACAAACAAACAAGTAGGTCATGTAGCAACGTCACAAAATTAACAAATAGATATGATAATTAAAATGGCACCTTAGATAATCTTAGAAGTTAGTTGAGTTTACTGAACAACTAAGATGTAGATTTGGGACCACACCTGGCGTTAATGTGATGCTTTGTTTTGCTTCAGAAGCCTAATATCGCTTTTCGGTAGTTGAATCGGTGCTTAGGAAAATATTTGGGGTAAGAGGGATGAAGTTACAGGAGAATGGAGAAAGTTACACAACACAGAACTGCATGCATTGTATTCTTCACCTTACATAATGAGGAACATTAAGGGATTAGGTACAGCTTATAACAGTAAAATTTTGCAAATATTCAACATTTTTTTCCTTCATTACTATTTCATCATCATCATCATCATCATAGTCATCATCTTCAAGGTTTAGGCCGTGTGGCCTGTTCCTTCTTCTTGGAAAGTGTCCTCCCATCTATTGCGGGTCTTACGACATTCCTCCTTCCTTCCGGTCTGTAGTTCAGTATTTTTTGGAGGATCTGTCTTCATTCATCCTTAAAATATGTTCTTTCCAGTTTTTCTTTTGTCTTGCTAATCTGTCGTTTAAGTTGAAAATTCCCAGTTCCGTCCTTATGTCTGTGCTTCTTTTCTGGTCCAATAGAGTGTATCCTGCCACTGATCTAAAAAATCTCATCTCTGCAGCCTCTATCCTTCTTCTTTCTGATCGAGTCAATGCTCAGTTTTCGCTGCCATACATGAGAACGGGGACTGCTATTACTTTATAGAATTTTAATTGGGACTCTTTTAGTGTTTTCCGGTATAAAGTTATTTTTATTGTACCGCACATTCTCTGGAATTTATTTATCTTGTTGTTAACATAGTTATTTTCGCAACCCAAATAATTGAAATAATTGAAACTGTTCACTTGCTTAATTATTTTATCCTCTATTACTATTTTGGTCCTTAGATGCCTAGTCCCCAGAAAGCCCATTGCTTCAGTTTTTGTTAAAGATATTTTAAGATTATAATCTTTAATAACTTTCAATAACTTATTTGTTGCTATTTGCAAACCGTCCTCTGAATTACTGAAAATCACTTGATCATCGGCAAACAAAAGAGTGTCTATGCTCTCTTTGCCGATTATAAAATGTTCTGTTAAAATACGTTGCCATTCTTCAATGACTGCGTCTATATATACATTAAAAATTGCTGGTGACAATAGGCATCCCTGTTTCACTCCCTGGTTTATTGCCACCCTTTTGTTCGTAATTACTACTTCTAGTACAATAATGAAAATTAGTATGTGTAAAACACTGTCCTTCTGCTATATGAAAAAAAAGTATTTTGCGATTTAAAAAAATTACTTACATTTTTTTTTCTTCAAAATTCAGTTCACTGTGCAATGTTGAAGCGTTTCCCATATAACTCAAAAACTATCCAACATTCTGTGATGAAATTTTTTGTGTGTATTTATGCACGTCATATCTACAATATGATGCAAAATCACTTCTCTGCCTTTGATAGATTGATAAAAAATAAATTCATTTTAAAAATGGTCAAATATTAGTATTTACTATTACACAAAATACAAAAAAATATTATTTAGCCTATTAAGGAATGTAGCTGAAAGAGCATGATATTGTAAAAATGAGTTTTGGCAATAAAATAAAGCAAAGAGAACATGAAAAATTTAACAAGTTTTTGAGTTATGAGGGAAACGCTTCATCACTGCACACTGAACTGCCAACATTTTGAATTTTGAAAAAAAATAAATAAATAAATAAAAATATTTTTTAATCGTAAAAATATTTTTTTTCATATAGCAGTGTTCTACAAATACCAATTCTCATTATTATACAAGATACAGTAATGGAGGAAAAAAAATTTTGATTATTTCCACAAATTTACTGCTGTAAGCTGTTCTTAACCCCTTAAATCAAGACGTTTGAGATGGGCAGGGCATGTAGCACGTGTGGGTGAATCCAGAAATGCATATATAGTGTTAGTTGGAAGACTTGAGGGTAAAGATCTTTGGGGAGGCCAAGGTGTAGAAAGGAGGATAACATTAAAATAGATTTGAGGGAGGTGGGATATAAAGGCAAGGACTGGATTAATCTTGCTCAGGATAGGGACTTATGGCGGGCTTATATGAGGGCGGCAATGAGTCTCCGGGTTCTCCAAACGCCATTGGTAAGTAAGCAAGGTACTTTCACATTGTAAATCAAATTGCTCACACTATTTGGTAGATTCTTCCTCGAATTTCGTAGAGGAAGAGAACCGAAGTTGTGCGTTGTAGCATAAGAGCATTGGATTTATTTTATTTTACTAACACGTTTGGGAGAGAAAGGTGAGTATGAGAGAATTTCTACAAATGAATTTTTAGCCCACGATATGTCAGAGAGAAATGATAGGCGCTCACGCTAGTAGTCACCAGATTGAATGACCTACCTTGGTTGAGAAGCCGGAACTCGTTCTAGGTATCTCTAATGTTATTCACTGGTCCACGATGTGAAAACAATAGAGATAAATTGTGTCTGGCTGGTAAACTCTAATATTACAAGAATTGTAAGGCAAATTGTGCCATAGTCTTTTATCAGAAAAAATTATATGAAATGCGGAGAAACCTTTGTTGAAACAATGTGTTAAGAGGAACCGGGGAATATTAGAAAAATACTCATCTCACACCATTCTAGTCAACGCTAAAAAGCAAACCTCTTCAGAATAAATTCGTATTATAATGATTTTATTGAAATCTTTCTTTGTATATGTATGTCACTTCGATAATTTTATGGAGCTTGTAATACAACCATATAAAAAAGGCGTAATTACACTTTTTAATATATGTCCACATGCCATTGATATGTTTAAAGTCGTAGGAAGTATGGGAAATGTGTGTTATTATTCGGTTGAGAAGCTTTTGTCATCTAGTCTGCTGTCAAAAAATATGAAAGTTAGAATTTATAAAACAGTTATATTACCGGTTGTTCTGTATGGCTGTGAAACTTAGACCCTTACTTTGAGAGAGGAAAATAGGTTAAGGGTGTTTGAGAATAAGGTTCTTAGGAAAATATTTGGGGCTAAGAGGGATGAAGTTACAGGAGAATGGAGAAAGTTACACAACGCAGAACTTCACGCATTGTATTCTTCACCTGACATAATTAGGAACATTAAATCCAGACGTTTGAGAAGGGCAGGGCATGTAGCAAGTATGGACGAATCCAGAAATGCATGTAGAGTGTTAGTTGGGAGACCGGAGGGAAAAAGACCTTTGGGGAGGCCGAGACGTAGATGGGGGGATAATATTAAAATGGATTTGAGGGAGATGGGATATGATGATAGAGAGTGGATTAATCTTGCACAGGATAGGGACCGATGGCGGGCTTATGTGACGGCGGCAATGAACCTCCGGGTTCCTTGAAAGCCATTTGTAAATAAGTAAGGAACACATGTCCATAAATGTATATGCAAATAATGTAAGGCCTAATTTCTTAATACTCACAGTAAGAATCTTATTTTCTTGTATGAACTTATTTCCTTTCAGCATCTAACATTTTTTTATTTGGTATCGCTAAGTGTGTGCAAATTACAGTTTATCGATGTATTTAAAGTTTGTTGTCACGATATTTCTAGTACCAGTGCACCAAATGACATAATTCGTTATCTGATAATTAAATTAACGCTGTTTAGAATCATTTAGACTTTGGTGAAACAAGGTCAACTTTGAGATATATCGTATCTTACACAACGACCTGTACTTTGTAGTCACTGGAACTAAAAGTAAGCGGTATGACTTCCAATTATTGAATTCAGTTTAGTTTCAACATAGTGGAATTAAATATGAATCTATCTGTAATCGAAATTCTGTTTTAAAAACATATTTAAATTATATTTCTCTAACAATTTTGAAGGATATGTCGAAACTAATAATAATAATAATAATAATAATAATAATAATAATAATAATAATAATAATTGAGCGAGTTCGCTCAAACGGTAACGTTTGAGATTCGCATTCGGCAGGTCCCGGGTTCAAACCCCTTGGCCGGCCAATCTGACTGGGATTTTTCATGGTTTTCCTCGGTCACAAAGAAAAATGTCATGTTGGAAATGTACGTACCATGACTCATTACAACCTTCATCACCAATATCAAAAATATTAAACAAAATCTAAATCATCGACACCCGGACTCGGAACAATTTTTTCCTTGAAATTATTCAAGTCTGCTTCACAGGAAACTATATCTGAAAGCTAGATTTGCAAAATCTAAATAAGTTACGTGAACACACGCCATCTGTAAAAGCTGGTCCACAATAAACCGGGAACGAGTACTAGAACAAGAACGGAAAACGAAGGACGTGAACGTGAAGACTTTTCATTCACAATAAACCGATAATGGAAACGGCCATGCATATCGATATGTATGTCAAAAACGTAGCAATTAATATGTCCTTCTTGTTATCCACTAACTATTTTTTTAAATTGGTTATTTAACGACGCTGTATCAACTACTAGGTTATTTAGCGTAGATGAGATTGGTGATGGCGAGATTATATTTGACGAAATGAGACCGAGGATTCGCCATAGATTACCTGACATTCACCTTACGATTGGGGAAAATCTCAGAAAAAACCCAATCAGGTAATCAGCCCAAGCGGGAATCGAACCCGCGCTCGAACGTAACTTCAGACCGGCAGGCAAGCGCCTTAACCGATTGATCCACGCCGGTGGCTTACCACTGACTACTAATAGTTTAAATAAATTGAATATTAATTGCTACTTTGCTCTGTATTTTACAGAATGTTTACTTTAACCATCATTACCCATTCTTGACTTACACCACTTCTGCTCTGAACGGCTTATATAAAGTCGATGTTACGCATTCTAATGTTATTTGTGTATAATTGACCAATGGTGTTCTCTCATGAGTACAAGCCAGCCAACATAAACATAGGTTAACCAACTTCAAAATTTATAGCACGGAATATTTAATAATTCAATTCACGTGGTAGTCTGGTCACATACACACGTAACATACAGTGAAACCTGTCTAAAGCGGCCATCTGAAGTTACCTTGTAAAATGGCCGCTTTATCAGGTGGCCGCTGGATTAAGGTTGCGGTTTTTTTATGAATCAGCATGAAAATACTGAATTTCACTGACTTTTTAGGACTGTACGCGTACAACAATCATGCATATTAATGTCAGCCTCTTCCATTCTTGCAACTAGCCTTTTCAAAACTCGCTTGCGGTACCTCAATTTAAATGACTGGATAATACCTTGATCAAGGGACTGGAGGTGTGATGTATTTGGGGGAAGAAACACCAATTTCACGGATCACATTGCGATTTTGTCGTTTAATCTTAGAATTGAAATCGCATAGCTAATTCTCAAACAATGATGATGTCATCCAAGCTTTATTGTTGGCAGTCCACTTCACCTCCAATAAGCCCATGTCAATATTTTTCAAACATCTCGGTTTTAATGATTTCCCTGTCATTAAGAGTGGTTCTTTTTCTTCTGCAGCATTACAACAAAAGAGGAGGGTTATTCTGTATTTTGCCAACTTTCCCCCTTTACACTCTTTTTTCTTAAAACTTAAGTTTTGTTAGGGAGGGCCCTGAAGAAAAACCTGTTTCTTCAACACTGTAAATATCTCTGAGTTGATATTCCGCAAGAATTGAAGGCAGTCTATTTTTCCATTCTTCAATAACATTGGTTGCAATGTCACCTCCTTCACCAGACACAGAAAGAAATGCAATGTTATGCCGTTTTCTAAAGCACTCTAACCACCTATTACTAGCAACAAAATTTCTTACATTGAGTTCTTTGGCAATTTCAAGAGCTTTCTCTTGAATCATAGGCCCACTTACTGTATTTTCTTCCCCCTCGCACACTTGAACCATTCGTAAACGAAATCATTCACATTACTAAACACAGATTCTCTCTTCCTCCCATTCTTCTAATATTTCATCTTTATTCTTAATTATACCGTTTATTTGTGTCCTTCCACATTTGAATATTTCTGCAATTTTTCTCGCAGATGTTCCCTTCTCACTTTCTTCAATCATTTTTCGTCTCACCTCTAAACTTAACACCACTCTAAATTTATTGTTAGACATGATTTCTCTCTCAAACTAACTTCACAGTTCCTCTGAATGAAGTGAATGAGAAAAAGAAAAATTCGTAAAAGCTGATCCATATAGAGAAAGGAAGAATGAGGAGAAAAAAAAATTAAAAAAAAATTCGAATGGTTAACTGCCTAAAATATACTGTGACATTTTCTGTGTTTCAATCCTTAAAAAACGAGTAAGAATTTATAGCTGTGCAGGGTCGGAGTGAAAAGTGACAAAAGAGTCATAAAACAGTAACCAACTAACCCCAAAGATATGGAGGGTGTACTGTTGTACACTTAGCTATTGCTTCCTGTCCTCTAACCATCGAAAAAATAGGTCAGACAGTATCCGTGAAAAGATTTTTTTGTTGGACAGTGACCGTTATAGTCAGGTTCCAATCCAAATAGACCCCGGCCGCTGGCCGGCGCATGAGGTGGCCGCTAAATAAAGAGAGAATGTGTATTGATCTTATGGAAAATCCAATTGGTTCCAGAGAAAATTGGCCTTTTGGCCAGGTGGTCGTTTAAATGAAGTGACCGTAAAGGCAGGTTTCGCTGTATACTGAAAGTGATTCTATTTAATTTTTGGGTTAGTTACAAGCAATGGATGAAATTATATCACGGCCTCCATGCTTCAAAATACCCATACGACGACAAAATAGCTTTTTGATGACAACAGAACGAATCTAGTAAGCTGTGATCGAAAACGAGAACGGCAAAGAAAAAACTTGGCCAATCTTCACGTTCCCGTTCCTGAGCTCCGGCAAGCTTCTCGTCAATTGTGAATGCTCACATTTATATACACTTATTTTAACAATTTTTCCGTTCCCGTTCTCGTTGTCGTTTCCGTTTCCGGATTATTGTGCACCAGACTTAACACAAAACTATGGAAACTGAAACTCAACAAGAGTAAAAGCGGTCTACTGATATAGCCTACTCAAAAATCCTACACACGCGATATAACCGTAGATGTTAAACCGTGTATTAATAAAACTTAAGGAATAATAATAAAAATAGGCTGGAGTCAAGTCTTCAATGTAGTACTAGTCATGTCAATTGATGCCCATAGGTGCAAGCGCGCGCTTTAGAGCTCAGGAGAGCCTGAGCGCTTTACAGCTGAAAGGAAAGAGACAGACGAAAAAGGTAATATATGCCGGTTGGTCGAGCTATATTCAGGGATGGGCAGCACTGATTCAATGGATAAAGGGAAGAGAACTTATTAAAACTGTATCCATGTTAATTTTTTAGATTTGTCTGATAAGTATAAGTGCATTATAAGAATGTAAGTTTTAATTTTGATGCTCATTTTTCACACGTTTGATTTTTTTTTATTCAAAAGAAATATTTTCTTAACTTTTTTTTTTATAGAAAAGTGAAATTTTCAGACATAGGCCTATTTATTTAGTAGTCTTACAGAATGTTTTCGTAAATCTAATATAGCCTACCGTAAATACGTATTACTGAAGATAGTGTATTGAAAATTTTGAAAATATTCGCATTGAAATTGTTTGTAAGGAAATGAATTAACAAAGCAACTACTGTTACATCATAAGCAAAAGATACGTGCCCATTTGTTGTAAAAATGTCAGCTCTATAGATTCAGCATATTTCGAGAAAATAATTTAATATTCTGATGATAGGAAGTTGGTCACCAATATCACCTTAAAAGCATAATGCGATAAGAGTTTTGTTATGGAATATTAGTTACACTTAAAACATTCTACAGCACCTAGGTAACTTTGCTTTGTACTGTAATATTGTTTTGATTAGTTTATTGATTACTTTTATAAGGCTGAAGGTACCATCAATATCAATTCCAACTTATCATGTCATACTCAATCTCTTTTTTTGAGATAGGCCTATCAGTTTCTTTATGAATGATATGTTTCATCCATTTAGTACAGTATAGTTGTACTACTATGGAATTTATGTGAATATTCCTTCTTAACTCTTTATTATGTTATTAACATTTAAAACACAACTGCAATATTAAGAAATTGGTATTAGTAGTTTTGTTTTACAGACAATATAGATAATATCAAACAGAAAGAAGTTACATAAAAATGATGACATAACATTTCACGTTCCGTCTGAAGTTTGTGCACCACTGTTTTCTTAATCCAACAGGTTGCTTATTCATATACACAACCCTTCCTCTTTCCATACTTAGCGCTTGCTGCCCGCGCACGACGTCAAGGTCAGAAAAATGCGCTTGCTTTGACATCACTGCTGTAGACTATACGAAGGGCTTGGAGCTCTGGATCCCTGGAGGTCATCACACTACTAATTTACTCAGGGGCTGAGGCAGAATGGTCCACCTGTCAGCGTCGGACTTGGAAAACCATCGCATATAATGGTCAAACCGTGTCTAAGTTTAGGGACCCGTGAGCCCACGTAAAAGCCAAGCCAAGGCGTTGCTTACACAAATATGAGCCTCAGTAATGTGCCGAGGGATGGTTTTATTGCTAATCGTTAAGAACAAACACTGCCACAAAAAACAGTGATAACGAGGTGTACGTAGATAAATGTTGGAATCACGAGAGAGGAAATGGAAATACTGACGTTATGTTTACTTGGAATCGGCAGGGTTTGAATTCGAGCCTCCGGCGTGAATAATTTATTCATTCTGCTAACCGCCATCAAATGTTTGCATGTTTTGTCTTCCTCACCTACTTAAATAAAGACCCACTAGCTTGCGATGTTCTATCATTGCGGTAAGAGTAATGATACACATCCCAGCGGCAAATAAAATGCTCATAAACAATGTGATTTCCCAACCACGCTTTCCTGATTTTCATAGCAAGTACTGTACATAAAAATTACAGTAGCATTACGATTAGACCTATTAACACTTGTTAGTGGATTAACAATAGTGTAAGAGCTTTACATCCAGGCGGTCAGTGTATGACGTGACCATTTCAGTTAATTCTATGTGTGGTAAACAAATGACGATCGCAAAACATGTTTTATAGTACCGTAAAGAATTTGTAGTTTAAAATGTTGGCAAGCAAAGAAATAAATGATATAGGGAGACGATAAAAACAGGAGAAACTATGTAAAGATTAGAAGAAATAAAGTACAATAATTATACTAAAATATTAATTGACTTATTAAATTTTATTTCACTAATGTGAAGCAAGTAAAGAGATAGGTTTGGAAGTAAATCCCGAAAAGACAAAGTATATGATTATGTCTCGTGACGAGAATATTGTACGAAATGGAAATATAAAAATTGGAAATTTATCTTTTGAAGAGGCGGAGAAGTTCAAATATCTGGGAGCAACAGTAACAAATATAAATGATACTCAGGAGGAAATTAAACGCAGAATAAATATGGGAAATGCCTGTTATTATTCGGTTGAGAAACTTTTATCATCCAGTCTGCTGTCGAAAAATGTGACAGAATTTATAAAACAGTTATATTACCGGTTGTTCTGTATGGTTGTGAAACTTGGACTCTCACTTTGAGAGAGGAACAGAGATTAAGGGTGTTTGAGAATAAGGTGCTTAGGAAAATATTTGGGGCTAAGAGGGATGAAGTTACAGGAGAATGGAGAAAGTTACACAACACAGAACTACACGCATTGTATTCTTCACCTGACATAATTATGAACATTAAATCCAGACGTTTGAGATGGGCAGGGCATATAGCACGTATGGAAGAATCCAGAAATGCACATAGAGTGTTAGTTGGGAGACCGGAAGGAAAAAGATCTTTAGGGAGGCCGAGACATAGATGGGAGGATAATATTAAAATGGATTTGAGGGTGGTGGGATATGATGATAGAGAATGGATTAATCTTGCTCAGGATAGGGACCAATGGCGAGCTTATGTGAGGGCGGCAATGAACCTCCGGGTTCCTTAAAAACCAGTAAGTAAGAAAGTAAGTAAGTAAGTAAGTAAGTAATGTTACCTTCACCAAAACGTTTGAATGGTGGTGTCTTTTACTGTCGACTATCTATGCGAGAAAAAAGTTAAGATCGCAAAGCATATTTTATAGTACTATAAATAATTTGCAGTTTGAAATGTTAGCAAACAAAGAAACAAATGCTAGGGAAGTGATAAAAATAAACAACTGCTAGGGAAGTGATAAAATTGTAGCATAAACAGCCAAGATTGATTGAAACATATTCTTTCGTACCGTTTTATTGGTCAAAAGTAGTATGGCGTAGTAAAAGTGTAATAGTCAATGAAAAATCCCAGACCTGATCGGGACTCGAACTCGGATCGCCTGCGTGACAGGCCGGAGGCTGACCATTCAGCCACCGCAAGGGTCAAGGGACAAACTAAATCCAAACAACACAGTTAAAGTCTAGACAAAGGGGACACTAAATTCCATTTACTTTCAAAGGAAGAGAACCGAAACCGGTCCGCTGAAGAAGTACCACACGACACAAACCTGAGGACATTAACTTAAGGTTTATGTATGATTTTCCTATTGTACACAACAATCGTCTGATTCAGTCTCACGCCTATTTGCTGCCGAGATTATGTAAACATGTTCATCCTTAAAGATAACGGGAACACTTGACTTGACTCAATGCCGCATTCATGCAAACTTGAGTACGAGAAACTTCAGTTCTTTACCTAACCACCTGGATGCTTGTAGGACTAAGACATAAGGGAACACTCTGTGAATGTATTGGATATTTACGAGTAATACTCTTTTTCAACTGAAGAGGGCATTCTGAGACAGTGAGGTAATGATACAGCAATAGTAATAATCAGTGCTGTCATGATAATTTTCTTCTTGGCCATATGCCCCAACCCTTGTTTTCTTCCTTGAAATATATTTTACTCGGGCAGGGCATAGTTGCGCCCCACGGTCAGATAAGATGCAGCAGATAAAGAAGGGTCCCCGTTTTGTGGGCATAGTTGCGCCCCGTTCACATCAGGTAGAGAAAAGGGGCATGGCATAGTTGCGCCCCGATGAAATAGGTAGAGAAAAATAAATTACGGGAACTCGAGCCTCGTAATCCACCAACCTTATTGAGTTCTTATTCGATTTAATATTTATTAAAATGAACACCATGAAGTTGGCAGTGCTTTATTAATTGTTTTTCTACTGTTTATGCAGTGATTATCGATAGCCTACCGTTAAAATGAACACCATGAAGTTGGCAGTACTTTATTAACTGACATATTCAAATGAGTGAGCCGTTGGAATATGGATCCTTAGCTGTCCTGACATTTTATTAGTGATTTTCACACCGTCTATGGCGTGTAGTGAGGTTAATTTAAAATGAATGTTAAGTTTAGTGAAAAGGGTAAAGAGTTAAAAATTCACAATGGTTCTAAGTTTCAATTTTCGAAACCCTGTACCGTAGGGTTAAGATATCGATGTACAAACAAAAAATGCAGTTCATTTATTGTGTGTGATCGATAAAAAAGTGTTATTTTAAATGTCAAAATTGATCATATGCTATGCCTACCTGATTTCAATGCAGCTATCACTAATATTTTTAAGTAATTTATTTATTTTATGACAATCATTTTCGTGTGTCCTATGCCCATCGGGGCGCAACTATGCCATGTCCATTCTGCTACCTGATTTCTTCGGGGCGCAACTATACCATGTCCCTTCTGCTACCTGATTTCTTCGGGGCGCAATTATGCCATGCCTAGGACTCCCAATTGACCGCGGGGCGCAACTATGCCATACCCATTTTACTCTCCTCTCTCTATCTCTTCGACTCTCATTTAATTACTTTTTTATATTAAAGAAGAAGTAAAGACATTTTTTGCTCTACATTTTAATTGTACAACAAGTCTGATTCAAAGAATACACCATGTAGCCCCACCGTAGATGCACACTTGTCTCGTTGAATCTTGAAGTGTTTATTTGCAGCACTGCTTGTTTTTCAACCATTATTTTATATAATTCTCGATTCCAGTGCTGCAGAGGTGGACAATTTTTGCAAATCTAGTCTTTCAGGTGAAGCTCCCTGTAAAGCAGATTTGAATAATTTCAAGGGAAAAATTGTTCCGGGGCCAGGTATCGATCCCGGGACCTCTGGTTGAACGTACCAGCGCTCTGCCAACTGAGCTACCCGGGAACTCCACCCGATACCGTCTCAACTTTTCCCTCTATATCCACACAACTCGCGTGGGCTGACGAAACGCCAGAGACCCACATGGAGTGCACACAAACTCTGTGTGACTTAGAATTGTGGTTTTCTGTTAACGTTTGTGTGCACTCGTTAACAGAAAACCACAATTCTAAGTCACACAGAGTTTGTGTGCACTCCATGTGGGTCTCTGGCGTTTCGTCAGCCAACGCGAGTTGTCTGGATATAGGTGGAAAAGTTGAGACGGTGTAGGGTGGAGTTCCCGGGTAGCTCAGTTGGCAGAGCGCTGGTACGTTCAGCCAGAGGTCCCGGGATCGATACCCGGCCCCGGAACAATTTTTCCCTTGAAATTATGGACAATTTTTGTTTATGAACATCAAACAAAATGCATTAACAACAGCAAGAGATGAACTAAGATCTGTACAGATCTCTGCTCACAAAACTTAGGCACCCGTATGCCGTATGGCTCCGTACAGACAAAATTTTCTTTTCCCCATACGATTAATTAAAAAAATTGTAGGTTCCCATACGATGTATGGTCCCTTATGGTCTCCATGACAGCACTGGTAATAATAGAATGAAAGTGACAGAAGATATGAAATAGTCGGAGAAAGCTTGTCACATACTAGGTATACCACAAATTTCTGAGATCTGCCCGTGGAAGGTAAATTCTGATCCATTTGGTGAGATGTCGTCAGCAAAAGTGGGTCCAATGAAATTTCATTTCTGACTTATGTTTATTACGTGCTTGTGGAACATGAGAAAGTATAAAAAGAACCAGCCTTCCTTTCTGCTTTTATTTGTGTGTTCATGGCAACCTTACTCCCCTATATAATTTAATTCCTGGGTTTTTCCAACATTTGCATTTCTACCTTATAGCTTGAACTCAATGACGAATTAATCACTAGACCAAACTAGGCCATGTCCTAAGGCTCTGGAGCAAGTTCCGAAATTTAGAGAAACATTTCCAGTTTGCATGATCAATATTTTGACGGTTAAGGTTGGTCCACAATAAACCGGGAACGGAAACGACAACGAGAACGAGAACGAGAACGGAAATATTGTTAAAATAAATGTATTTAAATGTGAGCATTCACAATTAACGAGAAGATAGCCGGAGCCCGGGAACTGGAACGTGAAAATGAATTGTGAATGCTCACATTTAAATACATTTATTTTAACAATATTTCCGTTCTCGTTGTCGTTTCCGTTTCCGGTTTATTGTGGACCAACCTTTAGAATCTTCTTTAGAATATTCCTGTGCAAAACAACCTCTAATATATCTTGTGAGAGGTAGTTCAGCGTTCTCAAGAGAGTGATGAACTTTGTACATGAGAAACTCTTCACACATTTGAGACGCTCCAGGTAGGCAGTTTTGTAACAAGTAATACATTAGTAAAAGAGCTGGACTTCGAAGATGCTACCACAGACTTCCCTACTATGAAAACACGCATGAGTCATCTATTGAAAATTTTGATACAGTGTTACAATTAAATTGGAATTTTAAAACGCTTGTTATTTCAGTAAATGTAATCAAATTTACTTTAGATTTCCTTTCCTTTTCAAAATAAATTAGTTATACTTATATTTTCTTTTGCAGATGATACTGTACTAACATTTAAGGTGAAAAATTGGTATAACACTTATTTAAATGCTAGCAATGGAATTAAAATAGTGAAAAATTGGCTTGACTCTAATCTCCTGTCCTTGAATATTAATAAAACTACCTATATTCCATTTTATTAAACAAGGAATGGTTTGCCTTCACCTGTGAATAATTATCACTTAGTACTACATAATATTTCATGTAATAAATTAACAAATAATTATTGTAAGTGCCACATCTAACACCTTAATTCTTCTTCTTTCCCTTAGTTTAACCTCTCCCTTTTAGGTTCTTATTACACGACCCACGCCATCCGGGCCCTAACACCTTCCACACAAGTTAAATAATTAGGAATTATTATAGATCAGAATTTACGTTGGGATAAACAAATTGATTTCATGTGTACAAGTATAAAAAAAAAATTATAAATTCACAATACTTCGAAATTTTATCACTAAGGAGGAATTGAAAGAAAAAAACATTTTTAGCTTTAGTACAATCATTAATACAATATGGTATAGGTCTAATAAACTAGGGTGGAGTAGCATCATGACTTGATCCATTAATTTTATTACACAGAAGATTAATAAAAATTTGTCTGACTAAAAATATGGATTACCCAACAAATTTAATTTATACAGATTTTAAAGTATTAACTATTGAAGAAATTTATAAATATAGTTTACTAACTTACTACCACAGAAATCAAATAAAACATAAATCTAATCGACATGAATATCGTACTCGAAGACAAAAGTCTACTTTCCCATTAATTGAGCCTAAATGTCATACAAGTGCAGCTCTTAAACATGGTGCTAGTTTCGGCCCAAGACTTTAAAATAAAATTACAAAAAAATTTTCCAAATTTGAAATATTTTAAAATTGAAGCTTTTAAAAAAGAAATTTATAAAATTATTCATGATATATAATATTAACTAATGTATTTTTTTACCTATTATTTCTGTCGGCTATATTCATGTTTTTATTGAATATCACTGGCTTCTATCTGATTGTCAATTTATATTAAATGTGTTTTTCTCTCTTTTTCTTTTTTCTTTATCGGTTTGAATTAAGTTACGTACTTACTGTATTTAGCAAACTGTCCTTGTAAATGTTATGCTATATTATTGGCTAAGACCACACCGCACACGAGCCTGGCTCTTACAGTAGTGGCTAGAAAAAATGTCGTTTTATAAATTTAATTTGTACTAACTAGCTAGCTAGTTATAATAAATAAATTAAATTAAATATTTTTGCAGCATTATAATAATACTTCCTCTTTATAGATCTACTCCATATTATTAGAAAGTAAAAACTGAATTAGACCTACATTAAGAAATATAAGAAAACATCGGTCCTGCTAATAACCTCCCACCCCTCGTTGCGGTAGCTAAGCGACGCTACTGGATGAGTCTGCTTGGCAAAAGTCCGATCGTTTAGACAGAGTTATGCAAAAGAAGAAGAAAGTAGAGAAAATCTGACTGCATAATTAAACGGCGTTTATTATTCGTGACGTTTATATAAAATTTATTAAAATAATATTCCATCGATATAAAAAATCCAGCCTCTGCATTGTTATATGCGGCCTGGTCGTAAATACAGCGCTAGTTAGATAACAGTAATGCAAGTGGTTGCTTTGAGCAACTTTCTGCCGCTGCATGCTACGAGCATTTCGTTCCAGACAATAAGCAGCTTCGAACAACGGACTGCAGAATACGAGGCAGGTAAGCCTGCTTTATGAAGCCAAAACATAAGAGAACAACGAGTTGTGATTTGTTGAGTCATCTGAAAGCATCGCAGCATCTAATGATTGATCGCGCTAGCTGGTTTTGCGCATGTTGGCAGCTCTGACTGCGGTCGTCTAGCAAGGGGGAGAGAAGTACTGTAGCCACAGACTTCAGTTGCTGTTCAGTAGTCGACTGGCCTGCTGGAGTGAACTCGTAGTCGATACGCCCGTGGCTGAGCACGTCTGTCTTTTGTTTATTTGCCGTCCATGCTACCGTCCGCCCCGGATATTGTAACATAAAATGGTGGTGAGATCTGTGTGTAATTGTGAGTGCGGTGAGACAGTGGTGAGCTAGAAGATCGATCCGGACGACTTACGCCGGGCTTGAACACAGGCATGACGCGCCACAGCTGCACTGACCACTGTCACTAGATCCTCCAGATGTGTCAGGTATGTCACGATGTTTTTTCCTGCGTGATTGTTTTTATTAGGTTTAACATGTAGCGCTTCACAGATGGCAAGGCACTGGGATGAGGCGGAAATATTATGTGAAATCAGACAAATTTTTGGAAATAATATTATATTCAGGGAATTGACCTCTCCTGCGCATGGTCGAACATAAACAAACGTGTTTCGTGTATTCACGTAAGAAATAGGCTTCTGATATATTTCACTATATGTTTCCATTTAATTATGGTAATAACTTAATTTTAACCATTGTTTTCTACGTCTGCAGTAAATGGCGCTTGGCCCATTATGGTTCTGAACCCTTCAAATAACTTAAATAGTGGTACAGCATATATAGTGATATGTAATTATATTTCTTTCTTTCGAAAATGTAAGAATTCACGATCTCCTATGTACCATTGCCATGGAATGAATAAATGCGTTTTTCTTCCTACTCAAAAATGTTATATTTTGCACATAGGAGTTACTGCAGGAACAAAAACGCTATAATCTGAGGCAGCGGTTATTTTAAAAGTCTTGTATATCCTTAAATATCAGTCCTATCAAAATTTTTCATAGAATAAAACTTATATCGGAAATCATTTTTAAAGAAAGTTTTGTTATGTAACATTTTTCACGAAAAGCAATCATAAGCGAGATAATTCGATTTATTTAATTCAGGGCCCTTTAAATAAAGTATTTTGAATGCCATGTAGCCTAAAATCTAAGTTGCAACGAACTTAATTTATATTTCAATTTTCATCGAAATCCGTTCAGCCATTATCGCGTGAAAAGGTAACAAACATCCAGACAGATAGACAAACATTTCAAAAAAGCGATTTTCGGTTTCAGGATGGTTAATTATATATGATAACACCAATTATTTTTGGAAAATCGAAAATTACCAGAAGAATTTTGGCTACAAATTTATTATTAGCATAAATAACAGGGCATGTGCAAATTCTAGGCACACAATACAGCGCTAGAAGGGTAATCTGCCTAATGCTCACTACGCTGTTCTGTCAACACTCGAACATATCCCTATAGACTACTATAAATAAATGAATAAAAGTTGAATATATTCGTATAGGACTACTTATTTTCCCTGGACCAAAAAAAATGAAAATTAGTAACCGTTGTCTTGTTAGGCCGATTCTAATACTATTCCCTCTTTAAAAACTGTCCACAGTAATCCATGTCAAGCCATTTAGGATTTCATTGAAGTATAGTGTCTTGAAAGCGTTTTGGATACTACCTAGAAGAAAAGGTCATTCGAAATTGCGCGAAGTCATGAAGACGTGATTCCGTAAAAATACGCCGTGCTAATATGATCAGATCCTATTCTGTAAATTCGTATGCAGATCTGCATTGCTGCTGCCCAGAGTTACTGGAATATCTGGGAAAACCCATGAGCGTTTTCCTCCACGTATTCGAGCGTACAAGAAACACCGGCCGTGACTTGAATACACAAAGGAAATACCAGTCTTGATTTATGTTTCACAAGGTGGTATTCATTGCATTTTTTACCATGTATTGTGAAACTTAAAGATGAATAATTTAACATATTTGTCTTATAACGTGTTTTAAAAGCTAGAAAATATTAAAACCTTACCTGTAACGTATCTGTTTTACGATGCCACAAAATAAAACTTCACAATCGGCGTAAAGTCACAAATACTTTATAGAAGAACTACGATATTTCGGTATTAGTTCAAAGATACTGAAAAGTGCGCGTTTTTTTATAGCTCTTTGACTCGTATTTAAGTTTGTCGTAAGTTTTTTTTTTTAATTTGTGTGTTTGCATTAAACGCATCGTGAACTTTTCTTACAACAAGCAGGATAAATATCAGAAGTTCAATTATTAAGTACCCCTGTTTAAGAGACTCTACTCTTCACTTTGACGTTCAAAATGGTTGAAAATTGTTTGACACCGCATATTACTAATATTCAATCCGGTGGCAACGGACTGTGATTCTACGGACCTGCAGAGTCGCTTCTCGGTTGTGTTCGAGCAATGAGTGCCATCGTATTCGTGTGTGTGTTTCAAAAAAAGTTCTAAAGCAAAGGAAGATACAGTCGTCATTAAAAGTGTTGTGTTGTAACTTTCATTCTTTCTGTAGACGAAAATTTAACGTACATTTTTCATAGAAAACAATGCTGGTTAGGTATGAAGTGTGACTTTGTAAAAGATCGAAGTTATTGATTGGTTCAGTCGTCTAGATTTCAACGCCCGGTGGGTAAGTGCGATGGATTTATGTGATCGAGTTCGCTATAAATTTTATTAAGGAAATTTATTTTATCTTCAGCATATTTATGTTGTACGATATTACAAATTTTATTACCCACTGAAATTCGTATTTAAATTGGCGATAAAATCTGCTTGCTAAAGAGTAACTTATTGTAGTAGAGAGCTATAGCCAGACATTACAGATACGTGCCATAAATTGGTATTAAAATAAAAAGAATCTTCATAAAGAAAGTTTAAAAATATAAACATGAAACCCTTCGCTATATTCTGTAGGATTTAATATGCGTTGCGGATTTTTTTTCCCCTCGTTCCAGTTACTTGATACTGCACAACGCTGCACTTCCATTATCAATAACACAGAATATAATACTGCCAAGTCCACACCTGTGGAGTAACGGTTAGCGCGTCTAGCCGCGAAACCAGGTGGCCCGGGTTCGATTCCCGGTCGTGGCAAATTACCTGGTTGAGGTTTTTTCCGGGGTTTTCCCTCAACCCAATATGAGCAAATGCTGGGTAACTTTCGGTGCTGGACCCCGGACTCATTTCACCGGCATTATCACCTTCATCTCATTCAGACGCTAAATAACCTGAGCTGTTGATAAAGCGTCGTAAAATAACCTACTAAAAATACTGCCAATGTAAAATATGGGTGCACCAAAATAAGCTCTAAGCGATGTTTGAATGAGTTATAAAAATATTCCTTTTCCGGTACACCAAATTATACATAATTACACATAAATTTGTATTGTATGAACGTTTAAATAATCAGAACTGCGATTGAAATATACTTACATTAATGATATGTATACTGGGTGTTCAGTTCAAAATGTGTCATGGCTCGCTGTATGCCGTCATGTGGCTAGCCGATGAGCCTAGAGAATTCAATCTTCCTACATTTCCGCAGAGGTGTATAATCAAAGAGGCAGAGAAGTTGCCTAGCAAGTACGGCGTTCATTCTGAAGAGTACGTACCGATACGTACGGTAACGCCGGTAGTGGCAGGAATGTGAACTGTTTGGAAATACGTACTGTCGGGATATGTGGAGAGGGTTAAGACGATTACTTACGTATTTGTTGACATTAACTTCGACGGTCAACATGGACACGGAGTATTTGATTTGTGTTGTGGAATGTTACCGTACGCAGCCAATGATAACAAATACCCTGCGTACGACTTGCCCGCGCAAAACACAGTTCGAAAGAGGTTATGGTAGCACACAGACCGTACAGACCGCCATCTGTTGCTACGACGTTCAAGTTATACCGTACATGTTCTCAAGTTCAGATTGAAGAACGTCTTAAATAATAGGCAATTTCTCTAACATATAAGCTGAAACTCGCTTCAAATCGGTGACCCAACAACAGTGACGTCATGACACACTTTGAAATGAACACCCAGTAGTACATGCAGTTAAGAATTATTTTGTACTTGAATAGTTAATCGCGTGCAGTAACTGGAACGCAGTTACTTCAGAACGACTGATACGAACTTACGCACAAAAGTGTTGAGTCACAAAACTCAATATATTGGTTATTTAAACTTTATCACGCACTTCATCAGCGAAACTTCGTTATTTACCTTCCATTTCTGTGCACAGCGTTTTGTAAAACAATAGGTAGATGTAATACAGTAGAATAGTGAAATTAAGGTCAGTCTGAAATCTGGTATCATGTATTACCTGTTTTTATTATTTAGCACCAATACTGAGGTAGCTGGGTATTTTTAAAGAATGTCTACACACATACAACGTATTTCTCGAAAATTAGGTCCCCCCTCTCTTTCTTATTTTTAATTGCTGGATTTGCATTTCAAGATTTGGGAGGACCGTAATATCTTCGTCGGGGTTAGAGCCCAGTTTAGGTGTGTGTGTATTAATCGAAAAAAAATGTCATATAAACATGCGTTCTATTCTCAATATTTTCTAGCCGCTAATTTTCGAATAATACATACACGCCTAAACTGGGATCTAACCTTAGAGGAAATGCCGCTACCCCTGTTCGGAAGCGCACCCAAACTAGTATACTGAGACATGAAAATGTTAAATGAAAACAAAGACTTAACCTATAACTATCGGATACTATCTAATGGTTATCTAGTAAAACAAATTCATATTAACATAGGTCTAATGACATTCGTGTGTTTAAATCTAATTACATAAAAATTAAAATGATATCTTGCTCGTGGACTTCATTTAGACCTAAAATCAGCCATTGTTCACAGGTAACTTTGTCAGAAAAACATTGCAAATCTAATTAATACCATATGCATCAGCTAATCAATTTTAATCTTTTCTTTCATTGTAACATTTTTTTAAATAAAAATCATTGCATTGTAAGGTGTAATAAGTCTTAAAGCTGAGATGAACGATGTATTCGTAAAGGGTCTAATATTCGCATAAAATTACATAAGAAAGTTAAAAAAATTTAGGAAGGTCTGATAATCGAGGGGTTTTATTTTGGAGCAAATACGGTATATCGGAGTATAACCCAATATTGTACATTAGTGGCAAAAAAAAAAACCGGACCGACCCTTGTAGCTGATTTCAGAGCCTTGTTCACTCTAGACCACGACAGACTGGTAACTAAGACTTTCGTGGTTCGAATCCTGCCTGGGAAGAAACTTTATGTTCCTTATTCAAATCTATTCCCAATACTTTTCGATTGCTGGTAAAATTCATGTTCTAGGAGTAATAAGTTAATTTAGTAAAATATCGTGCTCTGGAGTGAACACAGCTCTGAAATCAGCTACAAGGGTAGGTCCGGTTTTTTTTTGCCACCACTGTACATCTTCAAACGACATCAGTTTGGCTATTACGAATGTCCGGAATCGAACGTGGGATGTTTACATCCCTAGTGAACATCAGTCGCCCCCAAATCACTGAACTTCAACGACAGGATTAGTACCCTCAAGAATATCATAGTCTATTCTTCAAAAATGAATGCAGATATACGATGGTTTGATTTACAATACTTTGCATACCTGACGCCGTCAACAGAAACAGTCGTCGAAGGCAGCCAGCAAAGCTGGCGTGTGTTCAAGGTCACTCTTGTGTGAAAAGCCACTTTCTTTCTGCTACTTACAGCAATGCCTCAAGAGATTAGGTACAGTAGTAAACTACCTGTAAAGTAGGCTGGGACCGTGAATGTTATTACTCTCCTGATCACTTGAGACGACTTTAAGAAATAGTCTGGAGTAAAATCCCAGGCGCAGATATCTTTTTTTTTTATGATATTCTGTCCACGAATGTGCAGAATAATTCTTTCATCAATGTAAACATAAACATTGTAATTAATTTAAAGATTTTCACGAAAATACAAGGTTATTTTATTAGTGTTGTCGGAAAAATTGGTTTTGATACGCTGTATTTTCTTGTGCACTGCAATTTTGCCTTAAATATGTGATTCCAAGGCAAAAGGTGCTATGTCAATTTTTGCGGAAAATGAGATTTTGCGATATGTTATGCATCCTGATGGTATCTTAATTTTCGCAAAAAATAACATGCATACCTCCATGACTTTTCTTTCTAATCATTTGTTACGAAATATAATATGATTGAATATTGTCGTTAGTCCACCGCTGTGGAGTAGCCTAAAGGTTAGCATGTGTGACTGAAATGAGCAGGCCCGGGTTCAAATCCTGGTTGGGAGAATTTAACTGGTTGAGGTTTTTCCTTGAGTTTTCCCTCAACCCATGAAGAGGAAATGCAGGATAATTTTTGGCTCTGGATCTGGACTCATTTCGTTTCACTCATATGGTAGATAACCATTGCAGTTGATAAAGCGTCGTAAAATAAACCAATAAAAGATATACAGTCGTTCAAACTTCAAATTCCTGTTCATGAAAAACTGCAAGAAATGACCTCACATTTTGCGTTACAGACTCAGGAATGGGAACGGATTTTGTTACTGTTCGGTATATTTACAAGGTATTTCATCCGGGAATTATACATATTAAATAGCATTTCAATATAACAATAAAAAAAGATTACGGTAGGCTTACTGTGTCTAAGAAAATAGCACAAATGGCTATTCATTCACAATTCGCTCTTTACCATTTTATTATGTTATAAATAATGTCGTAAGATTCACACAGCGTGTCTCCGAAATGTTTGTCAGAGTCTCTACAGGATTTTGCCCCCTGTCAGAAACTTCTTCGAACGCAAATTTATAACAAAAATATATTTCTACACATACAGTAAATTTAATTTCAAATATCTTGGAGCAACAGTAACAAATATAAATGACACTCGGGAGGAAATTAAACGCAGAATAAATATGGGAAATGCGTGTTATTATTCGGTTGAGAAGCTTTTGTCATCCAGTCTGCTGTCAAAAAACCTGAAAGTTAGAATTTATAAAACAGTTATATTACCGATTATTTTGTATGGTTGTGAAACTTGGACTCTCACTTTGAGAGAGGAACAGAGATTAAGGGTATTTGAGAATGAGGTTCTTAGGAAAATATTTGGGGCTAAAAGCGACGAAGTCAGAGGGGAATGGAGAAAGTTACACAATGCAGAACTGCACGGATTTTATTCTTCACCTGACATAATTAAAAACATAAAATCCAGACGTTTGAGATGGGCAGGGCATGTAACATTCATGGGTGAATCCAGAAATGCCATATAGAGTGTTAGTTGGGAGGCCGGAGGGAAAAAGACCTTTGGGAAGGCTGAGACGTAAATGGGAGGATAATATTAAAATGGATTTGAGGGAGGTGGGGTATTATGATTAGAGACTGGATTAATCTTGCGCAGGATAGGGACCGATGGCGAGCTTATGTGAGGGCGGCAAAGAACCTGCGGGTTCCTTAAAAGCCATTTGTAAGTAAGTAACAGTAAATTTAAAGAAAAGGCAATAACCTAGCTTTTAGTAAGATAAAGAGTCGGGGGATGGCCTATGTGCTTGCAGAAACTTGTTGTGTTTTATAGTACAAATTATTCTTTTAACGTATCTCTTGATAGTCTTATAATAAACTTATGGTTCAGGTAGGATAGGGTATGTGATGGATATGTTTACCTATTCTTTCTGTGTATTGCATGTGTTTGAGATAAGAATAAAGAGCAGTAAGTGATTCTGAGCGTAGAAATTTCGTGACTAAAGAAGAAAATAATTTGCAAGAATGCAATGTGACATTTACTTGATTTAGCAGTTGTTTAAATTGCTGCGTAACGTATAGTCAGGAAGAAGAGTCTACGTAATTTTGTGACTTTTGTGTAATTTGTATTGTGACTGTAGTTTTATTTATATTGTACAAAGTGAATTAGCCTACTACTTTTCGAGGTTATAAATGAATGAAATGTGGTTAGTAGGTAGATCTCAGACTCGACAACCGCGACTAGAGTGCAACTAAGGACCGGTTTGTCACGAGTTCGATCCCGTGTGTTGACCATAGTTACTTCAGCAGGTAGCCAAGATTCTGGGTTGCCGTAGCGGTAATGTGACCGGTTGCAGAGGTCGGCGCCAGTTCTGTCTCAGCAGGGCGTACTTTGCTATATAGATAGGTACGCATCGCTGTCTTCTTCACTAATGCATAACCATAAATATTCGGATTTTAGAGAGCTCAACATTGATAACAGCTAGTGTAGACATATAACACGTCTAAGACAGCTATTGGCGACAGTGCTTTTACAATGCAAAGACAAATAGTATACTTCGCACGAAAACATGACGACCTTCCCTCATACCCTTCACCAGTTAACTGCAGGCACGCGCAAGGGATAAACCCTTAGCCGAGTTGCCAATTCTTGAAGTCATTGTGATTTGCGAACGTTTTTCAAACTGTGTTCCGTGAAACCGCGATTTTCAGAAAGACTATATTATCTTTGTAAATATACCTTAATTTATAATTACTAAAACAAAATTGATATAAAAATGAACAAACTTATTTTAAAAACACTTTATATTTATATTTTCACTAACATGTTTTGCCTAAATAAGCAAAAAAATGCAGACTTCTATACTAAGTGTTAAATTCTCATGTTATTGAAGTTCCAGAATTTTATACTTAAGAATGTTGCGCTGGTAAAATTTTCTGAAACTGTGATCATTGAATAGTTATAGAATTTATAGTACAAAAGAGTAAAGTTAGATTTTATCAGCTTCGCCTTGGGTGATAATTTCCACGAACGCATAAAATTTGTTTACTCTAGTGTGCTATACAATATTTTATTCATTACTGGTATGTAAATTTAATTTTAAATTGTAGGGCTTTTCTTTGTAATGTGTTGTTGGCGAAGAAGTTCATTTATATTCATTTTACTATTGCTAATATGTTGGTTGTCATGTAGAGTGATTTAAAAACATTTAATTCACTGCTGTAAGTTAGAAAACTTTTAAGCACTGCTGTGAATAATGTCATTACTTAGGTTGCTAAGGACGGTGTTGCTGTTGGCGATATCTCTTTCGCGTACTGTTCACATACTGTTCGGCGAAGTAAATCACTTTTAAAATCGTCTATCTTACCGAATTCTGTTTTAATTTATTTATTTTCTCTTTAGTTGGTGAACCGTAATTCTTAATTTCTATGCCCATATATCCAACTCCGCCGGTTGCGTCCGATGTTAAGTGATTAAGATTTATACTTATTAAACTGCCTGAACTTTCGATTACTTTATGGATAGAATTTCTAACGTTAGGCACAATTTTAACACTTTGTTTTCTTAGCTACGCTCCTCTGCAAATAAGATATTCTGTTTTCTTCGACGGTGTTATTTGTTGTTCTTGTCGTGATGGTCCTGGATCTTCAGGTGTATCAGGAGGCCTGGCTGCGGATCATCTGCTCCAACACTCATTACTCATGGCCGGAATAAATATTATACATATTGAAGCATACAACGGTATAAAACAACACGTCGACAAAGACACTGAGAATGGGTGAAACCCAACAGGTAGAGGCAATGACTGCTAGATTTGGCAATGCTGGGATCTATTGTATTTCTGCCACGCGGCTAGGGGTTGAGTAGAGGATGGGGGTTTATGAGGGATTACCAATTCCAAGAAGAGAGGCCGTCATGTTTCCGAGCCAAGTATACCTAACTCTAGAATCCGATACCAGTTATTGAGTTAATAGTGTATTTTAAAACAAGTTGATATATTTAACTACGTGGTCTTTTGTAGCGACCAGGCTCATGGGCTAGTGTTTGTTAGAAAAAAAGGGGAACTTCTGGGGAAGGACATATGGGTCCGTGGCCCATTTCTCTTAGGGCTCATCCCGACATTTGTCTTAACGCCTTAGAAAAACCACGGAAATACCTTAGGCAGGATGAGTTGTCTCAATATAAGAGACTAGCCAATTTGGCTTTTAGGTAATAGGTCGATTAATTTATGAATTTATGATAGATGTAATTATTAATTAATTTAAAGTGAAGGGGTCATGGTGATATGAATACAGGTCCGTGGCCCATTTCTTTTAGTGCTCATCCCGACATTTGTTTTAGCGCCTTAGGAAAACCACGGAAAAACCTTAGGCAGGATGAGTTGTCTCAATTTCAGAGACTAGCCAGCTGGCTCTTAGGTTGAATGACTCTATGAATCGATGGATATATACTAGCTAATTGGACTAGTGGTCAGAGCTTCTGACTATAGTTCATGAGGTTCCGGGTTCGATTCCCGGTTAGGACAGAAGGATTTTTTCAAAGCTTTTGACTATAGTTCATGAGGTCCCGGGTTCGATTCGCGGTTAGAATAGACAAATTTTTCCTTAAAGGGGAACGTTCCTGTGTTCGTCCATAGTCTGGAAATTAGGTTAGGCGTAAGTTTAAGATCTCTCCCGGCACTTCATAATCATCCTATCATAATATCATCATCGGGGCAGCGTAACTCCGCCTTTCAGGTGCCCCACTTCAAAAATGAGTTACAAATAAGCCATTGCCAGGAGAGACCAGAAATATCAAATGACAAACCTGGTTGCATTGGATTAAAAAAATATTTTGTTGTGTCATAGTTAAAAAATGAAGCCATTCTTAATCAAAAAGATTTTTTTACTAGTTTATTTGACGACTCTGCATCAGCTACTAGGTTATTTAAAATCGATGGAATTGGTGATAGTGAGTTGATATTTTGCTTGACGAGTCCTAGGATTCGCTATAGATTACCCGACATTCGCCTTACGGAAGGGAAAACCCTCGGAAAATCCCAACCAGATAATCATCCCAAGCGGAAATCGAACCCACGCCCGAGCGCAATTCTGGGTGGAACCAGCAGGCAAACGCGCTACCGCCTGAGCTACGCCGGTGGCTTTAATAAAACAAGAAGTAGTTCTATATATGAAATAATCTGAAGATACATCGAAATGTGTAAAGAAAGGCTTCCTTTGAACTTACTGATGACAGTTTTAATGTTTTTTTTTTTTCAGTCAAAAAAAAAACTACAAAAATGAAATATTCAAAATTATTAATTTAGTCTTGTCGGAACACATATCTTCATGATGAATTCCTGATGACAATTTTGATGTTTATATGGGTATGAATTTCAGATAAAACGAAAGCATGAATGGAGAATTTTTATTGAGGTTCCAGATGTGCGTGTTTCTATGAGTATAACTGGGTAGTGCCCTATAGGCTACATTTCCTAAATAAGGAAAAACTTTAGTGTACGGTTTTCTTCCTGCAAACAGTTTATCTTGGAATAGAAGATTTGTTGTGTTTGTTTTTTTTGTTGGTTATTTTACGACGCTTTATCAACATCTTAGGTTATTTAGCGTGTGAATGATATGAAGGTGATAATGCCGGTGAAATGAATCCGGGGTTCAGCACCGATAGTTATCCAGCATTTGCTAATATTGGGTGGAGGGAAAACCCCGGAAAAAAACTCAACCAGGTAACTTGCCCCGACCGGGAATCGAACCCACCAGGTGGCCCACCTGGTTTCTCGGCCAGACACGCTAACCGTTACTCCACAGGTGTGGACGTTTGTTTTTGTGTTTGTTAAATGAGAAAAACTTCAGTATGCGGTTTCCTCATAACAGTTCGTCTTAAAAGCGCAGATTCCTAACTGCAAACAGTTTATCAGCAGATTTGTCTGTATTTGTCGAATACGCATGATCACGCCTACGAAAATTCAGTAAAAGGCGTCAACATTTCATTTAGCGTGCACAAGATACAGTAGAAGTGATGATGATATAAGATAAGGGAAGAAACCATATATTGAAGTTTATCCCTAGATAAAAATCCCAATTACCAATTCCCATATTTGCCGGCGTACTTTGCGTCACCGCGTATTTTACGCACCCTAAATTTTGAAAGATTATTTTGAACTTTAATTTTGTTCCATGTATTTTTCACACACATTTTACGTACATTTTTTTTGTAGTATGAATTTTCCTTCCCTAAATTCCATTGCCAATATTTGCATTCCATGGCATTGTTCATTGAACAGTACCCAACTCAACTACCTGCTTCACAAAGAAACCCTAAATAACGTTACTTCAACACTGATGCTTGTTGTAAACTACACCTAAGGGCAGTGACTGTGACAAGTTTTACTGTTTAATAGGTTTCGTGCAGTTTTCACCACGAACATGAAGAATGCATCGATCAACCACCTATAGGCCTATAAACTCGTACAATGTGCTCAATTAAAGACTACCTATTGAGAATTCTACATCTGCTATGTATTTTGCATTCATTATGATTGTCATATACCCAATTTAATTATTATTTATAATTCAAGATTACCAATAGTCTTAGGTGACAAAAGTGCTGTATTCTTAATTACTATATACTTAAATAAAACCCAGATCAAGAAGTCTAATTTTAAAAATTCGCGTGGATTAAAAATGCGCAAATTCCGCGAGCAAATACGCTATAGCCTATTAAAAGTAACACATTTAAACTAATGTATGGAATGAATCGGCGTCGTCAAGTGGCTGAATTATTTATTAGAATTGGGAACCAGGGAACACCTAGACGAATACTAAAATGAACCCGCTGTAAAAGGAGTATAGAGGGACTGGGGCAACTCTCACTCTTCTGTTGGTCGAAACAAGCCTGGAACTTCACTCGCGATTGCTAGTAATGATGACGCTTTTACAATGTTGTTTCTCAATCATCATTAAGGAAATACGTCGTCTTGAAAATAAGGTGTCATTTGGTTTCCAGTCCAAGCATGGAGAACTGTCATTGGTCCTTCTCAACTGGTCTCTGCTTACCGGTCGGAGTAATCCCGTTTCCCTCTAACATTCCACCAACACTCTCCACCTCACCCTCGTTTCATCTGTCATCTGCAGGCCTAGTAGTAAAAAAAAATGTTTGGGGTAAAGTCTTTGGGAGTAGTACGGGTTTCCATTATAGGGAGGTTAAACAGTTTTGGGAACAGGAAGAATATATTAGACTAAATTCAAGGGAAGAGAGAACAGGAATGGCATGGTGGAGATTAGGTATCTGGAGACTCAAGAATAAGAGAGGGAACGTAGAGAAGGATGAATGTCCTTTGTGTGGACTAGCAGAAGACGCAATGCATATTGCGTTGAAGTGTCAGGCAACGAATGATTTGAGAAACTGTTTGGTGGATAAAAAATTTCTACAAATAAACGCTATAGTAGCTTATAAACATGAATGGTCCCCCAAACGCCAGCAATCTGCATAAATTAGGAAAATTTCTTTTTAGAGTTAAAATTAGATGGGAAGGGAAAGTCAAAGCTCTAACGGATATGGAATTATAAATGTTGAGTAGTCGGACACGATAGGAAATTACGAAAAGTAGTCAGTGAAGTTAACAGAATAATTTTTAAGAGATTGAGTATAGAAGTGAAAAAGTTAAAGTAAGGCCCGATTGTATAAACCATTTAATCTTAGATCAGAGGTTAAATTGATCCTTGTTTCAGCTGAACTTGGAATTTTGTGTTGTATAAAGTCTAATCTGAGATTAATTTGTCTCAAGCTAAAGTCAACTTTGACTGAAGAAATTTCTCCGATTAAGTTAGATGATCCAAGTTCAGTTATTTATTTTCTGTTTGAAATATACGAGTGACAGATTGTGCAAATAAAATATCCATTATTATTAATATTAATAGATATGTTAGGTACATTTACATATATTTCTTTCAATTTCTTGCCTTAATACACAAACATTCTTATATTTTATAAGACTCTATCTGTTCAGCAGTATCAAATAACATAACCTATAGGCCTAATTATATTATGTTTATAACAACCATTAATCATTAATGGATATGATAGGTACAGTTTCCCTGAAAAAGGATGAGACGATTGAATATTCCTAAGTCTCAGATGTGAGACACTGCGCATGATCGGAGACCAGAGCACCGATACACAAGATAACGAATATTGAGTTACTTAAATTCAGACTATTTGGTTTGTTACTAGCATCGTTCCGAAATTCACTTCAAAAACTGCAAAAAAATATGATATTACGTAAATGAAAGATAAATATATACATAAATCGTGTAGTTAAATCGACAATGGACCTTCATGACTAGATCGACACTCCACACAGAAAGGAAAGCTTTAATGTCGTTTTAATAGCTCAGACGGTAAGACTTCTGCGTGTTGTGTAGAAGAGTGCGAGTTCGATTCTTAGTCTATACAACGATTTTTTTTGTGTAAATAACGTTGAAATAGCTAAGTAACGTTGAAATAGAGTTTTACAAAGTCCTGAGATTAAGTGTTAATGATCGCAAACAATACAAAATTACAAGTTATAATATTATAAACGTTAATCTAATGAATGCATTTATACACACACACATATACAATGTAAATGCATATGTATTAAAAACTAACAATTAAAATGAAATTATAAAAATATATATAATACTAGACAAACTTTTACAAAGGTTTAGAGTCCTTAGGCTATGTAATTTGTTGAGTAATTATTACAATATTTTATTAATAACTTTCCCATATGTGTAAGAAATGCACTCGCACAAAACAATTTTTGTTAAAAGTATGGCTTTAGATTATTTCATTCTCACACCTTCAGTTAATTTTAACTATTTTATCTACGTGTTTGCAATAGTGTTTAATTTAGTATGCATTCAATTTTATTCATGTTATGATTGAATGGAAAAGCACTGTTGCAGTTATTGACTAATTACATATATTAATACTAATTATTAAATGCATCTGTTAAGTAACCAATTGCAGTATCTTTTGCAAAATCTTGAATGTGTAAGTTGTCAATAATATTTCTGTACTATATACTATAATACGTTAAAAGAATTTGCAATAGATTTGGGATCCTCTACTTTATAATCATTGGTTTTTAGTGAAAAAATATTTTCTTTCTTAGGATATCTACAAGTTTAAATTTAATAATATTCCGAATAGATTTAATTGCATTATCTGAATTTTGTACTTTTCTATTCAAATATATTCTATTTCCCTCATTCATAATTTTTGATAAATTACACTGTACTCCTTGCAGTATTTAAGAACATGAGGATCATTATATTGCAACTCATTACATATAGATTCTTCTTTTTAATACATGAGATTTTGAAGTCCCTGCGTTATCTACATGTTTTTACTTTTGAATTTTTTCACAACATTGAGTGGAGAAAATCCACTGAAGTGATTATGAAATTAAGTGAAAAATGCAATACATTAACTCTTAATATCAGTAGTACCAGTATCATATACGTTTTTCCAAGATTAATTTTGTAGATATAAATGTAAATAATCATTAGTTACAACATTTACGATCCTTTCTTAGTTTTTAAATTAATATTTTGAAATTGTTCAGTGACATTGGAAACACTTAGGATTTGTTTATCATGTTCAGACAAGCCATTGTTTATAGGTTCTGTCGAATACTAATTCAGTCTAATTCTGTGTACAAAACATTTATCAATGGCTGTGCTACTTCAGCTTAGATTTAATTTGATTAGTTTCGCAACAGTTGGACTTCCTGTTATATCCTGTTATTTAGATATTTAATTTAGGGTTGATTTATTAACTCTTACTATGCAAGATGCCTCTTATTTCAATAATTCTATATCACGTTAAATAGTCATTGTCTACACTAAAGTATTATCGTCATCCCTCATTTCTCATCGTAATGGCGAACCGACGTGACATGAGACAGCGAGTTATAGCTCTAGTTGAGGCTGGATATGGGGCTAGATCTGCTGGCCGTTTGGTCGGTGTTCCTGGAAGTACAGCCGCGAGGTGGCTTATCGTTACCAAAATTTAGGGGAGGTCGAAAATCGCCCTATTCCTGGGTGTCCGCGGATTTCTTCATTGGAAGAGGATGCTCTCTTATTCGAGACAGTTCGACAGGACCCCTTTCTGACTGCTAACGAAATAAGAGCAGTATCTAACTTTCCCGGCTCTTCACAGACTGTGATCAGCAGGTTGAGGAACCGCGGTATTAGGAGCCGGAGGGCTGCGCAAATGGAAATATTGGGGGAAGCACAAGCTGTCGACCGTCTTGCCTTCGCTACCAATCGAGTGGATTTCGATTGGAGAAATGTAATTTTCTCCGACGAAACAACCATCTCGAGTGATTACGAAGGTCCTGTCCGTGTCTATAGTGAGGATGGTCTCCGACATGACCAGCGCTATGTGCACCGACGTGAAAGATCGGGGCGCTTTAGCATATCGTGTTGGGGGTGGATGTCTTACGATGGACCTGGCGTTATAGAAGCATCTATGGCCGGTTTAATGTGGGAACTTACGAGCACATTCTGGAAAATATATTCCTTCCCTCCGCCCGAGAACGTTTTCCCGAAGGAACATTGCTGTTCCAGCAGGATAGCCATCCCGTGCACTATGCTGCAAGCAATCAAAGATGGTTTCAAAGGAGACCCGAGATCGAAATCATTAATTGGCCTCCGAAGTCACCTGATTTGAATGTCATCGAAAATTTATGGGTGGAATTGAAAAAGAGAAGGATAGTCCCTATGCCCACCGACGCCCTCGAAATCGAGACGAATTGTGGGATCAAGTTGTTAACACCTGGGAAGATCTCGCCGGGGATCAGAACTTATTTCACAATCTCGTGACATCCATGCCGGATCGACTTAGATCTGTAATAGAAGCTGATGGCATGTGGACAAGATTTTAAGTTAACAGGTCTATTTTTGTTTCTTATGATTTTTGTTTGAGGAAGAATACTTTTAACTTCCAAGTAAGTTTTATTTTTTTTTTTGACGAGGTTCAGCCAACTTGTAAAACCCAGAAATTGGGCATAAATTATTCCATATTTTTCGACAAATTAGACAGTCGAGGAACTCTGAACAAATTAATTACACCTCAAAAAAAGTTTTACCCGGGATCGAACACGAGACGTTTCGGTTATACAGCGGAACCAACACGCTACTACATGAGCTACCGAGACAAGACAGTGACAACAGCAGTCCAGAATGTAGATCCCGAAGCAGGCATTTGCCATTGGGTACAGTGAAGCAAAGATATTTTGTGACTCGAGCTATGTTGTGAAATCCTGGCCTTAAATGGCAGTCTTCTTCGTGATCCTTATTCTGGTCCTTGTCCTTGTTGCGGTCCTTATAACAATTCTTGTACTATTTCTCATGTTATGTATCGTTACGTCGATATCGAGTGAACCGCGCTGTAGAACTTTAACTTCCGACGACCAAGAATCGTCTCGTTCTTTTTAAGGGTAACTGTACATTCATAAATGTTCAATTAACTGTATTACTAAATGAAAATTGTCGTTTTATAAAGCTTTATTATGTTTAGCAGTATCAAACACCATAACATGATAACAACTTGGAGAACAGTCAACCTTCTTCTTATTGTCCGCCATTATTTACATTGCAAAAAAAAAAACAGTGTCTCCAACAGAGTGTAATACGGAAAGTCGCGAAAAAGTAGTTGTAAAGTCGCTAGATTTCTCATTATCAACAAAGAAAAATTAAATTTTGTCACTATGGGGTGCTAAAAAGGTCATTAAATCCCTATTTAAACAATATGAAAGTTAAAAGAAATTGTTGTTGAAAAAGAGTTAAAATCGCTAGATTGGCAACACTGAACAAACCTGTATAACATGGTCCGCGCATCACGTATTTCACCTGTTTATGCGATGTTGCCAAATCCTTTTCACGTGAACTTAGATTGCATTTGAACCAAGGTAATTTGATCGCAGAAAAGTTTTATACAATAGAAGAAGTGTCTGAACTCGGTTTACTTTTCGATCTTCGATCAAAGTTGATGTTTAGTCAGGGAGTTTTATACAATTGGGCCTAAGAGTTTCAAATACAAGAGCTATATTTATTATTATTATTATTATTATTATTATTATTATTATTATTGTGAATAGAAGATACTTATAGTTCAATATGTATTAGTTTTTGTTATATTTGTATAGAGAGTGATGGCGGATTAAGAACACATCTAATCCGCCATGACGTGAACACAGATTGATGAAATAAATAAATGAAATAAATAAAAGTACGGGTTTCCGATGCTGATATAGGGAAGGTTTGGGGCTCCGGACCCTGGGGCTTATCGGGCTGGAACCAGCTCTCTTGGGACTGAGGTAGGATGATCCATCTGTCGGTGTCGCTTGATCAGGAAAGGTTTGGGGCTCCGCACCCTCGGACTTACCAGTCTGGGACCTGGCCTCTCGGGGGGCTGAGGTAGGATGGGCCCACCTGTCGGTGTCGCTTGATCAGGAAAGGTTTGAGGCTCCGGACTCCTGAAGCTAATCCTCTTTTCCTCGTCATTGTATTGACACTATATTTTCAGTTCTTAATGTGCATTCTCCTCTGATTGAAGTTCTGGCTGATATTGTGCATCTATTATCAGGCAATACATCTCACTTGACTGTATGTGTCAGAGAAAGAACAATTGTTTGTATACATCTGAAGTCTGACTAGTATAATATGTTGCTAATTGTCAACATTACAGATATTTATTTTGTAGGACAAATTAATATAACATCTTTAATATTCTCATAGCTAGCAGTGCATATTTCTTTACAAATTACTGTGCACTTGACTGCGGAATCCTAGCCAAAACAGTCACTCAGTTGAGTGCGCCCCTTGTATAATGGCAGTAGACTTGGACATAAAATGTCAACGTATATGCCTAACTTGGAGTCAGGCCACAAAGGGAAACACTAAAGGAGGAGAGTTCGATCCGGAGCTGTGGATTGAATTCGGCGTAGCTCAGTGGTCAGAGCGCTTGGTACGTAGAACTAACGATCCGGGTTCGATCCCCGGCGCCGGAGCGAATTTTTCTCCTCAAATATTAATTGGTGATGTATGTATTGGAGGGGGAAAGGATTTGGCCATCCTACACCATTATCTCCTGGCCTAGTTGCCTCATAAATGGTGCCTTCTTGGTATCACTTGTGAGGTTCAGATCTGTCTTCGGACAGTTAACAAAGCAACTGTGCATTCCTTTGTATTATTGTACAGGTTTTAGGCCTATTTTCATCTCTTTCATTGCGTCTTCACTCCTTTTGTGGTCCCATCATGTGTAACCTCTTGTGTATCGCATAAATCTTATCTCTGCTGCGGTGACTGTTTCATCCCGTTTCCTAGTAATCCGTATTTCTCTTCCGTATGAGAGGATTAGTCTGGTTAGTGTGTTATGGTGAAACCCGTACACCATAACTGGTATGAATATTAATAACAATACAAATAATATAATCTGGTTAATGATATTGTAAATATGTTATGTTTTACTTCTTTGAACTAAGGATGGCTTCATTGCTGTGTTTATTTATTTATTTATTTACTTATTTATTTACTTACTTATTTACTTTATTTAATGATTTATTTATTTAATTTATTAATTTAATTAATTTATATTATTTATTTTATTCATTTATTTATTTAATTTATTTATTTACTTACTTATTTAATTATTTATTTACTTTAATTAATTAATTAAATTTATTTATTTAATTTTTAATTATTGAATTTAATTAATTTATTTATTTAATTTATTAATTAATTTATTTTTTATATATCTATTTATTTATTTATTTTGTTAATAATTGTAACATAAAATATAATATGAGCAGAAAAACTTTAGCTCGCCTCTGAAAGAGTAGCCCATTGTTTTGATAAAATATGTAGTAACTAGTCCACACCTGTGGAGTAACGGTCAGCGCGTCTGGCTGCGAAACCAGGTGGCCCGGGTTCGAATCCCGGTCGGGGCAAGTTACCTGGTTGAGGTTTTTTCCGGGGTTTTCCCTCAACCCAATACGAGCAAATGCTGGGTAACTTTCGGTGCTGGACCCCGGACTCATTTCACCGGCATTATCACCTTCATATCATTCAGACGCTAAATAACCTAGATGTTGATACAGCGTGGTAAAATAACCCAATAAAATAAAAAAAATGTAATAACTATTTTATAAGAAGTTCATGTGTCATTGTCAAATGATACGTAATAGCCAAAATATTTACAGGAATTAATTCGTTGCAGTAGCTTGATGTTTAGGTAAATGTTACTGGAACTGATTCTTTCCCCTTAAAGGCAAGTATTTTTGTTATTTCAACAGACATTCTTGGGTCATGTTTTGTGGCTACTAGCACTTAAACAACTTTTGTTTCAAACAATTTTTCATTTGGCACTTAAGAAAAATGATATTTTGGGTGAGCAAGATGAATGGGACACTCTGTAGGCCTATATACAATATATTCTGTATCCTGTGATTTTCTATTCTGTTTACGTATTCCAACCAGTTTGATGGATTCTGCGCTATTAGTTTATTATTTTAAAACTGGTTTGATATTTTTCTTGTATGTAGAAGTGTTTACTGTGCTATTCTTCTCGCTCCAATTTGCACTACCTTTATCCTTGTTTCATAGACTCTTTGTTATAGTACAGGATTCACAATACAAGAAAACATAGAACTGTCATCACGTATAGAACTTCAAAGTGCTCTCAACAAAATAATCCAGCTTTATGAACACTTTATAGCTTGAAAAATAAATTCCTTCTGAAAGAGTAGATGCAATAGAAACTATTGAAATTACTTCCAAAGCTAATGAAGGAAATACGAGCACTCCCATTTATGAGTTTACAGTTGTGAATAGTAAGCCGATCTTTATTGCGCTTTAACAAAAGAAATTCAGCGAACTTAAGATGGTAATAAATATATTGAACGCCTGATGTGAAAACTGTCAAATGAAAAGTAATTCTAACATACTTAACCCTTAAATTGGCAAAACTTCACTTCTCACGCTAGTTATTGAACCGTGTCGGACTGTAAAGAAAACCAACTATCGCAATGTCCATGTTGTACAATATTATAGTATTGTGAAGAGAGAATATCATCGAAATGATAGCCGTCCAAATCTTGGATTTAAAATATCGACATCCTAATCAATTCAAATGAACAAAAAAGAAAATGTAGGCTAAATTAATGTTAAAAAAATACATAATGGAATTTTAAAAAAGAATATTCTTCGACGAGATGTGGTAGCTATCAAAACGATAAAAATTTATTGAAAATAAATAATATACATTTAATATTATAAAGATGAATAGAGATGGTGATTGATAATGTTCAATGAAGATTTTAAAATGGTTGATGCAATTGTCTGAACAGTCTTATCAGGAACTTTTAATTTTCTGAGGATCTCCAATGTAATTTTGGAAATTGTTCCTCGAAAACCAAAGATAAGTCCAATGACATTCCAATCTTGAATATTATATTTATGACTGAGATCATCATAGCATGGAAGATAAATAGCGCGTTTCTCTTCATGTACCTGCTTTGGTTGATCTTCATTAATTTCGAATCTTACAGTGGGGTCAAGAATGAGACCAGTTTTTTTTATCTCGGTCAATTATTATGATGTCAGCACGCAGTGTAGATCCTTCCGTAGAAAGACATTGAACTTCCTCATATACTTCCTATTCACCATGTTCCCTTAATCTGTTAGCAATTATTGAGCGGACTGGTCCACATCTGTGGAGTAACGGTCAGCGCGTCTGGCCGCGAAACCAGGTGGCCCGGGTTCGATTCCCGGTCGGGGCAAGTTACCTGGTTGAGGTTTTTTCCGGGGTTTTCCCTCAACCCAATATGAGCAAATGCTGGGTAACTTTCGGTGTTGGACCCCGGAATCATTTCACCGTCATTATCACCATCTCATTCAGACGCTAAATAACCAAAGATGTTGATAAAGCGTCGTAAAATAACCTAATAAAATAAAATTGAGCGGACTGTGTTATGTCTGTCAATTCGCAGTAATTAATTTTCCTATCAATTTTTGTCTTGTTCTATTAAAATTATAGCATATAGCCTATTAACTTGTTGTATCCTATAGGATACTTTGTGAATTTAAGAGTTAAAAATGCTACAAAAATTGGTATTGTCAGTAGGGCTGAAGAAAAGTATTGATATCAGGATAGTAAATAATTTCTATATACATTGTTTACAAAATGAGTCTCTTCTGTCTGTAAGGAGCAGATAGAGTGAACATTCGACACTCCTCAATAATAGACCTGCTTGAGTGACGTGAGGTTGTATCAGAATGCGGAAACAAAAATCCAACAAAGAACAGATAATAAGACGACTGAATTCAGAGCATGGGGAGAATGTGTTTAACTTGATTGATAATAATGATATTTTTGTAAATGTAATATTTTTTCCGACTTAATCAATTTGAAACACAAGTAATGCTGTGAATGTAAATTATGAGTTCATTCATACGGAACGGACTGTAAAATCAGCCGCTACCGTAACTAGTCGAGTGTGCACACAAGCATTTGGTAAACATAGGCTTAGTCTATAACCAACGCTTTTTTCAGCCCTATTACTGTTTTGACACTGGTAGTATTTCAAGGGTTTCTTTGTGAATTGAATTTTCCGTAATATTTTAATGTGATTTTATTCATATTGCTTTGAGTTTATCGACGGAAGTGGCGGACCTAAGAAAGTGAACCCACCCTTCCGTTGGTTGAATTCACGCAAGCCTTAAATAGTGCTAAGATCTAAAAGATCATTAACATAGACTAAAGCAAGAATATTTGTATTCGACAGATATTGGAGAAAAAATGGAAGTATAAGGGTACAGTACATCAGTTATTCATAGATTTCAAAAAGGCATATGACTCTGTTAAGAGAGAAGTTTTATATAATATTCTTATTGAATTTGGTATTCCCAAGAAACTAGTTCGATTAATTAAAATGTGTCGTAGTGAAACATACAGCAGAGTCCGTATAGGCCAGTTACTATCTGATGCTTTTCCAATTCACTGCGGGCTAAAGCAGGGAGATGCACTATAACCTTTATTTTTTAACTTCGCTCTAGAATATGTCATTAGGAAAGTTCAGGGTAACAGAGAGGGTTTGGAATTGAACGGGTTACATCAGCTTCTTGTCTATGCGGATGACGTGATATGTTAAGAGAAAATTCACAAACGATTATGAAAAACAAAGGAATTTTACTTGAAGCAAGTAAAGAAATAGGTTTGGAAGTAAATCCCGAAAAGACAAAGTATATGATTATGTCTCGTGACCAGAATATTGTACGAAATGGAAACATAAAATTGGAGATTTATCCTTCGAAGAGGTGGAAAAATTCAAATATCTTGGAGCAACAGTAACAAATATAAATGACACTCGGACGGAAATTAAACGCAGAATAAATATGGGAAATACGTATTATTATTCCGTTGAGAAGCTTTTGTCATCCAGTCTGCTGTCAAAAAATCTGAAAGTTAGAATTTATAAAACAGTTAGCCTATATTATCGGTTGTTCTGTATGGTTGTGAAACTTGGACTCTCACTTTAAGAGAGGAACAGAGATTGAGGGTGTTTGAGAATAAGGCTCTTAGGAAAATATCTGGGGCTAAGAGGGATGAAGTTACAGGAGAATGGAGAAAGTTACACAACGCAGAACTGCACGTATTGTTTTCTTCACCTGACATAAATAGGAACATTAAATCCAGACGTTTGTGATGGACAGGGCATGTAGCACGTATGGGCGAATCCAGAAATGCATATAGAGTGTTAGTTGGGAGACCAGAGGGAAAAACACCTTTAGGAAGGCCGAGACGTAGATGTGAGGATAAAATTAAAATGGATTTGAGAGAGGGGGGATATGATGATAGAGACTGGATTAATGTTACACAGGATAGGGACCGATGGCGGGCTTATGTGAGGGTGGCAATGAACCTGCGGGTTCCTTAAAAGCCATTTGTAAGTAAGTAAGCCAATACTAATTATTAAACTAGTCTTACTTTTATCAATCAAACGAAACATTTTACTAATGTTGAAATGATTTTCTTTGATTGAGTTTGCGTCATTGTTTCCTGATAAGCAGGGCCTAGTTATTTCGAAGTACTGATGGCAATCAAATGCAAATAACCTAAGTGAACATGTTGATCATTTTAAATCCAGAGGGATTTAATTATTGGTTAATGAAACAATATTACGTTCTCGGCGCCCAAAGGCTCGCTATCAGGCCCATTCCCATATCGTGGTTGGCGCTGACATTATTTTATATTTTAGTATATACTGCGAGTCGGAATGTTTACATCATTGCCTTACAAAGTTTATGCGATTCATTAATTGTATACAGTGGCGTGTGGTCTGTACAATGGCGTATTTCATCTCTTTTAATGATTAAATAACCCTATTTGTGATACTTTGCTTCAATCTCAATTGTAGTCTGTGTTCAACTTAGTCAAACTGCTAGAGCGTCGGCTTTCCACGCTGGTAACCCGGGTTCGAATCTCGGTGTGCTGGACGAAGACGGTGTTTGATGGTAGGTTCTCGCGGGGTACTCCCATTTTCATTACTGGCGTTGCACCATTGCTATTAATCGTCATACGGCGTTATCACAGTCTTGTATATACATTAACGAAGCTCAATACGTAGTAAATATGCATCCAGAGATAGTTGCTAACCACTAGGATCGCTAATATCGTCTCATTACAGACAAAAATTCTATCCATTGCGGATAGATCAGGAGTCAACTAATTTCATATATTTTTTTCTCAAAAACTAAAATGTCAAAAATTTTCGACAGTAATTTTGTGGTTAACGTTTTCAATTATATTTTATGCCCGACCATGCCGAAATGTAGTAATTATACACCTGGTAGTAGCCCCTTAATGCAACTCATTAAAATACACCTATTCATTATAGTTCAGTTGTTCAGCCAATGAGAAATCACCATTTTACCATTATAAAACCGCAAGTATCGATTATTCTCGGATATGGAATCGAAAGACAATTAGTGAAACGTCACGGAGGCTGGAAATCCAATACTGTCCCAGAAGGTTATGTTCTTTTACTATAATAATTAGCGTTAATTGTAAATAATATTCAAATAAGTTCAATTTGTCATCTCGTTTTTCAATTCTAAATCAATTTCCAGGTTATATCAATATTAACCCATCTATGCCCAAGACTTTTTTTTTTGTTGAATATTTTCATAATTTTTGCACCGCCACATGAAACTGAAATGGAAGTTAATTATTGTGCTGCAGGCTCCTTTGATTCTTCTAGTATACACAACAATGAGAAATAAAAGTTAATTTTGTAATTCATTCCTTTGCATTTTTGCAGAAAAATAGTAAATGCAGACTGTTGCGAAAACGCAACACTAGGCAGATATGGCTTAATGTTCATGTTATTCTCTAGATTATATCAAGGTCAGTGACATTCGTTCCTCGGAAAAAATCAATACTTTCGCGTCTGCGCACATCTCACAATTTAGAAGGTCAGTTCCGCTCTTCACTTAGGTAACCATAATATGAATACTTATGAATAATTTCAAGTTAGAAATATGGTCGAGCATAAAAAGTCGTATGAAAATTATGAAACTCGCTTGCGCTCGTTTCATAAACATACTCGCGTCTTAATTACTACCATTATAGGCTTGTTGCATAATGTACTATTTACGGGTACGTGTTACAGCAGAAACAGAACTTCGCCAGTAGAAATTTATTAATGTCAAAATTAAAGGATCATTAGGGTAAAGATTTTCAAAATGCTTACGTAGATCTTCTTAGAATTGATTGATAATAATTCGGTGGCGTTTTGTAAGAAGGGCGCGTTATCAACAGTTTCGTGGCTTTACGGTTATAAACGGTTATAGCCTACATTATTTCTCCATCGACCCATTTCCTTGATATATGAAAAAAATAAAAAGATAAAGTATCACATTTTATGAAATGATGAATCTTAAACATTTTTTTTAGATCTCCTGATTTTATTGATAACGCCCTTTTTACAAAACGCCATTCCACTTAATTTTATTCTTATCAGGTTTGTCATTCTTTAGCGCTTTCAGACAGTTACAACCTCCAAAAGTGCTGGTTATTTGATTTCTCATTATGAGGGGATAGCACGTCTCTTTATTTTTTACTACATATATTCGTGTATTCTTTTGTTTATTCGTAAGTTTGAAGTATCATTTTTCTGTCTCTATGATCATTATTTACCTGTTTAATTTTTCGAAGTAACAAGTTCTAAATTTATTCTTTCTCGAGTTTAGCTTTCTTTAGTTCGACGAAAGAGTAATGGAATGGAGAAAATTCTCTCCGGCGCCGGGATTTGAACCCGGGTTTTCAGCTCTACGTCCTGATGCTTTATCGACTAAGCCACACCGGATACAACTCCGACGCCGGAACCCAAGAGTTGGAGCTTAATCTGAGACGATTCTAACCGGCGTCGGAGTTGTATCCGGTGTGGCTTAGTGGATAAAGCATCAGCACGTAGAGCTGAAAACCCGGGTTCAAATCCCGGCGCCGGAGAGAATTTTTCTCCATTCCATTACTCTTTCATCGTATGATGACGCAGAATATCTGCATGGAAATATCATATGTACTTCGGTACATTAAAATAATATATATGATATGCGTAAATCATTTCGTGATTTAAGACGGCGCTTATTCCGTCGGATCCCGGCCAACTAGTCACTCATATCGAGTGCACCTCAGCACATGTGTGGACTTCGGTCCTGCGTTCATAGACATCTATGACGTAGTGCAGAAGGCGGCCACTAGAGGGAACCCAAGAGTTGGAGCTTAATCTGAGACGATTCTAACCGGCGTCGGAGCTGTATCCGGTGTGGCTTAGTGGATAAAGCATCAGCACGTAGAGCTGAAAACCCGGGTTCAAATCCCGGCGCCGGAAAGAATTTTTCTCCATTCCATTACTCTTTCATCGTATGATGACGCAGAATATCTGCATGGAAATACCATATGTACTTCGGTACATTAAAATAATATATATTTCTTTAGTTCGTTAAGGAAATAGTTCTTTTATATTGAACTTAGCAATTTCCTATTTCGTGGCTGCCGAATAAATATGTACGTGACGTTGCGAAAGTTGTTCATTGTAAGGCAAGCGGTCGATGTGGTTTTCAGTGCATCACGAAAATTACAAAAGCGGCCAATCCTTTGATGTGAATGTTGGTAACTTCAGGCTTAAATATAAGTCCCTGTGGCGCCTTAGACTATATTGAAGTCTGGGGGTGCGGCTTTCACTGCCCCGACCGTTGGAAATGGTGAGCTGGACGGCCCATCCTCATTACTCGTGGGAAAACACCGCACTGTTCTTTGGGAAAGGGATGTGAGTGGACCGAGGCGGAAGAGAAATATCCACGTTCTCTCCCCAGTGTTTGAATGCAAACATCTTTAGACAGTGAACAGCTTTTAAAAATATACTTCTTGCTTGATAATGTTTGTGGTTAGCAGTAAAGTTTTATATAACTTATGAATAAGTTACCGTTAGTATGGAAGTTCACAATATACCTAATTGAAATTCACTCTCAATACCGTATAGTGAGGGTCCCTAAACAGCAAATATTGCCGTCTTGTCAGTGTTGCCAACTGTTACCAGATATCACACGATCCTACGTACTAAATGACTTATTTCAAATTCAAATTCAAATTCAAATTTATGTACAATTTACATTTGAATTTACATTTGGATAGATACCCGAAATGAGCATATGCTCGTGCTCGGGTACAGTCCAGTAGTCTACATAAATTTTACAGGGTTCAAATAATAATGCTGATGATATAAAATAATAGTAACAATAATAATAATAATAATAATAAATAATAATAATAATAATAATAATAATAATAATAATAATAGAAAAGTCGTGACAGAGATGATACAAAGATTGTAATACAAAATAATTCATTAATAATAATAATAATAATAATAATAATAATAATAATAATAATAATAATAATAATAATAGAATAATCGTGACAGAAATGATACAAAGATTGTAATACAAAATAATTCATTAATAATAATAATAATAATAATAATAATAATAGTGATAAAACAAAAATATTTACAATAATAAAATAAATACTAAGACGGATAAAATAAAATATAAAACCATTAGCGAGAGTTAACACAACTTAAATAAGGATATAGCCTAATAACTGGAAAAAATGCCAAACTCGAAAATCAACAGAAAAGTTCATTGTATCGCAGACGACAGCAACCGCCGTATTGACATTGTGTTGTGCATTATTGGTAGTAGGGGGGAGCTGAATGTCTACGTAACTGCCGTTCTCTTCGAATCTCCTCGTACAATCATGGGAAGTTAATGCTGTAAAAACAAAATGTCTACGAGTCAAACTGTTCATTATTACCAGGATAAATACAAATAATACTGAAATATATTAATCGAGTTTCAGTTATAGATCTCTCCTTTTGTGCAAGAGGTATCATATCAAAATATTTTATGAATGGCGGGGAAAATATAAATTTCAATAACTTTCTAGTGACAAGTACAATCAAGTGTATCTGTGGCGATGCTAAGGAATCATTTATTGGAGATATACACTGTTATTAATTAAGAAAATGATCTATTTATATTTATTACAATGTTTTATCTTATAGGTTACATGCATCAGATAAATACAATAAAAATTAGTACCATATAATGCTAGTAACACTTAAAAAAATTATAATAAAATTTATCAAATATCATACAAACATTTTCACTTTATTTTTAAACTTAAGAATGTTTAAATTGCTTAGGTCTGGATTATTTTTCAATACTGAATTGTGTAGTCTTGGTCCATAATTCCTACTGTGTCTTAATCCAGCTGTAGTGTGGCATTTACTTACCATACTTTATGTTGGAAGATTATGATTGAATGGGACCGTCTATGCTTATCTATTAATATTGTACTGATATATTACAATTTATTGATCATGAACGTTTTCTGCACATAGGCTATATATGCCATCTTCGGATGTTAAAAGATAGTCTTAATAGGGTGCGTCAGAAAGAACGGATGGATTTCAAACTATCGATACGCAACGAGGAGAGAGATATAGTGAGGGGGACCACGACTGTTGGGTCAGCCATAGAATGCAGTTTGAGTTGAGAATATGGTGTTGGTCTGGTGTACAACGTGCTTTCATCGTAGAGACATTTTTGAAAAATGAAGAGTCTGTGATCGCCACTCAGGACTCATTTCGACATCGGATGTCACGCTAAGATTCCAACTCGGAATACAATTTTGCGGTGGGTGGCTTCATTTCGTATCACAGGTTCAACATTCATGAAGAAATCACCTGGACGAAATTCTATTGCACTGAGATTGTCCGAGGCTACGGTAAGATCTCGCGCCCTGCGACTTCTTTCTTTGGGATCATTTGAAGGCGTAAGTTTGTAAACATCGATCACATACACTGGACGAACTGAAAACAGCGATTCGTGAAGAAATCGTGGCAATTGCACCAGCTATGACTGTGAAAGTGATGGCGAACATCAGAAAACGCCTCGATGCCTGTATTGAAAGCCAAGGACATCATATGGATAATGTTGTTTTCCATAAATAAACTGCATATATTGGTGAATATGTTGATAACAATAAATTTTTGATTTAATGAATCTTTACAATTTTCTTGCCATGTGAAATCCATCCGTTCTTTCTGACGCACCCTGTACATACTTGATAATGCCATAATGGTAAAACATGAGTAACAGCGACATAACCGTTATATACTATTCAAATGACCTTATGATTACAATGTTCACACCGTTATTAATTACACATTATCCCTTCGTGATGAATTAAGCACACATGCTAAATAAAACAATTAAAACAGAGATATAAAACATAAGCTTTGGCAATAGCAATATCTTGATCCATTTTTACTTACAAAATGAACCAGGCATGTCTTCAACAACGATACAACAGTCAAAAGCACTGGCAACAGAACATTACAATACAAATCATTAGATATATTTCGATTATAATTATCAATCCAGTATCATACATAAAACATGGTTGGCAACAGTTTTTTAGTCCAGGACTAACGTCCATTTGTAAAGTAATACAGCTACAGTTCACACGTAGGCCTAAGTATAAACTGGACTGACTCTCTTTTGTTGTAAATGATGCTTCAATTCCTAAACTGCCAATTCCAGCGGAAAACTCGTTTTGCCAAAAAATGGACTGAAGCCCTTTTGGAAAGGAGCGATTCTATTTAATTCATTCTCGAAAGCTACAAAAATATTTGGATAGAGGGAATAGTGTTAAAGGAAATGAATAACGATACACATACAGTTGGCTCACATTCTATACCAGACTGCAAGCCACCGGCGTAGCTCGGTCGGTTAAGGCGCTTTCCTACCGATGCGGAGTTGCGCTCGGGCGCGGGTTCGATTTCCGCTTGGGCTGATTATCTGGTTGGCAAATGTCAGGTAATCTATGGCGAATCCTCGGCCTCAGCTCGCCAAAATCATCTCGCTATCACCAATTCCATCAACGCTAAATAACCTCGTAGTTGATACAGCGTCGTTAAATAACCAAGTAAAAGTATACCAGACTGCAAAGATTTTTAGTATGTCTATAAAAGATGTGACGGAATATCCAGGCACTTGAAGTGAAGCACTATGAGGTTTTCATTCTTTCTCTTTCAGAGTAAGGAATTGTAAAGCCAGGAAGTTTCTATGTACCAATTGATTCTTTTTAGGATCTTCAAAATGAATCATATACGATTTAAAGTAGACTTGCAGACAACGAACTTGGAAGCGTCGACGGTCAGATGTGTATAGAACGCAATAAAATGGGAGTGATGCTCGGTCGATGTGTTCTTCCTGATGAAAAAGAGTGTGGAGAGATGCCTTAAACGGCTTGCTGGAAGGAACATGGCTAGATTGGGAGCAGTTTCTCTTTTATATTGCCTTAAGAGCCACAATTCTGAAGAGATTCTGCGCCGTTCCGGAATTCCACGTAAATATCGAAGCAAGCTGGAGAGTATTGGTTTGAAACGTTATTTCGTATAGCCTAATTATCATTAAACTCAGTGCAACAACTTTCCGTTTTATTTTCTCAATATCTGAATTATAAATACTGTACCAAATTATGGTGCTGAATATCGATTTCGAAATATTGACAGTAATAAATTATTTTCACCGGGGGAATTGGCTCAGACGGGTAACGTTTAAGACGGGAGGTCCCGGTTTCAAACCCCGTGGTCGATCACTTTTTTTAGTAGGTTATTTTACGACGCTTTATCAACAGCTTAGGTTATTTAGCGTCTGAATGAGATGAAGGTGATAATGCCGGTGAAATGAGTCCGGGGTCCAACACCGAAAGTTATCCAGCATTTGCTCATATTGGGTTGAGGGAAAACCTCGGAAAAAACCTCAACCAGGTAACTTGTCTCGACCGGGAATCGAACCCGGGCCACCTGGTTTCGCGGCTAGACGCGCTAACCGTTACTCCACAGGTGTGGACTGGTCGATCACTCTAACTAGGAAATTTATAGTTTCCTCATGTCACAAAGGGCAAATTCCGGATTGAAAATTTATATATCATAATTCTTCACTATTAGCATAAACATTAATCGAAATCTAAATCAATAACTACCGTGGACACAAGCCATCTACATACAACACACAATAGAAACAGGAAGTCAACACCACAGATCCTAAACACGCGATGTGACCACAGATGTTAAAGAGCTTATAAATAAAACCTGACAAAAATAGATATAATTTAATATCAGTGATGCCGGAGTATTAATGTTTAGCACGTCTTTCTCTATAGACTATGAAACAGTTCCTCCGAAACTATTTGGCTGTCTTCTTATGTATGGTATTCATTATGTATGGAGATAATTCGTTCAGAAATCACGAAAAATGAAGTATCATTTTTCTGCAGAATCAAATTGACCTTCATTTGGGCAAATTGCAAACGTCGCTTAAAAAATCTGTTGTTTTCCTTCTTAATTTTTGCACAAGACTGTTACAAATTAATGCTATAGCTCATACATCCGCTTAGGACTTGTCTGGCACGGTTAGAACTTTTCTTCTGTATCAATAAAGAACATGATTTTGAATATGAACATGATTTTCACTGTTGGGAGTGCAGTTGATAACACTTGCGTATTGGTCACTCTTCTAGTTTACTTTCAGAAGCAGTGTTTCTGTATAATATATTACATAATTTATTATTCTTTTCATAATTTTTGTTCAAACCACACTTTTTATTTAAACCTAATTCACACGATTTAAATTTGTTACAAACAATTTTATATCTGAACCACAATCCGTGGGGGTTAGAAGAGGATTGATTTGTTATAAAAATGGTCACAGACAATTAATTTATTACAAATTTTCTTGCAAAGCTGAGTTTCTATATTTTTAGGCCTGCGTGAAGTTTATCACGGGAAAAATATGTTTCATTCGAGATGGCGCTGGTTATTTGTTTCTTAAGATTTGAAAACATTTTCAGAACTTTATAATTGGGAATTTTAATTTCTGTTGGACCTCTAAAAGTGTGCTCCCGTGAGAGAAATTCTCTGCCTTGCACAAATAGGCTAAGATCGCGATCTCAGAATGTTGTGGGACTCATTGTTTTTCCGTTTTTCTCATTCAAATGAAAGTAATAATGCAGTGATTAGTAGTCTTCCGGTTCGTGTCAAGGAGTTCTCTGGTTTGAGACCTGGGTAGCTTTCGCGATGTTTCTTATTGCTTCAATGAAATACACCGTTATGTGAATAAAGGTAATGTTTTCCCTACTACAGGCCGTGAAATTCTACAAAATAACGGAAGGTTAAGGCTCCCACATTTTAAAATAAAATCGAAACTATACTGTTTTCGCTGTAAGAAAAATCCTAATGTAAACACAAGTATGTTGCTGTCATACCCGTGATTGGCTCACAGTCGAAACATTCACGCGACGCAGGAAAATATAGTTCGTATTTGGAAACTATCATTTTGTATTATTTGAAAATAAAAAATTGAATTCTAGTTGTTAAATACGATGAAACATATAACTTTACTCATATGTAAAACGCTATGTAAAAGAAAAGCTACTTTTATATTTTGTTATGTACTATGAACGCGGATGAATACAAACAGTAATACCGAAGTAGACCTCTTCTTGTAACAAGCTGGCATCACTTGAGTTCGTAGTTGTTCACGTAAGCACGTGGTACTGAATTATGGCTTCTGCATCCTCTGTGTGTGTGGTTATTAAACATAAGAGTGGAAACCCTCTCAAAAGCGGAGAAAAACAAATAGTCTTAAATGTATATAATAAGTTAAGTGAGTTTTAATTAGAGTAATTATAAAGTAAATGTTTCCTAAACAAATGAATGCATAGTAGTGAGGTTAGGCCTACTTGACGAGTAACGGGAATTGTTTAACATGAAACAGAATGTACAACAGTGGGCGGGAACACTTACTGAGAATCTATGGCGCTAAACAGCGGCCAATGAAGCCTCACTTCAGTCACGTGCTATTGTTTATATTAGGATTTTTCTTACAGCGAAAAGATTATAGTAGCAGCAGGGTTGTCAGTTCTAAGTACTTGCCACCTTCAACCCGTCTACACCTGTGGAGTAACGGTTAGCGCGTCTGGTCGCGAAACCAGGTGACCCGGGTTTGATTCCCGGTCGGGACAAGTTACCTGGTTGAGGTTTTTTCCGGGGTTTTTTCTTAACCCAATATGAGCAAATGCTGGGTAATTTTCGGTGCTGGACCCCTGACTCATTTCACCGGCACTATCTCTTCATCGCATTTAGACGCTAAATAATCTAAAATGTTGATAAAGCGTCGTAAAATAACCTACTTAAAAAAACTTCAACCCCAAGGAAAGCTCCCTGATACTCATTTCTTTTCAAGAGATTGAGTCGACTCCAAGGCCTTATACAGTCGGAAGGATTAGATGAATTGGAAAAATCCATGATCCCCCCCATCGGAAATCGAACCCACAACCTTCGGATTTGTAACGTAGCACCTTAACGTTACCCTACCACGGTCCCGGTATGCAAATAACAGCTGTAGTTTGAACAATTTCATTACGTTCTTAAATATCAATTTTGGATGCGGGAGTATGCATAATGCTGCCTAGTTTGCTTAAACTGTGTCCGAATAGGCCTATCAAAGGTGACTAATAAATACTGAATTACGGTATGTAATAACTAGACCTTGGATTTTTAGGCTCGTTTAGCGTACGCTGAAATGTACGTTCTTTAATGCACCTAGTTTCAGGCAGTATCATTGCTTGAGAGTTGCTCTTGTTGTATACATTTACAGATTTTTACATAAAATTGTTGTAGCTTATCCTATTCGAGTCTAAAATTCTTAGGTCTAGTGATAACTTCAGAAATAAAATGTTCTCTAGCCTATATTTTTGTGCTACAAATAAATGACTAATTCGGGACGAAGGGTGGGGTGAAGGTAGTAAGCATATTTCCTACCAATGACAATAATGACCGTACCGTTGTCATTGTTTCTGCTAATCATTTCGCAGTGAAGTTATTTAGCCGTATAGATCTTCTTCTTCTTCATGCATTAAGCCCTACAAAGGCTTGTTGCGCGCTCCAAATTATTAGTTCATTGGTCTTTCCATCGTTTTTTTGGTCTTCCTATGTTTCGTTTCCCTTCTGGTATATAATTTAATATTTTCTTTGGGTATCTTCTCTCATCCATTCTGTCTACGTGATCTAGCCATTTTTGTCCATGATGGTCTATTCCTTCATTTAGGCTAAAAATCTGTAATTGATTTCTTATGTCTTCATTTCTGATTCTGTCCCTTTTAGTGACTCCCAGAACTGATCTTAAAAACCTCATTTCTGCTGCCTGTAGTCTACTTTTATCTCTACTTGTCATTGTCCAAGTTTCACTACTGTATAGAGCTGCAGGAACTGCCATAGTTTTATAAAATTTTATCATCGTATCTTTTCTTACTTTATTTTTTAAAGTTCTTTTAATTGTTCCGCATATTTTTGAAAACATTTCAACTTTATTTCCAATATCTACCTCCTTAATATATGATATTGATGATCCTAAAAAATTAAATGTATAGATAGCGTGTTTAATTTTTCATCGTAGTTTCTTGTATTTGACTTAAGGGGTTAAGTACAGTTTACAACAGTAACATTTTTGGAAACATTCAACATTTTTTTCCTCCATTATTGTACTTTGTGCAATAATGAAAATTGGTATGTGTAAAACACTGTCCTTCTACTATACTGTATTAATAAAATATTTTTACAATTTAAAAAACAAAATTATTATTATTATTTTTTTTTTTTTCAAAATTTAAAATGTTGGCAGTTCACTGTGCAGTGATGAAGCGTTTCCCTCATAACTCATAAACTTGTTAACTTTTTCATGTTGTCTCTCTTTTATTTTATTGCTGAACTCTTCTTCTGTATGTGCATTGTGATACTGATAATATTATATTGTCAGTGTTGCCACATTTAGTTTTATTTTTCAGCAATGATTCAAGTTTTTCTCCCGTCCAGTTACAGGCCTACGATAAAATATTCATGAAACGGAATATTTCATATGAATCAATCGACCGAAATAAATCTGTGTGGTAACAGTTTCATTACTTTCACGTAAAAGGCTGAACGTGGTCTGATCGCGTTGGGCTGAAAATTGAACTGAAAAGAAGTTATAAATGTTTAGATATTGCTAGAGTGGCATTTATCTATTGCAGTCTATTATAGCGTATTAGCATTTTGGATTGAAATGATAACGATGGTTACTATAAACTTATACGGATCTATTACACTTAAATTATAGGCTAGATTAATCCTCAGTTTGCAATTAATTCTATAGTGCAGCGTTTGTCAAACTTTTTTGAAGTGGGGACCATTTTTTAAAGTCAGAACAGTTCCGCGGACCACCTTACTCTTGTTCCCTTCGAAAGCAAATTTATCATTTTCGTAGCACATTTTAATACCGGTATACTTACATTTTAAAATTGAATTAAGATTCGGTACTTTGGTCCTTTGTTATGAATTCGGGTGGTCCCTGGCTGGGTTACAGGCGCGGCGCCAGATATGCAGAGAAAAGATGTCGAGAAACACTACGTATATAGTGCTGCTTTAAATCCCTCTTTTTTTTGCTGAGAGTAGAGTGGGAAGTCGATAGACGGGTAGGGTAATAAATTTCATAAAATGTCTGTACTGGGAGAAAAAGTGAAATTCGATTGCCATGTGTCATTTCCAAACTCTGAGATTTTAAGCTACAGTGTGATACGCAATTCGTTCGAATTATATTTTTTCTTCTGTCTTTTTTGAAGGACCACAAGGGCAGACCTCGAGGAACACAGGTAGTCCGCGGACCATAGTTTGAGAAACGCTGGGCTAGATTAATCCTCAGTTTGCAATTAATTCTATAGGGTTTCCCACATTATAGGGTAAATTATGATGTGTGCTCGATATGGGCTCTTGTCGAAAATTATATTTGATAAAACTAAATTTTTATGTGTTTTTTGTGAATAGACTATTTGAAAACGTGTATTTACATTTAAAAAATTCGAAATATGTGTTTTTATGTGAAATAAAACTTAAATCATCAAATTATCTGTCCTTATACTGCTTGTTTGAGGCTTGAAAGTATTGTAATTTTCCCTAAGATAGGTTACTAGCCTTAGGTAGTCCAGATCATGTGTAGATAGGTAGTCCAGATCATGTGTAGATCCATTATTTAGTATGAAACTATTGTTAGAAAAAAGAAGAGAATTTAATTTAGAAACCCATATAGCTTTTATTGATTTTGTGAAAGCTTTTGATAAAGTCCAAAGAGACCTTTTATTCGACATATTACAAGAAAAAAATATTCCAAATTTGCTATTGCAAAATATAATAGAAATCTACACAGACAGCAAAATAAGTGTCAAAATAAATAACTGTATATCCGAAAGAAAATTAGTTAATAATGGAGTTCGACAAGGTTGTCCACTATCACCAACTTTATTTAATATTTATATAAATGAAATTATTTTAAAATGGAACCAAATCTACACATCAGGAATCAAAATAACCAGTGCTCTAACATTAAATACCTTACTCTATGTCGATGATCAAGTCATAATTTCCAATTCAGAGGATAATTTACAAAGAGGATTGTTTACATTAAATAAAATATTAAAAGATTTTGGGATGGAAATTTCAGCACAAAAATCAAAAGTAATGGCATTTTTAGGACAAGACCCAGTCAGAAGTAAGATAATACACAATAACCAATGCCTCGAACAAGTGCAAAATTTCAATTATCTGGGTTGTGAAATATCTTATCAAAATGAAAAAGATGTGAAGAAGAAAATTACCAAATTTACACAAATTCTAGGAATAATAAACAATACATTAAAAGCTAAATTAGTACAAAAATCTACAAGAATAAAAATATATAATACACTAGCATTACCCACCTTTTTATACGGAAGCGAGATTTGGTCATTAAAGAAAAAAGACGTGAACAGAATCAAAGCAACGGAAATGAAATTTTTGAGGAGGACAGCAGGATATACTCTTTTAGACCGAAAAAGGAATGAAGAAATTTTAGAACAATTAGAAGTAGAGTCAGTAGAAGAAAAAATCAGCAGATACAAATTCAATTGGCTAGATCATGTAAGAAGAATGGAAAATTCAAGAATCCCAAAAATTATGATGCAGTATAAACCTAGAGGACATCGTCGACCAGGAAGACCTTTAAGAAGACTGTTAGATGGGGCCGAAACAGGTCTACAGAGGCCTAATTCGTGAAGGATGATGATGATGATGATGATGATAAAACTTAAAATATATGTTCAGGTGAACTTGTGCGAAACTTAAAACAGAATTAGGAGTTGTTATTACAGTACAAATAAAATATTTATTTACCTAAGAATCCTAGTCTAGTCATCACTTTGTACAACTCTACTTAGTTTCTCATTGTCAGTTAACATTGATTAAAATATTACTTATTCGTGCCGCACAGTACTGTTTTTTTTTTTTTGTAACTTTTAGGTTCATCATATTGAAATGTGTTAATCTGCGTTAGTTTCCATTGTGAATAATAATTTTTGACTTTGTGTGATTTAGCTTTAAAACATAAATCTTTAACAAGATTATTGGATAAATTAAAATAGGGAGTCTATATACGCCTATACCATTCTCTGTCACCCTTCTTAAGATATATGGATCATATGCGGAGACTAAGAGGAAGGCAGACAATAGGAACGACTGGAGAATGCTGGGTTTGCAGTGAAAGACCTATCCTTGGGAAGACCACTATGAATGAATGAATCAATCAATCAACCTTCAACGTAAAGGCGCCCAACACCCTTGAACATAATAGATTAATTTGTCATAGTTAGAGCCCGGATGTTTAGGTATTTGTAACAGTTAAAATAGGCATGAAAAAAAGGCAATAAAAACGTTAAAAAGGGCACAATAATCTTTGAAAAACCAATTACAAACTTTAAAAAGTCATAATATATTCTATCAACAAATTTAAATTATATCAACATAACTCACATATTTACTTCGTAGGTGACACATACGCAACAATTTCTATGACAACGAGCTTAATATTTAACCCCTTACCACATGGGACAGTCTTGCACACACCGGTTTAATATTCAAATAACTTAAGTAGTTCTTTCTTTCTCAACTGATGTCACAAATGGTCAAATTCAATTCTTGACCGTGTGCCATATCTGTCCCAGTATGCAGTTTGAAATATTATATGTTTATATTATAAATTATATGAATATAAAACCGGTATGTGCCATATCTGTCCCAGAATGCAGTAAGGCGTTAAAATTATAAAGCTGATTGTTGGTACCGTGAAGACATGACAATATTATATTTGTAACTGTGGATTGTCGATCATTACTCATATTACACCAATAGTATTAAAGCACGATTATTAGCAGATTAAGCACAGAAATAATTTACTTTTATTTACTATTGTTAGTAAAGTTAGTCATTGTTTCAAATATTTAAATTTCATACACATTACATTGCAATTAATTAGAAAATTGCAAATAAACAAAAATATTGCTTTAAAATAACAAAAAAAAAGGCATTTATTAGTATGAAACATCTTAAAAAGGCAAAATAAAAATTGGCCCTATCACTTTGATTTACTCCAAATCACATTTATATCTATGCAAATAATAATTTACTTCCTGGAAAGTAAAATAAACAGATTAGGTCTAAATTGGCTATGGAGAGAACTAGGGTCTATAAACACGAAAACTATTGGAAGAATAGTAAAAGTGAGGGCAAACGAAATTTCAAGACAAGATATTTTTAGTAATATGAAAGACCTAGGATCACTAAAATACCATAGGGAGGTGAAGCAGTTTTGGGAACAGGAAGAATATGTTAGACTAAATTCAAGGGAAGAGAGAACGGGAATGGCATGATGGAGATAGGTATCTGGAGACTCAAGAATAGGAGAGGGAACGTAGAGAAGGATAAATGTCCTTTGTGTGGACTAGCTGAAGACGCAATGCATATTGTGTTAAAGTGTCAGGCAACGAATGATTTGAGAAACAGTTGGGTGGATAAAAAATTTCTACAAATAAACGCTATAGTAGCTTATAAAAAATGAATGGTCACCTAAACGCCAGCAATCTGCATAAATTAGGAAAATTTCTTTTTAGAGTTAAAATTAGATGGGAAGAGAAAGTCAGAGCTCTAACGGGGATGGAATTATAAATGTTGAGTAGTTACACGATAAGGAACTACGAAGAGTAGTCAATGAAGTAGTAGAATAATTCTTAAAAGAGTAGGAGTTTTAAATAAAAGAGGTATACTTATTAGTTTATTATTATTATTATTATTATTATTATTATTATTATTATTACTTTTATCAATATTATTATTATTTTATTATTAGTAGTATTATTATTGTAAAAGAGGATACTTATAAGTTCAAATGTATTAATTTTTTGTTATATTTGTATAGAGAGTGATGGCGGATTAAGAACTGGAATACATCTAATCCGCCATGACGTGAACAATGAGTGATGAAATAAATAAATAAATAATTTACTTCCACCCAGTAAAAAAGGCATTTTGCCAAACATCCTGGCTCTAGTCATAGTGTATTCGGGTCGTAAAGGGCAGCTAAGTGTTCTAAGTCACAGTTTCGGGATGTTTGAAATCAATTGTTGAGAAAGCACCTGCCGTTGGATTTTAAAATCTTGTACAGTAGTTGTCTTAAAAATCCGTTTTCTTTTTATAAAGTCTCGTTACATTCACTGTGCGCAAGTATTGTCCTTGTGAATATAGATCACGCCAGAAGGGAAAAGGGGCGTGGAAGTGAAGCCATACTTGTTTTGTCCGGACCTGCTTTAAGTGAATGGTCGACACTAACAAGACAGGGTGTACCTCAGTCAACTGACGACTTTTTTTCCAGAGAGGCCAGACTTCGATTCCGAGCAGCTACTTTAAGATTTGTGGCAACGCGGTTGAAATAGATCTTCTGAGAGTGATTAGTTCTACACTTGGAAAGCATTGTCATTGCACTTTGCTCTATTCCGACTGTACCATTGTTTTATCGTCTCTGATAGTTTCTATAGTTGAACAGGGAATTAAATGAGCCGTTCAGAGCAAACGTGGTGTAAGTCAAAATTGGGTAATGAGGTTTAAAGTAAATATTCTGTAAAATACAGCGCAAAGTATCAATTAATATGTCCTTCTTGCTATCCACTGACTACTAATAGTTTAAATAAATTGAATATTAATTGCTACTTTGCGCTGTATTTTACAGAATGTTTACTTTAATTCTCATTACCCATGTTTGACTTACACCACTCCTGCTCTGAACGGCTCAATAAAGATTGCTATGATCAGTGCCCGGATCATTGTGGTGATTTCATGGATTCAAGTTATATGCGCAGGGATGAAAACATTATGTCACCAATACCATTAGCGGCGGTTGTGTACAGATGTTGCATAAAGAATCATACCGTAGCAATGTCCCAAATCATTCATAGAAATCATAGACTAAACTGGTAATACACCTCCTAGCAGATCGGGAAATAATAGTACAACGTTCGGTTATAGGTGGTTTTCTTTCCCAGTAGTGTAGATACAGTACAAAGAAGCAGTTGTGTAAAGTTTCGTTTTGTTTTGTCATAATGCCGAAGAATAAAATCGTAAACATTGAAAAATTGAAACATATTGTAAGTTCGAGGGTGATACTTCAGTTCACACGGAGGAAAGATTATACAATTCATAGGTACAAGGTGCGTGCGGTTAAATGACACTTAGAACGGTACTGCAGTTTTGAAGACATAGAAAACATGCTCACATTGAAGAGATTCCATCGTATTTAGAAAGATCCACGAATGAGACTTTCTGCAGGGGGATATACAGGGTGTTTCCGAGGTGGAGTTACAAACTTTCAGGGATGATGGCGAAGGACACATGTATCATTTGAGATAAGGAACCCTGGTCCGGAAATGACTGAATCGAAAGTTATAAGCAAAAATAGTAGTGTGGAAACATAATTGTTATTTGGCACCACGTGCCCTCCTTCCCTTAACTTTTGGAACAGTCGTGGAAAAATGATATGGGCCGGATGTCTCCTACGTGGGTACTTGTCCCGATACAATCTGTGACCTTGTCTACTGTTCCCATTGGCTCATCCGTATTCGAAAATCAGATCTGCTTATACCGCTCTCGTGTACTCCTCCATTTCACTAGGACTGATCGACTAGACACTGCAACTTGCACACATACACTGCTGTCTACAGACGTGCATATCAGGACCGACCATGGCCGTTACACATTACGCTATCTGCATTACTTTAGTGTAGTTTCCTGTCCCCATCCCTCAGACAGCGCATTGAATGGAATACTGTAAGTAGACAACGTCAAATGAATACAGTATGTGTAAGATGTACAGATAAATACGCATAAATAAGGTGTACAGAGGAATAAAATTATTTCATTTTCACAGAACTATTTTTGCTTGTAATTTTCGACTCGATCATTTCCGGACCAGGGTTTCTTATCTCAAATTGATACATGTGCCCTTCGCCATCATCCCTGAAAGTTTTTAACACCACCTCGGAAACGCCCTGTATATGTGATATGATGGTGCGTGTAAATATTCCTTTAAATAAATGAGAGAATGTACATTTTCGGGAATTTTTACGAAAATACACTAGGCAAGACTTTTCTAGCGAGTCGACGCTTCTTAAAAACTACTTCTCTCCTTTGTATGTAGCCTAGTAGTCCTAAACAAAATTAGAGAAATGTGGATGAGAACAAAATATTTATTAGTATTGACGAAAAAACAGATGGCACTGGGAGGTTTGTAGTAATATAATCCTTTTTACAGAACTGTACATGTTTGACTAGCATCAGTCCAATGTTCACCTCTTCCGACGTCTTCTCTTCAACCACACTCATTCACGGACATCCTGAGTCTAGTTATAATATTTACCATGAATGTATATGATAGTAACGGAAACTGAAGGTGTATGTGTTTGTCATGGGTAGTACAATTTCGATTGTGGTCAGGAAAGGCAGTCACTTTGTACCGTAACCAACCGCGGAACGGATATTCGAAATTCCGCATCATCTCCATTACGGTAAACTGTAAAGCGATGCTTTTCAACCAGCTGTACGTGTATACTGTATTTTTTTTCATGGAGTGCAGTTTCATAGAAAGGACTTTGCCGACAGACCTTCTACTGCCCCCTACTAATTGGTTGTCATAAATAAATGTCTTCCTTACTGTGACGGAAATCTTGTCTTCTCCTGTAAGTAACCAATCACAACCCTCGTTCAGAAGAATTGACAGACTCCCGTCTAATCCACGTGGAGGCAGAGTTGCCGCGTCTTTTCCGAATTCCAAGAATGCCGCCGAGGGTCACGAGGATTGTGGCAGGATTGTGGCAACTGTGCAATCTTGGGACGAGGGGACAGGGTGGAATTGTCAGAGGTGATTATGTAGGAAGTCATAAATCTGTAAGTGGGTGTTCAAAGGAACCACCGAACTGCACTCCTTGAAATAAAATAAGGTATACCATTGGCGCATCGTCTGATGCATTGCAGTTCATCGTATGGTTAGTGTATAAATCTGACAACACAGCTCATTCTTTCAATGTTTGTTCTTTGTTCAGACCCGTCTATAATATGTCACTTACGAACCTATGTTCAAACTTGAAGGGTCGATTTCTAAAACGAGGTCTAGACCACGACCATAGCTTTAAAGCGCGATCTTTTTCATTTTTCTGAGCCACGACTCGAAACCGTGGTCTGAAGCAGAGACCACGGCTGGGGCAGGTTTAAAACAAGATGGAGGTAGTAGATCAGCTGGATGATTAGCAAAGGAAAATTTGCGTCTACGAGTATTAAATCTCAGGATTAGTATGATGAGAGAGTGGAATAATCCTTTGTAACTATATAACGACGATAATTTCTGGCGAATATTTCGATTTTCGAAGAAATCAACGCAAAATTGAGCAAGAATGCTAAATAATAATCTGCAACGAAATGCAAGAGGCGACAGGTTGATAATTTTTTTTTACACCTTCTTGTTTTCAGGGAAGAAAGATATAATATTTTATATTAATTATACATTTAAGCCTATAGGACGATATATCTTAATTAGTCTTTACAGTAGTTTTGGACATTTTATTTAAAACTCGAAGAATATGAAGGAAACGTGATTTTGTCTTCTTATTTCAAGCTTTATGTTACTGGGGCTTTCCACGTAGTACTGCCTATTGTATGTGAAAGCAGAACCATAGGCTACATTTTAGTTTCAATTGGAATTTTAATCCAGTTAATATTTAGGTCATTAATTCTTTAGAACCGGGTTTTCAGGTTGTTAATGTTGATAGTAGTTATGAACAAACGATAAATTACAACATAAACGCTCGAATTGTGTTAATTATTTGGGTAATATCATCCTGGTATCTAAAAATCCGTTCGCTATTAAATACTAGGTAGGCCCTAATGCTAGTATTTTAAACGCACGTATATTCCCTAAATATAACAATACCTTAGCTGAGAACAAAAGAACGTGACTTACTGCAATTCAATAAAAATATTAATCCCGATGTTCATTTCTTTCTAATATCGACTGTTTACAGGAATAAAAATCGATTCTTAGCTACGTTGCCATATATAAAACCCACGAACCTCGGTTTCTTCTCAAGCCGCGTCTCGACTTCGTTTTAGAAATCGCATAAGGATTCAGACCTCGATCATGGTTTAAAAGCCGAGGTTTGGAACCACGATTTCGTCCGTGTTTTAGACCACGGCCATGGCTTTAAACCGCGTTTGGCTTTATAAAACGAGGTCTTTTCCATTTTTCTGAGCCACGGCTCGAAACCATGGTCTGAAGCAGAGACTACGGCTGGGGTAGGTTTAAAACAACGGCTTTCATGTATGCAAGATGATGAAAGTAGATCAGCTGGATGATTATTATCAAAGGAAAAGTTGTGTCTACGGGTCTTAAATCCCCGGATTGGAGTGATGAGAGACAGGAATGATTCTTTGTAACTATATAACGACGATAATTTCAGGCGAATATTTAGATTTTTGAAGGAATCAACAAAAAATTTAGCAAGAATGCTAAATAATAATCTGCAACGAAATGAAAGAGGCGTCGGTTTGACAATTTTTTATACTTATTTATTGCTTTGAGGGAAGTATGATACAGTATAATATTTTATATTACTTAATTATACTTTTATGCCTATAAGACGATATAACTTAATTCTTAGTCTTTACAGTAGTTTTGGACATTTTATTTAATACTCGAAAATGATGTGGGTCTACAAGAATATGAAGCAAACGTGATTTCGTCTTCATATTTTAAGTTTTATGCTACTAGGGCTTTCCAAGTAGTATTTACATGTGAAAATAGAACCATACTACATTTTAGTTTCTATTGAAATTTTAATCCATTTAGTATTTAGGTTATTTGTTCCTTAATCGGGTTTTCAGGTAGTTAATATTGGTAGTAGCACAGTCTAGTATATACAGTCACGAAGCTTGTGTTGTGAGGGTGCTAGGAACAATAGACTGTTCCGGTACTATTTTGCATTATCTGTAATGAGGCGATATTAGCGATCCTAGTGGTTAGCAACTCTCTATTCATGCATATTTACTACGTATTGAGCTTCGTGACTGTATATACTAGACTGTAGACAAAATAATGAACTAAAACATAAACGCTCGATTTGTGTAAATTATTTGGACAATATCATTCTAGTACCTAAAAATCCGTTCCCTATTAAATACTAAGTAATGCTAGTATTTTAAACGCACATATATGTGCACACATATTCTGCAAATTAGTAAATATAACAATATCTTTACATAAAAAAAGAATGTGATTTACTGCAATTGAATAAAAATATTAATCCTGATGTTCATTTCTTTCTAATATCGATTGTTTACAGGAATAAAAGTCGTTTCTAAGCTGCGTTGCCATATATAAAACCCACGAACCTCGGTTTCTTCTCAAGCCGCGTCTCGACTTCGTTTTAGAAATCGCATAAGGATTCAGACCTCGATCACGGTTTAAAAGCAGAGGTTTGGAACCACGATTTCGTCCGTGTTTTAGAAATCGACTCATAGTGCTATGCATAAAGTGGCAGTAAGATGTTTCTGTTTCCCGTATCATTTTTAGTTTCACCTTCATTTCATCGTATCAGATTAACTCCTGTAGCTTGCAAAGAGATATTTAATGTAACTTTTTTTGCGAGGAAATCTCTTAGGGGGAGGTACAGTATTTTAACCTGCATTTTTAACTTTTTTCCACTTCATGCTCTAGTCTAAATGGACACAGACTTCACTCTGGCATGGCGCAAAAGCTGCTACTTAACAGTTACGAATACAAAATTAGCGAAATATAAAACTAAGTTTAGTCCTTTGTCTCTTTCAAAGTAGTCCTCAGTTCAGAACGATGCAAAAGCTTCCGTTGCACAGGTCACACACACACACACACACTCACACTCACACTCACACACACACACACACACACACACACACACTGTTCGCTTTTAGTTCCATCAAGTACAGAAATAAGAGAGTGGTAACTAATTGCCAGAGGGTCGTCTCTAATAAGATATACAGGATGTCTGTGAACTACCTCTCCAAACTTTGTAAAGATGTGGATGACTTTAAATTAAACAAGTTTTGCAAATTCTGTACAGGTCGGAAGCTTGTTCTTATGAAGTTACAGAATAAATAAGAAAACACGTGTCAGAAAGAATATTTACTTGTTTTTTCAATTTACACAGTTATATTAAATATTCAGAATTACGATCAGCAATATTGACGCAAAAGATTTCGTCGTGTGTGCACAAAGACGCCAACATTGCACCTAATATCCGCGGCTGCTGCAGCAATTCTGTCAATGAGAATCTTTCAGTTTCAGTAGGTGTTTCATAAACGAGGGTTTTCATGTAAGCCCCATAAGAAGTCTACCAACGTGAGATCCGGCGACCTAGCAGGCCATGGTACAGTCCACCCCTTCCAATCCAAGGATAATCGCAGATGTCCAGATTTCCTATTTGCTGATCAAAACGTGTTTAGTTTGAAGTCCTATATAACGTATACAATAAAAACATTGACTCTTATTAACGTATATTGCAATCGCTGCCATAAGTTTGGTATCCTTCCCCTATCTGTTCCCCACAATACCCGCTGCGTGTCAGATTCAGTTACTACAATACTACTTCTACTACTTCACTACTACTGCTGCTGACGTCTTGTGACGAGGCATTTTAGCATCCGAGTACTGGCCGTGATGCCAGACGAAAATGGCCTGAGTAGCGACCGACTAGTATTCGGGGATGGTATCTGATATCTAGTGTCTTACGAGCAATGTTGCCAAACTGTGAAATTCCACAAAATGTGTGGAATTTTGATTGCTGTATGGATTTTGTGTGGAATTCTTACAACTAGTCCCACTAAATGTTTGATGTAATTAAAAAATAAATGTGCATATAAAATACCGGTACAGTTAACTGAAGAGTAGCCATAGTCGGATTATCTAAACCGTGATTAATGTGTAGGGGTAGCTTGGATTTTGTTTTCTGTTTGAAGGTTTTTGACCCTCTTTTTATAGACTTTCTCCCCGAGCTTTCAAAGTTCTGAGTGACATGGAAATACTGAACACCGCTTATGGACTTAGACAGCTGCCTGAAGTGAACTTGAGGGGGATGGTGTCACCTTGGAGAACATACTTTTATCGCTGTGAGTCAGGTTGAGAGGGTGGCTGAGAAAGTAATAAGAAGTCAGTCACTTTTCTGGTTTTTCCTGTCTCTCCAATGTGCTCCATGTACGACCCATAACAAATGTATTGTAACTTTTATTTTCCTTTAACCACCACACTGTTCAACAAGTTCGCTACACATTGAACTCAGATCCTCCGGATACGCCGCACTCGCCTAGACGCTGCCACAGTTACGGACTCACTCAAGTTCACTGCACATCGAACTCAGATTCTCCGGATACGTCGCCTTCGCGTGGCCACTGCCACAGTTACGGACTCTTTAAAATTCACTGCACGTCGAACTCAGATCCACCTAGCTCGCTGCTGTCCAAGACTTGAAGGCTGACTGAAGACAAACTGGCTGACTTCCGAAGATTTACTCGCGCTTTTATTTATTAATTAATCACAAGTTATGGAATCTTCGAGAGGATTACGGTTCTAGATGTTTTCCCCTTCTCTCTCTCCGCTCCGCGCCGTCCCATAGTTTTCTTTCCCCTCGCTCCGTCCGCGCTACAGCGCCTACTGAAGCTCGAGTTACGTTTCCCCCGCGCCTTCCTTCTCGCTGGATGCGCGCGCACACTCCCGAGGCAACCAGAATCTTCCGGCACGGTGCCACAGTATTTTCTATTACTTAGACCTAATATTAAATTGCTTAATATATACCTTACGGGGAAAGGAACTGGTCACTCTATCCCATTATCTCCTGGCTTAGTTGCCTCATGAGTGATGCCTTGTTGGTCTCACTTATGAAATTCGGAATTGTCTTCGATCAATTGACTAAACATCAACAATATATACCATATTTAAACAATACTGAATATAAATAAATAGGTAAATAATATACACGCATAGTATATGTACATAGGTTTAAATACTATATAAGCATTTTAATACAATGGAAGATAGGCCTGTTTCTAAAAGTACTGTAGCGATAATGAAAGTATGAATACCGGAGGGACACCAAGCCGGATTTGGATGCAGAAAGCTATGTAAGTACAGTACATTAATTAATATATCTATATATTCTGCAGGATTATAGTGCAGAAAAATGTATTCTAAAGTCATGTGTGGAATTGTGTGGAATTTGATTGTTGCGTGGGTGGATTTTAGTGTTGTTAGTCTGGAAACACTGCTGAGTCATATAACTTACAGTATCCCCAAAGCTGAAAGGCTCCCGTTAGTTTTCTCCTTGAGATTATGTGCTCAAAGGATCGTCCACCCCTCTCTGTACACGCACGCATACACTCTTGTTCCAATTCTATTCAGTCCACAATATATTTCACATTTGTCGGAAATGAACTCTCGAACTCTCCTGATGAGAACCTCCGGCGTAGCTCAGGCAGTAGGCGCGTTTGCCTACTGATCCGGGTCTGCACTCGGGCATGGGTTCGAATTCCACTTGGACTGATTTTCTGTTTGGATTTTTTCGTAGGTAATTCCCAACCGTAAGGCAAATGCCAGGTAATTAATGGTGAAATCCTCGGCCTCATCTCGGCAAATACCAGCTCGCTGTAACAAATTCCATTGACTAGATAACCTCGTAGTTGATACAGCGTCGGAATAACTTTTTAAAACTCTGATGAGAAACTGTAAGCATGTAGAATTTTTATTTTTGAGAAGAGATAGAATCTTGAACCCATTTTTTTGTTTTACATGCCCCGAGTTTTTCTTTCCCTCCCTCGCTTTTTCCTCACTAAAACCTGTTAAGAAGGAAAATTTTTCATTTTCGCTTGTTCTACTTGTTAGATGTGTATTGTTGACTGAAATATTCGGAGATGGAAAAGTATGTAATAGCTTAGCAGCTCAACACCACGATTTTTTGCTGCTGCTTGTAATTTCACATGGAAAAACATTTTCAGACTAAATTTGAGTGTCTTTTTAGTTCGTTTTTTAACGACGCCATATCAACTACTAGGTTGTTTAGCGTCGATGGGTTTGGCGATAGCGAGATGGTATTTGGCGAGATAAGGCCGAGGATTCGCCAGAGATTACCTGACATTCACCATACGGTTGAGGAGAAGCTCTGAAAAAAATCAACCATGTAATCAGCCCAAGCAGGAATCGAACCTGCGCCCGAATGCAACTCCGGATCGGCAGGCATGCGCCTCAGAGTGGCCACTTCAGTATTAGTTTACATATATTTGAAAGCATTATCATTGTATATGAATGGAGTATGTTATTGAACTGAATAGAACAGAACAGAATGAAGTTGATGTTCTAATTTTTCTGAGGAATGGTGAAAAAAAAAAAAAAAACTGTAAACACAACCCAATACAAAACCCTGTAATTCTCAAAACTTTGAATAAAACTTCCACTTCACGAGACTCGATGCTGCTTAACTAAATAACATTCTTATACCCATTTTTTGTTCCGATAAGTTTTGTTAATTTAACAATATTTTCTTTAAGTCCGTCATAAACTTATCTTATACTACAATGTGATGTTTTTATTTCATTTTACTAGATGAACATTTTCGGTTTTATAAACCATCTTTAGATCACTGTTACCTTTATTGAACTCTTCTGTTGATATGCATTGGGTTACATTAACCATATTGTATTAAAAAGTAAAATATAAATATGAGATAAACATTAATGAGTGCACATATTTAAAATGATGACATATTAAATTAAAGTAATCTAAGTTGAAGGTTTTGCAGCATATACAGTCCTTTCAGATGCGAAACAATTATTTTCTTATGACCTTTTACACAGTGACTATCATGAGATTGCATTTACAAGTAGTTATTTCATAATTATAAATCACTGAATTTGTTGGAAAAGGTATACAGCATCATGCTTGGATTTATGCAGCGCCCAGGAGCGGTCTTGTGGTCTTGAAACTACGCGAAAATTGTATTGTATTAAAGTTATGAAAATAATTTCACAAAACAATTTTGATTACGTTATCTAGTTATTTCAAAAAATGGGAGAGGGTTCTGTTTGACTGAAAATCTTTTACTTGCGGTATGGCGGAGATGTATCCTGTACATCTAATAAAATGAAATAAAAACATCACATTGTACTATGAGATAAGTTCATGACGGACTTAAAAGAAAATATTGTTAAAATAAATAACATTCGTTAAGACTTTACAACAAACTGTAGTGAAACAGCAGAGTGGTATCCATATAGGGTGTACATCTCTTGTGGCAGAGTTGTGATTGCCGATATTGATGTCTGCTCAAGCCAGAGAAAGGCAATCACTCACAAAGAATCGAGCTGAGGGTCGCCTGGGAATTTTGTCTGCAGACATCCCAGCAAGAATTGCAACTGTGCACGGGCAATCGACTGAATGTCACGACTTGCTTCCCCACTGTCGTTTACAGTCTTCTTTCTCGAATATATTCTAACTGCAGCTTGAGTACTGTATTGAAGCTCCTGTTCGTGGGGTCTAATACTGTCTAGGTCCTGAAAGTTTTACATATGCCAGTGTGATGCCCTCTTTCGTCTTAAGTGAAGTCCCGGTGTCGTGTCTGAATACTTTATGAAGTCTACCATATGCCTTTAGTATTTAGTGTCAGGTTGATATCACATTAAGACATACAAACTACCTGAAGTGCGTAATTTTCTGTTAGCTAGAGCCTAGGTTGTCTGATGTTACGGCCTCAAGATGGCAAAGAGTTATTGAACATGTTATCAGTAGGGCCGTGGCATCGGTATATTTGTATTAGTCTGAGGTGACTCCCCGTACAGAATGTACATCACACAGTAATACAAAAAAAAAAAACGGTCGTTTCAATTCATTATGCAAAATTGCAAAAGTTTTGTCAGATGACAAGTACAATTGAATCGGTTATTGTTGAAAGGAACTAAGTCCACTTTTTAAAGTTTTGATATAATCGAAAAATACTGTTTTGTGGATAATCTATCGAAGATTAAACCAACATATATTGTATACATAAAAATATGTGAACAATATTTGTTGGTTTAATCTTCGATAGATTATCCACAAAACAGTTTTTCTTCGATTACCTCAAAACTTAAAAAAATGGACTTAGTTCCTTTCAACAATAACCGATTCAATTGTTATAAACTTGATGTACAAATGAAACTGATGATGTGAAATATTTTACATATGCGCCGTTAGTTTCAGCCGATGTTGAACGCAGTTTTTCCGCATGCAAGGTTATACTATCGGACACTTGGCGGTCATTTTCATTTGAAACTTTGAAAATGAATATTGTTGTTTATTGCAGAAGCAACAGAAACTAAGGGAACAACATGCAAGAAAAGTAAGATTCGGAATAGATGTGATAAATAAATTAATGTAACAGTTAAATATAGGGAAAGCAAAATTGTACGCCATATAAGTTTTCGGCATTCTAAAACTGTAATGCAAAACTCTAACTATATATATATATATATATAAACATCTTTTAACCCTTAACCCTTAAATTGACAAAGTATCCTGTAGGATACAACAGGTTAATAGGCTATATGCTATAATTTTAATCGAGCAATAGAAAAAAATTGGTAGGGAAATTAAAATTTCACAATAAGCTTACTATAACATATAAAATATATACATTGCGATAGTTGTTTTCTTTACAGTTTGACAAGGTTTAATAAACTAGTGTGAGAAATGAAGTTTTGTCAATTTAAGGGTTAAGAAGGAAATTATGCCAAGTATTTTTATTCCACTCAAAATCGATTTCCTTCAGGCATGAAAATCACAAGACTATCGATGAAACTAACTTGGTGGGTCTAAGCCTACAGTGTGTCTTTAGTGTTTATTCATGTTGGTCATGCCTTATTTGTTATTCTGTAAGTTGCAGAAACCCCAAACAATTTATTTACGAAAATACTACTGTTCTATACAATACAATTTCATGAACACTAAGAATTTACGCATAATATATAAGCTTCTCGAATCTTCATTAATCCTTTGTGTATTTGCAACCTGCTACACTTATTGAGAATTTCCATCCATTGTGAGCGCCATCTTTGGACAAATATTGCATGTAGAAGTACAACTAGCACAGTGGAAGCACTCTGCTCTAATGTGTCGAGACCGATGAGAAGTTGAGCAGGTATTACGATAGCACGTCCAACTTTTGGCATCTGCTACAATGATCTGTCTCGCCCTATCCATGACGCATTTCACCGACATTGTCAGTTCACACCAACTACAGCATATCAGCCGTCATAGCTGGTTTCTATAAATGGACACTGATACTTGGAAATTTACCAACATTTGTCTACGTTCAACGCGCCATTTACTCGTGTAGTTGCGACTATACGGTTACCGGCAACTGATGAAATCCTTAAAGAGAAGAAGAAATTGTTTAAAACTTTCTATAGCTAAAAACGTTAGAAATGTTACAATTAAAAAAAAAAAGTAGTGTACCTTTATGACAGATGGGCCCCGTTTCAACACCGGTGTGGTGTCGATCAGGTCCTTCGAACTACTGCTGCTCCAGCTGGTCTTGATTTCCGGCATTTGCTTTCGTCAAATATGTGTGTTGGTTGTTTGTGTGTCGTGTATTGTGATGTCGAATAATGTATGTGTATTGCATTGCAATTGTGTTTTAACAGTCTTACTAATAAACCGTGTATTATACGAGACTTATGCAGAGTTGAGACAGAAAACTTTACTAATAAACCATGCAGAAGCGATGGACGTATAAACAGCCTGTAACTATACAATGGGAATTGCTTTGCAGTAGCTATATACACGAAACCCCTTGTTTAAGCGTTATATATAGAGAAAAAATGGCCGCCCCTCTAACAGCTGTTCGTATCGACTGTCATTTTATGATGATGGTTGCCTAGTAACCAAAGAAGAACAAACCAAAGAGCACAGAATAATTAGAATAATATTACTGTACCTTCTACTCTTTGACCAAAATATAATATGGTAATCGATTAGAGCCAGTTGTACTGTCGATACTTAACATGCCACACTAGAGCGTTCTACCGGATGCAATAGAGAACCTCAGATATTCTATTATCTTTCGTAACGAAGTAATGACGAAACTATGACGTAGCTGTGTAACAGTTATACTGTTATAAACGACGTATGTAGTGATTATTAGTAAGGAATTTACACACGACTTATAAACGAGCTACTCATTGTATAAGTATAATACAGTTAAACGTCTGTATATAGAGTTTTTATTAGTAAGACCGTAAGTATATGCTGTGTGCTTGTATATTTAATATTGTTCTAGTATGTTTAACTGTGAACTTTATGGTGTAATGTTAGTATTTCCACATCTGTGTCCACGCCTGTGGAGTAACGGTCAGCGCGTCTGGCCGGGAAACCAGGTGGCCCGGTTTCGAATCCCGGTCGGGGCAAGTTACCTGGTTGAGGTTTTTTCCGGGGTTTTCCCTCAACCCAATACGAGAAAATGCTGGGTAACTTTCGGTGCTGGACCCTGGACTCATTTCACCCGCATTATCACCTTCATTTCATTCAGACGCTAAATAACCTCAGATGTTGATCACAGCGTCGTAAAATAACTCAATAAAAATCCATATCTGTTTCTATGTTATTGTAGTCATGATTGATTTAATGTGATGTATGGTTTAGTTACAGCTTTAATGTGTTCATTGTACCTTATTTGAAATGATCTTCCTGTCTGTCCTCTGTAAGCTATTGCATTTTAATTCGTAAACTCTGGTTGATTTATATTTATTTGCATGTTTGATGTGATTATTTAAATATTTCTGTATTTATTTATTTGTTTGTATGCTATCTTGTATTTTAGTTTCTTGAATTAAGCTGCAATTTTGTATGTATTGGTATTGTGATGCGTTAATGTTATGTATTAAATTCTAGTGTGTTTGTGTTCTTGTTTTTTTTTTTTTTGCTTTTTTTATTAGTGTGTCTATTATGTTTAAGGTTATGTGCTATATAAAATTGGGTTAAACAAGATTTTCTATGCTTATCTTTGAAACAAAATAACTAAAAGTTATTTGTACACATTATTTAACAAGTTTTAACGTTTTCGACTCTACAGAATCATCATCAGAAGTCATGCCGTAGAATACATAGGAATTTGAATATGCATTTATGTGATCTACTATAGTATACAACACTATTAAGGCTAAGCGAGTTGCAAACATTAGTTATAAAATACAATTATAAAATCGTATATGAATAAACTTCAGAAATTGAAAAATTAAAAATCAATAAAATGCTTATGTAAGATGTTACATCAGTGTAATGTTAAAACGAGGAAGACCTACAGCTTATTCAACAGTCTGTGATAAGAGAATAACATAATTCCAGTGCAATGTCTTGTGGGTAGAATAAACACAAAAATTGAGGATCACTGTGAAATTTCCGATGTCTTTGGCAGCTAGACGGCAACTGTGCTATATTTTATTCTATTTAGTTCTTCAGGTAATTGTCATTGTTTATTGGTATATTATTTAATCTTTGTGTCATTCATAGGCGGAGTTATGGGGGGTGGTGGGACACGGCCCCCCCCAAACTTGCCTCAACTCTTTTTTCATACTAAAGTTAGAAAATAATGAATTCAAAAGATGGTTTTTGCTTTTGTCTATGATTAAGTTTATGTGCTTAAATTGACGAATTAATGTCTTCAGATCATGTATCTGGACTATAATATTTTTTATTTTAAATTTCTGAATTTATAAGAATTACTATACATCATTTGAGGAATGAAAGCATTTAATAATGTTCATTTTGTAACAGCCCGTACTCATGTGTTAGAAGTCTGCAGGTGTTCAGGCCGCAACTTGGAGAAATAAAGTAGCCACGTTCAATTAGTAGGCTAGCGGTGTCAAAGAGGACGGAAGCTTTGTAGTTTCAATAATTTTAATTATGTCGCGCTGTCCATTGTCGTCAAGTCTTTTGAAGGCCGCTCTAATACTCCACGCGGAGTGTATGGACGGAAGCTTTGTAGTTTCAATAATTTTAATTATGTCGCGCTGTCCATTGTCGTCAAGTCTTTTGAAGGCCGCTACAATACTCCACGCGGAGTGTATATATAAACCAGAGTTGCAAATTTTAGCAGTGTGTCTTGTTCCATGTTATATTAATATATAGCAGCAACAAACAAGACGGGACAACGTCGCATTTTCATTTTATTATTGGTGCATGCAATAAAGACCTACAAATCTTAAAAGGAATGCCGCTGCCTAATAATTAAACGAGGCTATTATATGAATAACATAGTGCACAACAATGCAGAAAAAAAGAAAAGTGATTCCGGTATAATGTGTAAACTTAAAGACGAAATTAAATAAAATAATTAGAGTTTACATTTCTTATGATATCTTCAGGAAAGTAAGCTTCATATAAAAAAAGTTTGTTAGCACTGTTACGTAGTTTCATTGATGTATGCATGTTTTTCTGTACGAGAGAGAAAAAAGAGGAAGATTGTTTTAAGTTATGCCCTATTATAATTTGTAGTAGACCTACAGTTTAAGCCCTATACAATTCGGTCTGAAACATTGTGGATGTGCATGTAACACTCTAAGAAACATACCTTTATTAAATGATCATATTTCGATATACAGTAGAACCCCGATTATCCGTAACCCTATTAACCGATTGGCGGATTATCCGACTGTCTCTCTCTCTCTCTTTTTTTACAGGACAACATATGATGTCCTATACAGTTAGCCTACTTGTTGGAAGGGGTGTTTTTCCAAACTTTTAAAATAGTCACTTTTAAGGAAATGACCCCAAGAACTTCCACACAACTGCAAAACCCGTGTATAAATAACTCGAACAGTAGAACAAGGACTGAATTATACAGTTCTTGTTCTACTGTTCGGGTGGTCATTCTGTATAACATATGTAAAATATCTTTCATGGCTGTCGAAAGAAAACGTGTTGTGCTAAGTATAAAAAAGAGTAAATAATTGAGAGATTTGGGAAAGCAGAAACTTTATCTCATATCGAATCAGAATACGAGATATGCGTTACAACTGTGCGCGATTTAATAAAAAAAAAAGGGTGAATTGTATAAAGTACGAGTGTGTAAATCTACAACACGAGGCCTCTACTCCTATCTTTCGGCAAACAACCATTACAAGGAGTTCTCTTAGCCCTTAAAACCCGTCAATGATAAAACCAGACTTAAATTAGTGAACTTCTGATCCACTAACTAGCATGTTAAACGCAACACCACGGAGGCAATTACGAAACTATAGGCCTAAACATTATGCACTTCATTTATGAAAATCTTTTATGATACGGATTATCCTATTTTTCGATTAACCGTTCAGTCCATCCCCTTCATTACCACGGGTAATAGAGGTTCTACTGTACTGTACACGGTCAAGCTATAACGGGGGGAGAAGGTAAATGATGCCCCCTAACCCCGTTATATGGGGATTCTATTGTTTTGCTTTGCTCCCTCAAGGAAACGGTTCTCTCTCCGCCTATGGTGTCATTGTACGGAAAGCTGCATGTTTATGTTGTAAGGGATGGTTTGATGAATTGTGCATGTGTGTTGTGGTTGTAGTGGGTTTCCTGTATAACGTTTTAACGTTTTTAACTATAGAAAGTTTTAAAGTTTTAATCAAGTGTTTATTTTATTTGGTTATTTTACGACGCTGTATCAACATCTAGGTTATTTAGCGTCTGAATGAAATGAAGGTGATAATGCCGGTGAAATGAGTCCGGGGTCCAGCACCGAAAGTTACCCAGCATTTGCTCGTATTGGGTTGAGGGAAAACCCCGGAAAAAACTTCAAACAGGTAACTTGCCCCGACCGGGATTCGAACCCGGGCCATCTGGTTTCGCGGCCAGACGCGCTGACCGTTACTCCACAGGTGTGGACCTAATCAAGTGTTAAAGTGACCATAAGAAACAAAGAAATTCGTATTGTTGTGCCTGTAAAGAACCACATGTTCATCTTGTTCCATTCTTATTATTCAGTTGGCTACACTACATCAGGGAGTAGAAATAGCAAACGTCCGGTTTAGAAGCCGGATGGAGACATTCATCTCTCCATATCACAATCATCCCACGTAGGAAATTGCGTGCAGCTTTCTGTGAGTGCCTGAGTGTCTTAAGTGGACCGTTAACAGACATCTCAGTGTGAACGAATTTAAGGAAACGTTCACGTTCAAGGTCGTGTCTTCAGATCGCGCCGCGATACGAATACGTGAGAGCACGACTTAGCAAGAGACCCCAGAGCTTCGACATCTAACCTTGGCGCAATCACACCCTGTTGCAATCCGCCATGCACAGGATTGGACAATTCAGCTGCTCACCCACTGTGAACACGTCCATAAAAAACACTCTTGCCTGTATTTTTTAAGGTGAAAACTTGAGCTGTTTATGTTCAACATCAAAACTTTCATAGCGTCTCAATGCATGTTCGTTTTCATGTTATATAAGTGACTATTGAAAATTAATAAATTGCTGTTATGCAGTTGTTCTAAAATATTTGTGTGAAATGTTTCCCTTCTTCTTCTTCTTCTTCTTCTTCTTCTTCTTCTTCTTCTTCTTCTTCTTCTTCTTCTTTTAGCCCTTTACTTTTCAACGACACTACCCTCTTTCCGTGCGGTAAGTGTACGAACAACAATGTTTTTTTAGTAGGTTATTTTACGACGCTTTATCAACATCTTAGGTTATTTAGCGTCTGAATGAGAGATGGTGATAATGCCGGTAAAATGAGTTCGGGGTCCAGCACCGATAGTTACATACCATTTGCTCATATTGGGTTGAGGGAAAACCCCGGAAAAAGCCTCAACCAGGTAACTTGCCCCAACCGGGAATCGAACTCGGGCTACCTGGTTTCCAGCCAGACGCTCTAACCGTTACTCCATAGGTCAACAGTGTTACATGAATTTCACGGAATATGTGGTTTTAAATTTTTATGTAAGTAACAAATGTATGTAAATTAATTTTATTCATATCACTGTGTTCGTGATTAACCCATCAAACATAATGAATTTAGTTTTATTTATATATTTTGAATTTGAAGGTAATTTCATACATACGGAAGTCTTTTGCCGATGGCCAGGTATTTCACTGAAAATCTAGCATTCTCCAATCTTTCCTATTTTTTTTTTGCCTTCCTCGTAGTCTCCGCATATGATCCACATATCTTAATGTCGTCTATAATCTGATATCTTTTTCCAAATTATTCAATTTTTATTTGTCTACAAAGAGTCCTTCTCCTCACTTTGATGGAGAAATTGCAGCAATCAACAGGGCATTAACATAATTTACTTGTCAAATTAATATGTTAAAAAAATACTGTTATATTTAGCGATTCAATTTCTGCAATCCATAGCTTCAATATTCCTACAGATTCCAAAATCGCAGAAATTCAATCATCCATACACGTACTGGCAAAACACAATAACAATCTGTATCTCCAATGGATCCCTGTCCATTGTGGTATTATGGGCAATGAGATTGCAGATTGTTTGGCATAGAAAGGAACTAAAATGTTACAAGTACCCTTGAAAAAGATATCTTATGACAGTGTACAATTGTTCATACAAACACAATTTCAAATCAAAATTCTAAAGAAATTTCAAGAAAACAGTGATAATAAATCTTGGTCAGTATTGCTTACTGAAAAAGAACATATACTTGATTCTCCTCGACATGATGCAGTAGCAAAATTTCGGATGCTAACTGCCCATGACTGTTTAGCAGCACATCTGCTTACAAGTGGAATTTTTGGTTCACCAAAATGCATCCTGTGTAACCTAGAAGACTGTTTTATGAATAAAGAACATTTACAAAAGTGTCCAGCTTTGGCATCAAATCTTTTGGATTCGGACTCTAAATTATACTGGAAAGCAAGAAAGCGAATGAGAACTTTCAAGTGCCCGGGGAATAGAGACTATTGCTAGTCTGTTGTCATCTGATATCTTCTTCTGCTCCGAACTCTTCTACAGTTCACCATTCCTTCCAGTGCATCCTTCAGTAGGCAGTTTCTTCTCAGCCAGTGACCCAACCAATTCCTTTTTCTCTTTCTGATCAGCATCATTTTTTCTTCACCCACTCTTTTCAACACAACTTCATTTCTTATTCTGTCTGCCCACTTCACACACTCCATTTTTCTCAATGTCATTTCAAAGATTGTTTTAAAAAATATGAGGTGTACGAACTGCACCGTTATATACCGTATATCTCACAGTGTGGTGTTAAGTTGTTTGTGCTAGTCAATCAAAATCGTAGGCATAGTAGGCAAATCTTTGAAGTCAGAAATACACGGTTACAAAATCCAAAATTACCTGGCGAAGATTTCAGTGGCGGCTCCTGCATATTTCTTAAGAGGAGGAAAGAAGTTGACAGCACAAAATGACACCTTCTTCAATGAAACATGCTACAAATTAGCCTACTGCATACATGTAAGATCAGGTCGTGTTGTGGTTGGTCTTCCGTTCTGTATAGCAATAATCTGTTCTTGTAAGCTGAGTTTCCTAAATTGTCCAAAATATAATATGTTTTCACTTCCATTCATTATTGAATAATTGCACAAATTAACTATTACAAGGAAATTCACAACCTCGCAGCATTTGAACCGTTTTACGAAATCGGAATGAGAAATAATCTGTTAGGAAAGCGAGAACACTGCACCCACCCACGTGGTCTGTGTTGCCACATGTACGTACATTTTACAAGTTCAGTATCACATGCTTTTGAAAAATGTCAGTTCTTGTAAAATAATACTACCATTATTGTTCAAAGCTGCCGGTGGTCGATTAATTTGTTTATGTTAAAAATAATGTAGTTTGGAGTACATTCAATTTCAAATATATTTGTACAAAAACTGACAACTTGGCTGTCGCCCTGTCTAGTAGACAATGAATGGAAGTGAATTTCAGAGGCCAAAAAGATCTGCGATAATAACGTAGAACTACTTCCTCTTTGTTTTACATAAACCCGACTTTAACTTTCAAATATCCTCGAAAGTTTGAAATCATGAGTAATAGCCTATATAAATTGCAATGAATAATATATTTTGATTTATAATTTTAAAAAAGTTTATATGATATCTTTCATAGCTTTGCGTTAAAACTGTTTTTATTGTGTCTCCTTCTAGACGTGTTATAGTCTGGTTGAATGCAACATCGCATGATCGCTGCACGACAGTCGGTTTCCGTCTGCTACACTATTTCCCGTCCATGCGCTGATTCAGAGGAGAATCTCCTCCCTACCCGTTCATTCACTTGCTTTAAAGCTCTGTTTCTTTCTCTGGCCGCTAGTGCGCTGTTGTCTGTGTGTTAACTGCAGTAAAGGAGGAAAGGATTGACTTTCCTCCACACAAACAATCTCGCATCTTTTTCACAGTTTTCTAGCAGCACATGAGTGCGCGTCGTTTAAAACTCGATCAACCGAGGTTTTCTGATAGCTGTGAACTTAAAAATTATCGAATCTTCCTCGAATTTCAAGGCACATATTTTATTTTGTATTTACTCTCAAAAGAAAAAAACAAATGTGAGGAGGACGTTCCTCCCTTCCCTCCCCCGAGGAACCGCCACTGGGAGATTTGTAAAGAAATACTGTAAGTTCCTCTAATATACGGTTTGCAGACGACATTGTACTCCTAGCCACGTCAGCCAAAAAACTGGAAGCAATGATAGTGGAGCTACAGAACCTTACCACGGAAGTAGGACTACAACTAAACCCACAGAAAACAAAAGTCATGACTAACAACTCCAAAATACCAATCACAGTAGGAAGCAGACAATGGACTACGTGACTGAATACATCTACCTCGGCCAACTAATGTCCTTTCACAACAGACGACAGAACGAGATTCAAAGAAGAATCGGAAACGCATGGAAGAGATTTTGGAGCCTCAGTTTCATTCTGACAGACAAGACATACAATTTAAAACTAAGAAGCGGAGTCATGAACAGCTGCATCCTTCCAGTTCTCCTATACGCAGCACAGACATGGTCTGTAACGGAAAGAGAGCGGGACATGCTGAGAAAGTGCCAACGGAAAATGGAGAGGAAGATGCTGAACATTACACTCAGACATAGACTACGTAACGAAGACATAAGAAGACAAACAGACCTCAAAGACGCAGCAAAGACGGCCGACAAGCTGAAGAAGAAATGGGCAGGACACGTGATGCGACTCAACGAGATCCGGTGGACTCACATACTTACGACATGGGACCCAAGGATTGGCAAACGGAACGCTGGAAGACAAGACAAGATGGGCAGACGAACTTAGAGCAAGATTCGGCCATCTATGGTCAAGAACAGCGAAAGACCGACAACAATGGAAACTAATCACAAAGTGACTTGCAACCTAAACAGTGACTAGTGAACAGTGGACCCTAAACAGTGACTAGTGAACAGTGGACCCTTCAGATATGACATTACAAAAGTGACTATCATTCCCGGAGTGGCTAACCGGGAACTGTTTGACAAGCCACCCTGCATAGTCAGGAGGCCCTTGCCCTTCATGGGATTTCGTGGCTAATTCTATTCTAATTCTATACTGTCAGTTTAACTGGACACAGGATATGAAGATAGTAGAGCGTGGTACAAGTGAGGATATAAGTAATAAAGTTCTTTTGGTGTCAGTTTTCCATGTCTTCAGTGAGAGACTAGGGAAAGTACAAAGCTTGATAATAACCCAAAAATTGGAGTAAGTGAAGGAATGGTAACTACAACATTGGACTTACCACGACGCATCCTGTTCATAAAACGCTTTGAGCGATACAATGAACTCATTTGAAGAGATGGGAGAAGGTGAATAGCTTGCCAACGGTTGGACTTCACCATGACCGCAGCTGTGACACACGTCACCGCCTCTGTCAGCCGAAGGCAGTGATGACAGGATGATACGCAGCACTCAACGGAAGTAAATTGCATGCAGATTCTTTCGTATAAATTATGTACATTCACTCACTGCAAATATCAATTAACGCGTATGTGTGCAAGTTTTCTGTAGTAGCACGTTTTCATATAGTACTTTCTGATGCATATTTAGACTACATATAGAGTGTTAATTGGGAAGCCGGAGTGAAATATATATTATTATTATTATTATTATTATTATTATTATTATTATTATTATTAAATATCTCCGGAATTATGTCAATGCACATTTAAATATTAGAAGCAACTGGAATTTCCAGACGTATACCTTATTTTATTTCAAGGAGTGCAGTTCGGTGGCTCCTTTGAACACCCACTTACAGATTTATGACTTCCTACACAAATAACTCTGACAATTCCATCCTGTCCCCTCGTCCCAACATTGCATAGTTGCCATAATCCTGGTGACCATCGAATTCAGACTGATGGGATTCTTGGAATTCGGAAAAGATGCGACAACTCTGCCTCCACGTGGATTTGAGAGGAGCCTGTCAATTCTTCTGAACGAAGGTTGTGATTGGTTAATAAGAGGAGAATACAAGATTTCCGTCATAGTAAGGAAGACATTTATTTATGACAACCAATTAGTAGGGGGCAGTAGAAGGTCTGTCGGTAAAGTTCTTTCCATGAAACTGCACTCTATGAAATAAAATAAGGTATATCTCTTAAGCCCTGTTCAGACGGTGCGTGTTTCTGTGATGGATTTAAAGGTGGCTGCGCTGATGGCTACCCTGCGTGCTCACGTGGTGGAAGTAACGCGCTCTGGTGGCTGCTTTGGTGGCTAGCTTGCTGGATTTCGAGGGTAGGTTTCTTGCAATTTTTCGTGTTGGTTTGCAGGCTGGAACCAACGATGATGATATAGTATCACCACTGAAACCATGTCGCCATGTTCGTTGTTTCCCAACTAAACCTGTTTTTTTCTATATTCTCTAGTTTCTAAGAAACAGAAATTAAATATCGGACTTTGGCTGTTTTGCACTTATGGCTTAATTACCTTATTACGACATTTACTATTGTTAATGTAGGACTTTAGTTGTTTTCCACTCACGGTTTAGTTTCTTTTGGACCATGAGTGTTGGCAACAGATTAAACAGCAGATGTTTTTCCAATTTGAACTGTGAAAAGAGCCAGCACCGTAGCCAACATGGAAGCCAGCATCTTATCCACCACGGCACCCAGCTTGGTACCCAGCAAGGAAACATGCAAGAAAACAAGCACCGTCTGAATCGGGCTTTACTCAGCATTGCATTAAAGTGCCATCGCCATTCGTAGGGTCTCGGGTTTCAAGAATCGCCGTTTGTTTTACTTCCGGCATTTTCACATCTTCATTTGTAAGATACAATATGCTGACTGTGGGCACTGCGGCTGCAGTATTTGTTCTGCTGCGTTGAATTGTGTAAAACACATAACACACGGGATCAGGAGTGAAGACGGACGCAACCATAAAGAAAATGTCTGCATGATGCATTCGAATTGCGTAAGTAATCTGCAGTAGGTTCTCGAATATAACTTAGACTATGACTACACAGTAAAAAAAAAAAGTCCGTTCAGAAGCAGAAAAGGGCAAAAATGCAATAAAAAGTAAAACATTTACAGTCAACTTGGGTTATAGTGAATCTCTGCGGACCAACATATATCCGAGGTTTACTAAAACAGAAGTGTCTGTTTTTATACTACTGACGTTGCTATACATACAGTATTAATGCCCGTTTGGGACAGACCACGTTCAATAAATATCAGTATTAATGTTCGCTGTATCTTCCAACTTAAATACTTTACGCTTCGACATCCTGATGTTCACAGTTCGAAACTTGAATCTAATCTGGCCATGTAGGTAGTAAGCACTGACCGATTTCGCACCTCTTCCCACTAGAGGTATACTGTATTTTTTTTTTATGGAGTGCAGTTTCATAGAAAGGACTTTGCCGACAGACCTTCTACTGCCCCCTACTAATTGGTTGTCATAAATAAATGTCTTCCTTACTGTGACGGAAATCTTGTCTTCTCCTGTCAGTAACCAATCACAACCCTCGTTCAGAAGAATTGACAGACTCCCGTCAAATCCACGTGGAGGCAGACTTGTCGCGTCTTTTCCGAATTCCAAGAATGCCGTCGAGGGTCACCAGGATTGTGGCAGGATTATGGCAACTGTGCAATGTTGGGACGAGGGGACAGGATGGAATTGTCAGAGGTGATTATGTAGGAAGTCATAAATCTGTAAGTGGATGTTCAAAGGCACCACCGAACTGCACTCCTTGAAATAAAATAAGGTATATACTATGTACTTGGCCTTGGAATTTCCCCGGGTTCACTTTTAAAAAGATGCGGGAGGAAGGGTTGAGGACCATTATACTGTAATCCTTCTTGTATTTACCCTTTGGTCATCACGCTACTCCCTTTAAGGGGAGGTTGTAAGCCCTATCCTCGCCATGTTAAATTTAGCAACTTCAGGTACACTTATCTCAGAAACTATTCAATCTACATCTATGAAAATTTGCACGCCTGTAGTTGTGAACTTCCTTAACCTTCCGACTTTTTCTTAATTTATTAGTTCAGCTAAAAACCAAAAAATGTTAATTTTGATCCAAATCAGCTTACAACCTCCCCTTAAAGAAAACACTTTCTCTTCCTATTCTTCTAACAACCTCTTTTAAAGGAGTCAGAACTAATCCTTCCTTTATCCCTTACTGCGTACACTATTCTCTTTATCATGTTTCCAAGCTGTCATGGAAGCTGAACAAATCCTTTGTCTTTCAATGCACTAAAGGATTAGAAAGTCTGAGATTTTGTTCTGAATGTATTCTTGGAAGTTTATAGGACAAAGGGTTTCCTAAATTACCATTTTTGCCATTTTTAAATTACATTTTCTTGGGAAAGTTCTAGTTTTAGGTTCACTATAACCGAAGCGAGGGTTAACTATAAACGGAAATTTTAAAGTACTTTTTAATGTATGCGGATCGGGACCAACGATTTAGGTTCACTATAACCGAGTTCACTATATCTAGAGTTGACTATATTAAAAATGACCAGTAGATAATAAAATGCAGAAAAATGCAAAACGAAAGTAGGCTATAATATGTTCGTGTTCAAGTGAAACGAATTTATATAGCATCCTGCATTGTCTGTGATCTCATAAAAAAGCTGATCATTTCCCAAGCCATACTGATTAACTGTATTTGAAAAATTGATCGTTATTCAAGTGAAGAAATTAATGGACTAGCGATAATTCAACGGCTAATATCGTTTTACGAAATGGAAGAAGGAAATGCGGTGAACCACTCACCACAGCACAGCAACGAGGACGTCCCAGATTGCGACGAGGCAGAGCGCGATCTGGACATATTTCAACGGACCAACGGAAGCAACTGACGGCTCATCTCGGACAACGTTCATTGGCTGAGTGGGACGGAGTTTCACTACCGACATAAATGAATGGAAAGGAAACATGTCATTCAGTGTTATAATCCGGAAGTTTCACTTCATCAGACTTTTGTTGCAACTGCTACATCAGCGACGAACCTGTCTGTACTTACCAACCCAACGTATTGCTGCAAGAACTTGAATCGTGGAAGGGATCTGTCGATTACAACTGTTGCTAGCTGTGTTACCCAATGGCGGACGTATATCAAGGACAACGCCCAAGTTCTTCCGGAAGATATGATACTAACGTTACATGAACAGAAAAAGGAAACTGTCGTGAATGTGATGCTTTTGTTTACGTTAATAAAGATGTTAACTTGCTATGTTCTTGATGTGAAAGGTTCAGAACCATAGTGGGCCAAGTGCCATTTACTAAAACCGTAGAAAACAAGGGTTAAAATTAAGTTATTACCATAATTCAGTGGAAACATATAGCAAGTAATATAAAGCATACACATTAAAACTAAATAAATATGTCAATCTTCATTAAACTATGGTATTCACTTCACTTCAACCCTTGCTTTCTACGTTTTTAATAAATGGCGCTTGGCCACTATGGCTCTGAGCCCTTCATATAATGTAATCTAGCAGCCACATACCGTGTCGACCGCGGTGATCTTCTGGTTATGGTGGTGCTACATTTTGGACCTAGAGTCTGCGTAGAAGTTCTGAAAACCCTTAATGGGAAGTGACAGAGTAACTACAGTCCAGTGTGACCAAAACTGGAACTAGTGTTTCCAACAATTGTCCGTGCAGGGGTGTTCTTATAACGTTTTGAAATTGCAGCAAGGTAAATATTTTCTCTATAATACAGAATGTTTCACGAGGGTTTACCGTCTCTTACAGAGCTTATTTCCGAAGACATTCTGAGCAAAATATGTCATATAAATATGTGTCCTAATCTCAACATTTTCAGAGTTACACTAATTTGAAGTTGTTAGTAAAATACCTTTTTTCTTTGGTTTTAAGGGTAAAAAATATTACAAATAGAGAATGAACTATTCAGAAGTATTATTTCTTTAACTAGCTAGTATTCTGAAGCTAAAAATGCGTTGTCAATTGCTTTGTAAATATTTTGTTTTTCAATTTTAACTAAAAATTACATTATTCTTACGCACTTATCACAAAAATTGTTACAAATAATACGGCTTTAGGAACTTGATTCTTTACAGTTTAATTATGCATCCTAATGTACAGTCTTAAAGAATGTACAAGAGTGGCGTGATTCGTAACGATTGTTGTGATACATGCGTAAGAAAATGTAATTTTGTAGTTAGAAATCGAAAAAAAAAAAAATCTGTACGAAGAAACTAAGGAATCCATAACACATTTCTAGCTTCAGAATATTAGCTAATTAAAGAAGTGATACTCCTGAATAGTTCATTCTTTGTTTGTAATATTCTTTTACCCTTAAAACTCAAGAATAATGGTAATTTACCCAACAACTTCACTGATTTGTAACAATTGTGATAAATGCGTAAGAAAATGTAATTTTGTAGTTAAAAATCGAAAAAAAAAAAATCTGTACGAAGTAACTGTGGAATCCACAACACATTTCTAGCTTCAGAATACTAGCTAATTAAAGAAATGATACTCCTGAATAGTTCATTCTTTATCTGTAATATTCTTTTACCCTTAAAACCTTAAATAATGGTATTTTACCCAACAACTTCAAACTAATGTAATTCTGAAAATATTGAGATTAGGACAAATGTTTATATGGCACTTTTTGCTCAGAATGTCTTCGGAAATAAGATCCGTAAGGGACGGTAAACCCTCGTGAATCACCCTGTATTAAGAACGTTAAAATACAAAATTAATGTTTCCAAATACAGTTTATTAAAAGCAATCAAAATGGCTAATCGTAAAAATCGCTAACTTTATCGCCAAATAATTAAGAAAAACTCTAGAAAAGTCGTTGGTCGCTATTTCATAATTTTTGTCGTTAGGCATCCTTGGCAACATTGACTAGAAAGGCAGTGATTACATACATACATACATACATACATACATACATACATACATACATACATACATACATACACTGTTGCGGGTTGCTTGGAGGCTTCAGGTAACCAAACGCAGGACTGTAGTCGTAACTCAAAGCCACCAATTTCTGCCTTAAGCCCTTTTACCTCACACCTTATAATTTTAATTCCATATCGATGCTAAAATTTCAAGGTAAAGTTTTATGTCGCAAAGAGGCAAACAGTAAAGCATACATCCAGGGGCGCCAATACAGGTCCAGTAATTATAAAATCCGTAGGGTATGCAGCCTCCTAATGAGTAGAAATGTAACGCCAGAGAGTTCTCTTTGGTCGATATTCCCTTTAATCCAGTGAAAGATGTGTCGAATTTGCATATAAGTCATTGTTCTGTAATTAGATTGGCTTCAGCTTGTTAAGCAAAACCTGCTTCGAAACGACACCGTTCGTGTCAACTCCGCAGACAACACAGAACGCTTTGCAACACATGCTCTGAGCCTGATACGCGGAGGGAAAGCTGCATATTAAACTCGGCATAAAGTGTGAAAAAAATGAATAGGCTACATGGCTGTGTGCACAGACAGGTTCTATGCCTATGAGATAGACTCACTTTCCTTACGTTCATAAAGCGTAAGACCTTATTCTTCTAATTAACACTAACTTGTATAATTTCATTCAAATTACTATCTACTGCTTCTTGCTTAAGGGGACACTCAACTTAAAAATTGGAGAAAAAGTGTCATAGAAATGAAAAATTAAATTTCTACACTAATTTACGTGACAGAACTAAATCAATATGCAGAATTCTTCCCCTATTCATTGGGAAGTCACAGTCAAATGCACAAAGCCAAAAAATAAAAAATGATAATTAAAAGTGATATTTCAATTAATGATTGATTAAAAATTGAAATATTTTTTATTTTGAAAAGTATTGGATCTAATGAGCTGAGATTTTGCATGTTACTTTCCATGTGTATATTAAACTTTTTCTCCAAATTTGAAAAAGATTGGTCAAATAGGAAAAGAGTTCCAAAATATAGTTGAGTGTCCCCTTAAGAACTCGAATATTCATTTTCTTGTTAAGCTCTTTCCCTTGTACCGATTTAAAATCAATTGCTATATACGGAGGAGCGGTACTGTATCTGTTTGAACCAGCAAGAGAGAGTCTTCCATATGTTGTCGGCATGATGCTGAGACACCACGAAGACGTCACAGGAAAAGTGTAAAGGTCCATTCACAATGAAAATTAAACATAGCGTAAGCATTAACTTAACAATGTAAACTTTACGGTAAAATCAAAAAGTCATACCATCATTCACGATGGGAACATAAACATAACCGCAAAGATACTTGGTAGCCATGGAAACATAACAACGACGTCATTTCCTCATATTCTGTCATATACTTCAGCGCTTTACGATTGTGTGTTGTTTCTAAATCACGTAAGAATAAAGATGAATGTCTGGAGTTTGCAATCTTTCATGTTAACGTCTAACGGTAATGTTAATCTCAGTGTTTATGTGAATCATTGTGAATGATCTCATTTGGTAACCCCGCCGAAAACTTCTGTGTTTATGATACGTTTATGTTTAATTTTCATTGTCAATGGGCCTTAAGGCAGGAAACAAACACACAGTCTCGTGGATTAGAGGTAAATTTCCGTTTACATCTGGATCAAAAGCACGGACTTCTATCCTATCCACTGAGCCATAGCAGCGGACTAAGTTTTCAAGTAGTTTACTGCATGATTTCAGACTTTCGGAGTGTTAATATGGTGCCAGGTTTTTGGGCATTTGTACTGTATATTAGAAGAAGAAAGGTGTATTCTATATCTCTGGTATTGGTATACATTTCGATGTGGCATCTCGAAGATTTGATGGTACCGTATAGAATTCGCACACCAACTAGACCTATAGGCCTATTCAAAAGAATTTTTTAGATAGATATTCCCTAAAAGTATATATTTAACGATAGGCAGATGTATTTAACATTATTCGATAGCTTGCGCAGAGCTCTTTTAACGCTAGTTCGAAAAGTACTTTGAACACTGATTTTCAACTGTTTGCGCGCCGATTGACAATTGTTTCGCATCAGACGTCACACGGCAGTAATAACAACCGATCAATGAAGTATTGCAAACAATGCTAGGTCTACTTTTAAAATGTCTGTTTTTGATTGAGATAAACACAAATTAAATGAATTGCTTAAAGTATTTTTTGGTAACTAAATGAAACATTAAGAAATAAATGTAATTATAAAAAATAGTTAGAACCGGGGAACTCTCAATCTACAGTAGATTTCTCTACCTCTGAGCTATAACATTACTTGCTTCTGATATAATAAAGTTTCACTATTACAGTGAAGGGGAATACAGCAGTGAATCTGGGGGAATTGTGTCTATACCAGCACGAACGGACGGCTGTCACATGGTAAACATGATTTTATTTTCTTCAGAGGATTTGCTATACTTTGCCTGCAGCATCGTTTCGCAAAAATCCCTACTTACATCCCTAAAATGTAATTTTTAACACTTATATCGTAAATAACTCTTTTCTTATGTGTGAAGATATTAAAAAGATGAAATGACATTATTTATGCCTCATTTTGAATAGCATATATCATATAGAAATGGAAAGAAAACAGCGGAATCGAGGAAAGATGGCATGATTATGAAATGATGGAATCCGATGTGGCTTAAGAAAATTTGTTTCACTTCAGATTTTCAGCCACAAACTGCACAGAATTTATCAGGAACCGAGTCACTGATGTTTTGCATGAGAAGTCGTGAATCGAGTCACGTTTAGACTTAAAACCCAATTCCAGGTATTTGTGTTATGATCAGTACTTCTTATTTAGAGTAGTCCTCTGTTTTCATTAGGCCTATGTTGTTAGTTTTCCTTAGTCAGCACCTTCCTAAACGTGTTAATATACTATACGAAGGCTGATGTTAGCAATTCGTAGAATGGTTAGACTTAAATACATAATCGTGACAACTCGACAAGTTTGACTTTTCGGCTCATTTCCTTCAAGGAAACTGATATTTAGGGGGAATTTCCGTAATGTATAGCCCTCGCATTTCTGCACATTTGTATAACATTGAATAGATTTCAGGTCTTGTTAGGAAGATTGATATAATTATTTCACTCGCCTGAAAGTTACGGAATAAGCTGCCAGTGTGACTGAGATGGTTGCGAGTTGAATTTATGATCCGAAGTTGCGTTCGAACGTGGGTTCGAATACCGTTTGGGCCGTTATTTTTTCAGAGGCTTTTTTCTAATTGAGGCAAATAGGCAGGAAATCATTGACAAATCCTCGGTCTCGTTTCTCCAAATACCATCTCGCTGTCACCAATGCATCGACTCTAGACAACCACATAGTATGTATGACTTTCCTATTTTTGTCATTGTTTCAATATGTATTTTACTTCTGGTAGTGTGGAAGAGAAAGTCTCATGGCCTTAACTTTGCCAGAATAAATAAATAAGTAAATAAATAAATAAGTGAATGAATGAATGATTGAATAAATGAATGAATAAATAAATAAATACATAAATAGTTGATGCAGCGTCGTTAAGTAACAAATGGGCTAAGGAACTGCGAAAAATGAAATATTTTCATATAGCTGTCATCCTTATCAATTTTCCGCGAGTGAATTTGTTAGCTCTCTCTCGTCGGCCTGGTTGGCGCAGTTGGTATAGCGCTGACCTTCTATGCCCGAGGTTACGGGTTCGATCCCAGGCCAGGTCGATGGCATTTAAGTGTGCTTAAAAACGACAGGCTCATGTCAATAGATTTACTGGCATGTAAAGGAATTCCTGCGGGACAAAATTCCGACACATCGGCACCGTTGATATGACTTCTGCAGTTGCGAGCGTCGTTAAATGAAACATAATTAAACATTTTTGTTTAAGTTTACTGTATGCTTTTCGACCTTTCCAACTCTGTCAATAGGATTGCTAAAATTTTAAATAACGACTAGAATGTGAATAAAACGAAAGAATTAAAGAGTCAATCATAGATATTTCGGCATGTTTGCACACTATAGTAAAACTCAAATCAACAGGGATAGTATTACATTTCAACCTTATATGTTGGAATACCTTTGCTTAGAAAAGAAATGCCTATTCAAAGTAGGGATTGTGTAATATTTATGTTTACTCAGTAATGTGTGGAAATTTTGCGAACATAGAACTGTGAATAAAGGACAGAATTGTAAGAGACTCCTTCAGACTTATCCGTGAACTTTACCGAAACTGTGCAACAGCAGTGCACAGCGGTGAGCGATACGAACCTGGATTTGAATCGCTAAATTGACTGAATGATTAACTGGATTGGCTGATTGAGTCACTCATCGAAAATGACTGGAACGTCATCCAGAACTAATCAGTCGTGAGGATACGCCGGTGAAATATTCATGCCTCGAATGGAATTCTAATCCCTAGAGACGAAATTGTTTCATCATGAGCGGACTGTCACAAGTTCATCTCGTGACACGAAGTCACTGATATGTGGTATAAAACTTAAAACATCAATATTAGTTATGCAGCGAAGAAAAGAAGAGTGGTTAACTACGAAGTGAAAACATACCTATCTTAAGTAAAACAGTGTTCTGTGTGAAATTGGAATACAGGTAAGGTAAAGGTATCCTCACAACATGCCATGAAGGCACTTGGGGGGGGGGCATGGAGGTAGAGCCCCATGCTTTCCATGACCTCGGCACTAGAATGAGGTGGTGTGGTCGGCACCACGCTCTGACCGCCTTTTACCCCCGGGAAAGACCCGGTACTCAATTGTATAGGAGGCTGAGTGAACCTCGGGGCCATTCTGAAAGTTTGGCAACGAGAAAAAATCCTGTCACCACCGGGAATCGAACCCCGGACTTTCCAGTCCGTAACCAGTTGCTCTACCAACTGAGCTACCCGGCCGCCAAATAATTACAGCAAATAAATAAATAAATAAATAAATAAATAAATAAATAAATACAGTAAATAAATAAATACAGTAAATAGATAAATAAATAAATAAATAAATAAATAAATAAATAAATAAATAAACTACGAAGTGAAGTGTTACAAATAAATGTCATTAATGCATCTGGATTTTATAATCTGAAAACCAGCGGCGATTATAAGCTGCGAGTTAATGGAACTGCTTGCAAATTAATCTTTAATCTTCAGCAAGCACACTTTATTTATCCGCTGGAATTCAAGCTGTTGCGTTTCTGGTTGAAATTCCAGCTTATCCTGAGCCATTTCTCGGCAGAGGGTTAATTCATAGCGATTGTAAGTTATGCTCCTTATCTTAGAGCTCGGAATTTTAGGAGCTAAATGTTAATATTGTTCCTCGCTCTAATTTATAAATATAGAAGCCATGCCTCCACTGTGAGATGTCACTCTTGTCATTCAATATTTTCCATTTGGTACCGTAGAGGTCTTTAATCCTCTTAACCACCACTTACAAATTAGCTCACGAATTACAAGATCCATTGCCATGTTTCCACTTCTTTGAGATGTCACTCTTGTCATTCAATATTTTCCATTTGGTACCGTTAAGGTCTTTAATCCCCTTAACCACGATTGACAACTTAGCGCACGGTTTACAAGATCCATTACCCAGTCCTTGTGTCTCTGTTTATTGTTACATATCGGACTCTTGTGAACTATACTTAAAACCCTCCTCACGGGCACGTCTATTGATCTACATTCAGTACCATTCTTAACTTCACATAAAATTCCGGGATCTTATCTTGTATTTACCCTAAAATGGTTTAAGCGGTGGTCTTTCGCTGTGCCATACGTCCGCAGTATTCCACTTTGTTTGAATATTAAGTGTCATTAGGAACCTGAGAAAAATATATTAAACAGCATTATTGTTAGTCTATCTGTAAGCTAAACCATAATGACTGCATTGAATGAAAGTAAAAGTTGCGCGTTCGCGCGTTTTGTGGAGGTAATTTGGTCCTTTGACGAATTTGTGTGTTCTCCAACCCGGTTGGCTACTTGTCTCACTCCGTTTTACACCGTTTCGTTGAAGGAAGTTAAGAGAATTTTGAAGGGAAAAGGTGAAAAATGAGCATCGCCTAATAGCTACCACATAAGAGGTAAGTACGGTCTATACCACGATTAAATATCAGCAGGAAAGAGTTGCAGAAGATGTTAAAAGCCTGGGAAAGTGGGTGAAGTTATGAGGTGTCGCTATCCTCGCTAGACAAGGGTTCTAGAAGCCGTTCCACCGTAGTTGAAGCATGGCCTGGTCATCTCGCGCAGGTTACGAGGGCTGCTGGATGCAGGCGGAAGTCTTGCGGAATAGAAGCATTTTCGTTCACTGCGCATCCAAGGTCATGCTTCGTCCATCGTTGAACGGCTTCGAGCCCTTGCACTTGGTGAGTGACGCTCGACTAAGCTTACTCAAAAGTATTCTAGACCACACGCAAAATCCAAAGTTCCTACTTGTGAAGGCTTCAATTTGGAAGATGTCGAAATTGTTGTAGGGGGATATTTAGGTTCGTGGCGTATTTCTTGTTTAGGTCTCATTCCGACATTTATCTTAGCGCCTTAGAAAACCTAAGGACAGCCACATGTAGGATGAAACTATAGGCCAGGCCTGGACACTATTAACTCAATGAGGCATTGCATATTTCCCATTAACTCCTCACTCCACCTTCACCGGCTGAGATGAGTATACAGAAAGTAAGTATTGCTCAGTGACGGATTGTATAAGTATCTTAAAATTCATTTTGATTAAATACTTAGAAGGTCGAAATACAACAGTGTTCATAAGTTAATTTTTTATTTTAGTAGGTTATTTTACGACGCTTTATCAACATCTCAAGGTTATTTAGCGTCTGAATGAGATGACGGTGATAATGCCGGTGAAATGAGTCGGGGTCCAGCACCGAAAGTTACCCAGCATTTGCTCACATTGGGTTGAGGGAAAACCCCGGAAAAAACCTCAACCAGGTAACTTGCCCCGACCGGGAATCGAACCCCGGTCACCTGGTTTCGCGGCTAGACGTGCTAACCGTTACTCCACAGGCGTGGTCTTCATAAGTTAAGATTTAAAATAATGGAGATAATTATTTTAAATTTTAAACTCATTTTGATTTTCAAATACATCAGTTCAAGGTTATAAATTTATTTAAAGTTTCTTCATCGTATGATTTATCATTTGTTGCAAATTAATGTTTGCTAATACATCTTACTAAACATTATCATAATCATCCTATCACATCATCGGGGAGATGTAACTCCGCCTTCCAGGCGCCCCAACCTCAGAAGTGGGTTACAATTAAGCCACGGCCAGGAGAGAAGACCAGAAATGTCGAAAAGATAACCTGGTGGCATTGGATTAAGAAAAACATCTTACTAAAGAAAATATATGAACATTTTCGCCTATATGGCATCATCAGATATTCAAATGTTATAACGATATCTAAAACGTAAGTCCAATGTAGTATTATGACTGTGATATAACAATAAATAATTTAAGTCATTTGCAACAAATGATAAGTCATATGATTGAGAAACTTTAAATAAATTTATAAGGATTGTATATTTAAGGCTTTTACGAACTTTCGGCTCTCGCGGGTCGCCTGAAATTCATCACTGACGCACAGTGGGTACTGTATGTTTGCTTAGGCTATAATACAATGTAAGAGTTTTGCTTTCCGTTGTGCCCAGGTCTGCTGTATTAATTCAAGAAGTCTGTTACAATCCTTACAAATATGAGATTACAAAAGTATGGTTGGAATTGTATATATATATATATATATATATATATATATATATATATATAATATCAGGGGCGGACGCAGGATTTTTTTCCGGGGAGGGATTTGTGGAGATAGTAAAAATGGAGTAATGAGAAATAAGTTTATATACTCACAATTTGTTTCCGAGTCACAAACATTTACAAGTTGGCCTGAGTAGCGTAGTCGGTATAGCCTTCTGTGCTCGAAGTTGCGGGTTCTACCCCAACCCAGCTCGATGGCGTTTAAGTGTGTTTAAATGCGACAGGCCTCATATCATCGATTTACTGGCATGTGAAAGAAGTCCTGAGGGGAAAAAATTCCGGCACACTGGCGACACTGATATAACCTCGGCAATTGCAAGCGTTGTTAAATAAACCATTTTTTTTTAATTTTAACATTTACAATGACTGCAATACAAAAACAATGACAGAATGACATTTACAGAAGAAGGCGACGAGGCTTCTTAGACATTTCATCCAGTACTTCATGAGCTTTTACTTCTACATTTTTGTGTATCCTACATCAAGGCCAGTCCATTTAATCTGTCTGCTCCTCAACTAAGTCTTCAAGTACCGCAATGTTGAGAAGGACCGTTCTAGTGTTGCTGTAGTTACAGGCAACGTGCAGAAAAGTTTTAGCGCCTTGCGAGTGCAGGGAAAAATAATTTCTTTGCACCTGTTCAAAGATGATATAAAATCAGTAGGTATTAGGTGAAGATTTTTCTGATCAAGGAAATTTCTTCTCCATAACTTGAATTCATTGAAGAAAGACTGGTGATGCATCAACATCATTGGGCCACTGATTTACTATAGCCTGACAAGCAGTTTCTAAATCTTCATCTGATGCTCGCACTATGTTTTCAGGCAGCAAAGTTTGTATGGACTTTAGGATTCCCTTATGATTTAAAAACCTGTCCTTGAGCTGACTAATGAAATAGTCTAATAAGAGAAGGAAAATTAAAAGCCTAAAATACTCTTCAGGACTCTGTCTTGATGTAAGAACGCTGTGTTTGTCTTCCAACAGTTCTTGGAATTTAACACTTTAGCAAAGAGAATTTACGTGGAAAACTCTCTAATTCCTATGTACATTCACGAATTAAAATTAATATTATTTTTGTTTCTTGTTTCCTATTTTTCTCAAAATTTCGGGAGGGGATATATCCCCTTAATCCCCCCCCTTGCATCCGCCCCTGTAATATATATATATATATATATATATATATATATATATATATATATACAAATGAAGAGCTCAAAGACGAAAGGAGAAGAATTATGGGGTCTTCGTTGCAAAGCTCGAAGTATAGACATTATTTATACACCTGATCCCATTATGGAGAGGTGGATTCCATACTGGGCTAAGTGCAAATGTCAAGTTATGAGAAAAACTACAAGAACTGGTAAAATAAATTTGACGCCCTTAGATCAGTTTGAAAAAACATATGCAGATACTAAGTCAAGACTTAGGAGAGTCTGTTAAATAAACTTACACAGTTTATATAGTCTTGAAAAGAATAAATTAAGTTAAAATCTTGAAAAAAGGACTTAAAACATTTTGAAATCTACCTCTTCATATCAGATTGGCCATTCCCATGTTATGAAATGGAAACATAAAATGAGAAAAACCACCGTCGAAAATACATTTTTTGGTAACGACCGCTAGATGTAAGTAGGCCATACAGTTACTGCATGCAATGCCATAAGGGTCATAAAGTGACTTCTTTTGCAGTCTCTAAATGGCAGCATAGTAAAAATGATAGAAGTGGTTGCCTTGAAAGTTCATTAGGCTGATCAATCTGTTATATGTGACTAGGGATTATACATTAAAAAGAAATACATTTAAAATCTGAACAAGGCAGTAAAATGGCCTTGGGTTTCAGAAATCGACTTCGAATAATTATGCACTTGAGAAGTTTGATTCTGTTGCTCTCCTGTTTGAGAAGCAAGGCGAACTGTTAATTCAGAAATATAACTATAGGCAATTTCAGTTAACTGAACTGTGGACGCGAGGAATATCCCTTGCCGGAATGTGCAGCACAGGAAAGTTGTTGCTAGTCTCGATTACAAGTACCTACCAGTGGGCACAGAAGCATTCTGATGTTAGCGCTGGACGAACTAATTTACGGTGCTAGTTTCTGTAACGTGGACTTAATAGCCTCATTGTACATTGAAGTCGATGCTGGATACTACACGTTTCCCAAAAGGCACACCGTGTTCCGAATTTGCAGTGCAGATTTTCAAGAAAGTGTCGCTCAATGTAAAGCTGTGTTCGATAAGGTCTGGACATTCAGTTGTATCATGAAAGATGAATAAGTATTAAAAAATTCAAGATTTAATGTGACAGTTCGGATTGTGATAGAATAAGAGAGACATTCTTAGATGAATAAGTGTTTTAAAAATTCAAGATTTAATCTGACAGTTCAGATTGTGATAGAATAAGAGTGACATTCTTAGATGAATAAGTGTTTTAAAAATTCAAGATTTAATCTGACAGTTCAGATTGTGATAGAATAAGAGAGACATTCTTAGATGAATAAGTGTTTTAAAAATTCAAGATTTAATCTGACAGTTCAGATTGTGATAGAATAAGAGTGACATTCTTAGATGAATAAGTGTTTTAAAAATTCAAGATTTAATGTGACAATTCGGATTGTGATAGAATAAAAGTGACATTCTTAGATATATGGAATAACAGTGATATTCTTAGATGAATGGAATAAGACTGACATTCTTAGATGAATAAATATTTAAAAAATTCAAGATTTAATGTGACATTTTGGATTGTGATAGAATAAAAGTGACATTCTTAGATAAATGGAATAACAGTGATATTCTTAGATGAATGGAATAAGACTGACATCTGATATTCTTAGATGAATAAATATTTAAAAAATTCAAGATTTAATGTGACATTTTGGATTGTGATAGAATAAGAATAACATTCCTAGATGAATAAGTGTTTTAAAAATTCAAGATTTAATCTGGCAGTTCAGATTGTGATAGAATAAGAGTGACATTCTTAGATGAATAAGTGTTTTAAAAATTCAAGATTTAATGTGACAATTCGGATTGTGATAGAATAAAAGTGACATTCTTAGATATATGGAATAACAGTGATATTCTTAGATGAATGGAATAAGACTGACATTCTTAGATGAATAAATATTTAAAAAATTCAAGATTTAATGTGACATTTTGGATTGTGATAGAATAAAAGTGACATTCTTAGATAAATGGAATAACAGTGATATTCTTAGATGAATGGAATAAGACTGACATCTGATATTCTTAGATGAATAAATATTTAAAAAATTCAAGATTTAATGTGACATTTTGGATTGTGATAGAATAAGAATAACATTCCTAGATGAATAAGTGTTTTAAAAATTCAAGATTTAATCTGGCAGTTCAGATTGTGATAGAATAAGAGTGACATTCTTAGATGAATAAGTGTTTTAAAAATTCAAGATTTAATGTGACAATTCGGATTGTGATAGAATAAAAGTGACATTCTTAGATATATGGAATAACAGTGATATTCTTAGATGAATGGAATAAGACTGACATTCTTAGATGAATAAATATTTAAAAAATTCAAGATTTAATGTGACATTTTGGATTGTGATAGAATAAAAGTGACATTCTTAGATAAATGGAATAACAGTGATATTCTTAGATGAATGGAATAAGACTGACATCTGATATTCTTAGATGAATAAATATTTAAAAAATTCAAGATTTAATGTGACATTTTGGATTGTGATAGAATAAGAATAACATTCCTAGATGAATAAGTATTTTAAAAATTCAAGATTTAATGTGACAGTTTGGATTGTGATAGAATAAGAATAACATTCTTAGACGAATAAGTATTTAAAAAAAAAAAAACAAGATTTAATGTGACAGTTCGGATTGTGATAGAATAAGAGTGACATTCTTAGATGAATATGTATTTTAAAAATTCAAGATTTAATGTGACAGTTTGGATTGTGATAGAATAAGAGTGGCATTCTTAGATGAATATGTATTTTAAAAATTCAAGATTTAATGTGACAGTTTGGTTTATGATAGAATAAGAGAGACATTCTTAGATGAATAAGTATTTTAAAATATTCAAGATTTAATGTGTCAGTTCGGATTGCGATAGGATAAGAATGACATTGTTAGATGAATAAGTATTTTAAAAATTCAAGATTTAATGAGACAGTTTGGATTGTGATAGAATAAGAGTGACATTCTTAGATGAATATGTATTTTAAAAATTCAAGATTTAATGTGACAGTTCGGATTGTGATAGAATAAGAGAGATATTCTTAGATGAATAAGTATTTTAAAAATTCAAGATTTAATGAGACAGTTTGGATTGTGATAGAATAAGTGACATTCTTAAATGAAGAAGTATTTAAAAATTTCAAGATTTAATGTGACAATTCGGATTGTGGTAGAATAAGAGTGACATTCTTAGATGAATAAGTATTTTTAAAATTCAAGATTTAATGTGACAGTTTGTATTGTGATACAATAAGAGTGACATTCTTAATAAAGCTTTAGAATTGGAATCGAAGGTACCAAACTCATTCTATAACGTGTTAAAGATTCTGAAATAATATCAATTTTCTTTAATCGGTACCTGAGTTAAAATAACGCATGTACAGTATTATGTACGTTCCTTTACTGCGGAATCGTACAGACCTGTTTGTTTCTGAAGTGGTTGCATGCACATAAACATGTATGGAATGTTGTTCACTTGATAGGTGAACCAGCAGCTTCTACAAGCTGCCTAAAAATGAGATCACTGGAACCAGTTCCTCTTGCAGGCCAAGGTCTGTGTAGTCCAGAACATGTCCTCTCCAGGGAAATTTCACTTACTTCTCTGTTGTAACCATTTTCTATCGGCTTGTTGCGATCAGCCTTAGCTTTAGTTGCAACATGTGGGTGTCTAGAAGTACTTCATAAAAGTCCAGAAGATAAATTAGGTTCATGTTAGTAGTGTGCAATGAAGTAAAGACATTTCTTTTGTAGAAGTGCATAGTAGCACCTGTATGTTGAACTTAGTTATATTAATGTAGTACTTTCTCCGAAGTAATAAAAAGATGAAAAACCAAATTTTATATGTCTATCAATTAATTAAACGTGCTGCGAATAGAAGCACTACAAGTTTGAAGTAATGATGGATTTGTAATTAACTTTGTGCGAGATCGTGCGTATTTGCTTGGTTTCCGCACAAAACCAATCCGCGGAAAGTTTAAAATTCCACATTCAGCATTCCCAACCTAACACACATAACAATTTCCCTCTTGTGACTGCTTAAGTGACATACTGATTTTACTGCTTTAGGCTTTTAACACATCATTTTTAGAGACGTTCAATATAGTAAAATTATAAATTGGAAACTTACCACTGCAATTTCACCTAAATTGCACTGTTAATTATTGTTTTTAAATACGAGTATTTGCAAAAATTAAGTAAACTCTACAACTCCACTAAAGTTACTGGATTCGTGATGCAAGTAACATTAAGGAAGCCGTGAAAAATTCAACAAATCAACTTGCCGATGTTATTACTGCAATATGTTATATAAATCATACTGTCTTGTTAAAATATTAAAATGAAAAATAAATCATTACATAACCTTACTGTTTGTTTTAAGTTCGCATTTATAGACTGGGGGGAAAAAAAGACAGACTTACATCACGGCCTGCTGGAGTATAGTAAACAGAGAAAACATTTTAAAGCAACAATGTTGAAGATAGATATTTTTGTTTTGCAAATTTGCCGTCATTCAACAGAAACCAAGATGGAGATTTCATTGCAACTAATTAGAAATTTCTCTTTCAGGTATGTAATAAACGATCTTCGCACAAAATAATGTACGATACACGAGCGGTATGTTTTCTTTCAATTCTCGGAAATTAAAAAAGCTCAACTACGTTTCGCTTTTTCAAACTTTTCCTCGAACATGAAAACTTCAACATACCGCTCTTGTAACGCATATTACTATTATGCTCGACCATACCGAAATATAGTAATTATACACCTGGTTGCAGCCCTTTAACGGACTTCATTAAAGTGCACCTATTCATTACAGTTCAGGTGTTCCACCAATCAGAAAACACCATTGTAGCAATATGAAAGCGCAAGTATCGATTATTCTCGGATATGCAATCGAAAGACAACTACCGAAACGTCACGGAGGCTGGAAATCCAATACTGTCGCAGAAGGTTATGTTCTGTGACTATAATAATTAGCGGTAATTGTCAGTAATATTCAAATAAATTCAATTTGTCATCTCGTTTTTCAATGTCTAAATCAATTTCAAGGTTATATCAAGATTAATGTTTATTTTACTCTCTAGATTATATCAAGGTCAGTGACATTCGTTTTTCGGAAAAAATCAATACTTTCGCGTCTGCACACATCTCACAATTTACGAGATATTGCACAAGGTCGGTTCCGCTCCCCAGTCAGATAAGAATAACATGAATACTTATGAATAATTTCAAGTTAGAAATATGGTCGAGCATAAAAAGTCGTATGAAACTTGCCTATAGTGGTAATTAAGACGCTCGTATGAAGATTATGAAACTCGCTTGCGCTCGTTTCATAAACATACTTGCGTCTTAATTACTACCATTATAGGCTCGTTGCATAATGTACTATTACAGATTAATTTTAAAACATCACTGCTGTTTGTTATTAGCTTTAATATTATATGTTTAAGTTCTTAAACAAAGTACCGGCAGGAAAACAATGGAAAGTGTGTAAACCTAATTGAACGGCAGTCAGTTCAAAGATTACACAAGTACTTCGAAGTGCTGACTTCCTGAACACCGTAAATTCTACTCATACCTGAAGTATGATGCCCGTACTACTGTAGGCCTACCAAATTTCTCCAAATTCAGTATTAAGTTAAAATTAACATTATCCTGACATGTGCAAAATTTTGAAGTAATAATTATGTCTAATAACAATGGTGGTGATGGTGGTTGTGGTGGTGGTACGTAATCCTGTGCGAAGACCATAGATAGACTGTCAAAGTCTACCAGAAGACTTCTGGCCTTGCGTCCGCATTCCTCAGCAGAGGTAAACGATCATCCTACCAGTACAAGGGTAACATGTAGTTAGCATAATGATCCCTCTTCCCTCTCAGTCTGATAGTACTACTTCGAATGTCAAGAGACCTCTTATCTTGATAGCCATAACTAAAGCTTAGTATTACTGCTACCAAAAGATTCAAGTTGCGGGTAAATAGTCTATATAGTAGGTGGAACCCAGGTGATGCAGCAGAGAATGAGACAGACAAACATGTTCTTACTGCGTGTTCGTAGAGTACATCCAACCTGAAATAAAAGTGGAACAACTACTGACTTTATAATGTAAAGGCGTAACAGCCCGAAGTTGGCCAGAGCCTACCTGCGTGACAAACATTTGCTTTTCATAAAGTATGAGTACAAAGTGCTGACGGAGTTGGGGCTCACTTGGAGTATGTTCCTTCGTGTACTTTTCTAGAAATTCTCTAAAGTGTTTATTGTTCAATTTATTAATCGGTATATTCGCATTGACCATCATGGCATATAGATCCCTGCAAAACATTTTCTTATCGTCCTCTCTCTGAGTTTGATGGTACTGCTTGTTTTGAGTTACGTTCAACCATATTTCTATGCCTTTTTGTATTGCAGTGTCTTTCAATGCACTGTTTTCTTGTAACTTTTATATCCACTTTGCACAACTTACATGTAATGTAAATTGAAGAGTCCACTGCAAGAATGATATATGTCACTTTCTTGTCGAAAATGAACCAAGACTGTCAATGCATAGCTTAAGACATATAGGATGTACATAAAGAGTTATATGGCATTAACATGATAGTCATTGTCCAGTAATGTTCGGAAAATCACAGTTAAGCTTTGAGCGCTAAGCATTTCAAACTTTCAATTGCTTCTCCTGCAAAATGTACTCCAAATGACATCCATCATTCTTGCGGTGGACTCTTCAATTATTATTGGCTCCGAACTCCTGAATGAAGTCCTCCAACCTTTCATACTTCAAACTTTTTATCTTCGGCATTTTACCTCGTCACAAATACAAATGTTACGTTAAGTAAATAATACGACTTTTACATGTCACGGTCCACACCTGTGGAGTAACGGTCAGCGCGTCTGGCCGGGAAACCAGGTGGCCCGGGTTCGAACCCCGGTCGGGACAATTTACCTGGTTGAAGTTTTTTCCGGGGTTTTCCCTCAACCCAATATGAGCAAATGCTGGATAACTTTCGGTGCTGGACCCTGGACTCATTTCACCGGCATTATCACCTTCATTTCATTCAGACGCTAAATAACGTCAGATGTTGATACGGCGTCGTAAAATAACCCAATAAAATAAAAAGTTTACATTTCACTGGTTTAAAGCACTCACTATGACCGTGTTCCGGCTTCAACACAAACTAGAATGAGCGTGAGTAAGATGCGGTTCTATGTTGTATCAGACGGGACGTATCCCTGGGCTGTGACGTCAGGTACAGTATGAGAATAGGCAACTGTATTCCAGCTCAGACGTAGCTGAAATACTAAGCTTAGCCACAACCTTAGTCTTATTTGTTGAAATTTTTTTTATACTTTCGCATTGTATACCTATACTTTGTAAATTCTCTTCTGATATAACAAGTACTGCTTGGTCACCGGCAAACAAATTTGTTTTAATTTGTTCTTGAAATGTTTTGAAGGTTATGTTAAAATGAAAAATTGCCATAGTCATAAGACATGAGTGACGCGGTAATGAAGATACCGTTATGGAATGGAATCGAAGTAGAGACTAAACTTATCATCGTATTTTCTGTGTTCTCCGTCCTTGAGGTGCAAGGAACAGAACAACACTGTGAAATACGCTTGCAATGTCGGAATTAGCGGCCTTACACCATTATACAGCGTGTAATGAAAATTTAATGCCACGGTATCATTACGTAAGATTTCTGTCGACGGTTCCATTTATCGACAGTATCACTTCAGAACTAATAGAATGGAGAGTTTCCATACGTAAACGTCTCCAATTATAAATGCTGAAGCTATCTTACTTTTATTACTGTTTACGCCAGTTTATTACGTTTTAGTTTCCAATGATGATGTAGCCTTAACGATAGTTTCTTCCCTTTAATGATCTTAGTAGGATTTCCTTTTACCGGTTTTATGTATATATGCATATAAATGAATAAATAAATATATTTATCTTGAAACATCAGAAATCCGTCTGGAATGGCGGCTGGCTTAGAACTGACATAGGCAAAATTACCCATCACTCCTAACATTCTTGAAATAGAGTGAGATCATGACTTCCAGAGCGCGCGCTCTCTCTCTCTCTCTCGTAATTTCAAAATAAACTTTGTTTTCTCATGTGTATAATTTTATGGGTAAGTTATAAGGTAGCCAATCTATAGAGTTACCTGTGGTTTGCTGTAATTTTGTTATGTACGTGAATATTTTTGAGAAAATAGAGAAGTGAGCAGAGTTAAGGCTACAGGATCCGTGAAGAAATTAAGGCAACATCTTCGGCACCGCGAATTTAAAACCTGGTGTGCATACCCCCAGAAAGGAAAAGGAGTTGTATTGTTTGAAGAAGTACCTGCAGCCAACTCGTGGATCATCAAGCATGAAGGATTATCAAGTTCTGAATGGAGAGAAATGCTAAAAATGATTGCGATGGTGGCACCAGTACGTTCTCTCCCTGGTCGCTCTACAGGCACAACTCACTGTGAATATGAAACTTTACCACATGTGCTTGGGAGTTGCCCACAGGGAGAAGTACTCAGAATAAAACGTCACAACATCATACGTTCTATGATCGCAGATGCACTTCGATCCAAAAATCTAGACGTTCACGAGGAAGTTCATTGTATTGCTGATGGTGGAAGCAATCGTAAGATCGATATCATAGCTATAAATAGGAATAAACAGAGAGCCGAAATAATTGATCCTACGATCAGATTTGAAATCTCAGCCACTCAACCATCTGAAGTGAACGAAGAGAAAAAGAAAATCTACGAGCCCACAATTCAGTACCTATCAGCGAAATACAACATTGAAAAAATCACAGTTACCGGTCTCTTCTTCGGAGCGAGAGACACCATTCCGAAAGCCTTCGTAAAGTGGAGGGAAAAATACAAGCTGAAGAGAGATCTTCAAGATGCCATCGTCACCACCATTATAAACTTTTCTGTAGCGATATTTTGTCAGCATCTTTATGGCGTACATTCAATTTAAATTATACTTGGTTCTATTTTTTTTTCTTATTTCTTAATCACTTTTGTCTGAAACCTGTTTATATAATTTTTCATTTTAAATTTTATTGTGAGCTATTCTGTGTCGCAGGGCAAACCCAAAATATTGGGTCAGACAAATAAATTAAATAAATTTGCATTAAAATTATGCGGAGTGTTCTGAATTAAATATATAGTTTATATAATTTATTTATTCATTTGTGCTATTTAAATGGACATGTTCTAACACAATACAGATCAGCTAAGACATTCACTTTTTACTTTAAATTAAATTTCCCAAAAGTTGTAATTTTTCCACACATGTTATTTCATAACCCCACAACCATTAGGGATAGAGTGCCGAAATTTTTCACACTGATTTCACATTCATTTATGCAAAAAGTAGACTACAGTAATGCCTATATCTTTGAAAAAAATTAGGTCACAAAACACGATGTAAATTTTAATATGTTTTATATAGGACATAAAAATAAATTGTATTAAAATTAACAACTCTACATGACTGAGAGTAGTCCACTTTTTATAAATAAGTGTTTATTACAAGCAGTAAAAGAATTAAAGATGTCAGAGAAACTCTAACAAAGTTATGGTTACCAAATAATAAAACTGCAGAATTTTTGGCCAAATCGCAATACAGCGAACGTAGAAGCTCCGCCCACGACCCCTTCCACTTTTCCCCTACTAGCTCGTCAGACACTCTACGTCAGTAGTGTCAGAGTTGTAAGCTCCGAAACCGGTTGTGGTGCTAGAGACGTCCAGTCGGAGCGTGAACTTGCTTATGTCTGTGGAAGCACCGGAGCACGCAACGAGTTATAGTGGAGCGCTCCGCTCTGTTTAGGCTGTGTCTGACAACGCTGCTCTACGTGATAGGCGAGTGTTGTGTCGAATGCACATTTCATGTGGGTGGGGATAACTTCCCCTACTGGCGTTCGCTATATTGCGATTTATCCGAATTTTTTTCATCCTCTGATAAAACTGGTTTTTAAAACATTATTAGTAACTTTTTAAAAGTGTTCTAAGAGTAAACAATGCGGCAACAGCGCAAAATTCAAATCTTTCTCCTCTGTTCCGTTCTTTCAAGCCATTCTCATTGATATCTACCCCAACCGCAATTGTTTGGTATAATGAAAGTGCATCATTGTATTAAACCCTAACAGAACGTACGTAGGTCTATAAAAATGGACCCTTTGTTTTGAAAACAGGCGTGGCAACACCACAAATAGAGACCTTTGCGTCGCTCTTGATTCTTGCAGTTGAATCTCCCCGTGTTGGAGAGGGAAAAGTTAGAATATTTCCATAGTGCTTCATTGTACAGCATCATTGATTTCTTATTTAACATCCCCCTTCCCTTCCCTTCCCTTCCCTTTCCTCCTCTTCCACCGTTGCGGTTTGCTGTGGCCAGCAATTTTCCACCAGGGACGTGGTGTAACATTTTGGTCTGTGCGCTTTGCTGCATGTGGCAGGGCAGTAAATAAGAGAAACAAATTGCCAGCCAGAAGTGGATTGCCTCTAGAGCACGGATGTAGACCAAGTATTTAGAATACGTTATTCCATGCATCCCTTCGCTTACGTATGCGGGTTTGGTCTGTTAGCCATGTCTCTGCTTTCTACACGTAAAAGAAGCACGTGCGAGTAAATGTCCAGAGAATTTCATATGTGCTTTTAGAATAGTGAAATTTTCATAATTTAACCTCGTAAATTTTGGTTGTCATGTGTTCCTATTCAATAATTACTTTGGTAGCAAAGGAAACTTATGTACTAAACCATGAAAACAATTAAATATTAGTTCCCTCGAAACTTTTCCTGCGCGTTATACTTGGTAAGCAGACCGAAATGGATCTGTCAAGGGAGATGTAGATACGAGAGGCAGAAACGAGTAGGTCCCTATGTCTGAAAACGTGAATCGAATAGTGAAATGTAATAGAATTTCGTCATTCTCTATCAGTTACCTAATGCGACAGATTCAAGTTTCAATGTTAAACTTTCAGGTTACAATTGTTATTAGAGGAGAAAAATTCGCTCCGGCGCCGGGAATCGAACCCGGGTCCTTGGTTCTACGTAACAAGCGCTCTAACTACTGAGCTACGCCGAAGTTCAATCCACAGCACCGGATCGAATCCCTCTTCTCTAGTGTTTTTCCCTATGTGATCTGACTCCATGTTCGACATATATGTTGACATATATTAGGTCAACTGCCATTATTGTATTGTATTTATTAACATTCCATGGTATTCATACATTGCTTTACACCTAGAATATGGAACAAGTCAAAAAACTTAATACTATTATAAAGTCTTAATTTATAGTGACAGTCTAGATGAAATATATACAGACGAGATTTACAATATAGTCTACTAGTACACACATAGTTTTAGTATCAATTTCATGAAGTGTTATTGAATGTCATGAATTCACCTACAGAATAGAAGGCGTGAGAAATTAGGTACTTCTTTAATTTGACCCTAAATAATATTATGTTTTGAGTTTCATTTTTTATATCGATAGGGAGGCTATTAAAAATGTTTACTGCCATATAACGCACTCCTTTTTGATAGCACGATAGACTTGCCGATGGAGTATGTAAGTCATTTTTTGACGTGTATTTATGCTATGAACTGTTGAATTAGTTACAAAGTTTTCACGATTACATACGAGATAGATTATTAATGAAAAGATATACTGACAAGCCATGGGCATTATTTGTAGTTTTTTGAAAATAGTCCTACATGATTCCCTGCACAAGGAGTGCACTCAATTGAGTAACTTGGTGGCCGGGATTTCACAGTGATATGCACTGTTGGGCGAAGAATCTACGTGGAGAGTAATTTTTTTGTCCTACAGAATACAATATGTCTGTTATGGCAACAATCGTTATTAGAGGAGAAAAATTCGCTCCGGCACCGGGGATCGAACCCAGGTCCTTGGTTCTACGTACCAAGCGCTCTAAACACTGAGCGACGCTGAAGTTCAATCCACAGCACCGGATCAAATCCCTCTCCTCTAGTGGTTTTCCCTGTGTGACCTGACTAACAATAATTGTTACCATAACAAATATATTCTGTAGGACCAAATAATTAATCTTTACGTAGATTCTTCTCCCAACAGTGCTTATTACTGTGGAATCCCGGCCACCAAGTCACTCAATTGAGTGCGCTCCTTGTATAATGGCAGTTGACCTAATATAGCCTATGTCAACATATATGTCGACGTGGAGTTAGGCTACATAGGGGAAAAACACTAGAGGAGAGGGATTCGATCGGGTGCTGTGGATTGAACTTCGACGTAGCTCGGTGGTTAGAGCGCTTGGTACGTAGACCCAAAGACCCGTGTTCGATTCCCGATGACGGAGAGAATTTTTCTCCTCTAATAATAATTGTTACCGTAACAAGTATATTCTGTAGGACCAAAAAATTAATCTTTACGTAGTTTTAGGTTACAAACCATTACTTTCTCACTGGAATTCAGGATTACACAAAGACACTATTATACAATGACTGTTAGAAAAATACGAACCTCTGCCTGAATAGGCTGTGTCTTGTGAACTGGTTGTACTTCATTATTTGCTCTACTTGCAGTTACATCTTCTATCATCTATACAATAATATAATACAATACAAATGGCTTTTGAAGAACCCGGAGGTTAATTGGCGCCCTCACATAAGTCCGCCATCGATCCCTATACTCAGCAACATTAATCCAGTCCCTACCATCATATCCCACCTCCCTCAAATCCATTTCAATATTATTGCCCTCCCATCTACGTCTCGGCCTCTCCAAAGATTTTTTCCCTCCAGCCTCCCAACTAACACACTATATAGACCTACAGTATATTTCCAGATTCGCCCATACGTTCTATATGTCCTGCTCATTTCAAACGTCTGGATTTAATGGTCAGGTGAAGAATACGATGCGTGCAGTTCTGCGTTGTGTAACTTTCTTCATTCTCCTGTAACTTCATCCCGCTTAGTCCCAAATATTTTCCAAGCACCTTATTCTCAAACACTTTTAGCCTCTGTTCCTCTCTCGAAGTATTATCTCCTGGACTAGTTCCCTCGTAAGTGGTGCCGTCTTGGTATGATTTGTGAGATTCAGACCTGTCTTTGGACAGTTGAACAAACAACAACAATTCAATGAAAAGACGAACAAAACTATTTGGAGATCAGAGCAAGCTTTCATCCTGAAGCTTGGAAACGAATTAATGAATGCGTGAACGAAGAAATAAACTAGCAAGAAAGAGAAAAAAGAAACGCAACAAGAAAACATGCAGGCAGGGGTTGCAGAAAGGGAGTGTGAAAGGAGGGGATGTAGGGGGGAGGGAAGCGCGCAAGGATGGGAGGAAGGTACAGACGGAGAAATAGATTGTAGAAAGGGAGCGTGCAAGGAGTTGGGAAGACTGAGGAATAGAAGGATAGAACTAGAGTTGAGCTTAAACGATATTTTCAAGTATCTGTGACAACTGTGACTGTGACAATTAAATATCTGTGACTTTTACCTGTGATTTTGTCACACCGATATTTTATATCGATAAGTAAGCACAATATGCATGAATTACACCGATATTTTGTCACACCGATAAAAATTAACAGGAAATATTGAAGAGCAGTGCAATGTGAATACGATTTCTCTATACACGCCACACATCAGTGGTTTATATGGGAAAATCCAACAAATAACTTATGTACATGTACCATTAACAAATAAATACTAATCTAACTGAACAGTAACATGTAAAAAGTTAACCTCATATACCAAGACGTTATATCGTAATTGATTGTAGATATAGAATCAATTGATAATTTTGTAATGTAGTTGGGTATGGAGAAATTGAGGTTATGTGATTATCCTAATCGTTTTAAAAATTGATCCTTTTTATTGTATATAATATAATGGATAAATTATTTTAAGTCGTGCATTAACATCATAATACTGAGTCATAATAAAAATTAACGAAACATAAGTATTCGGAAAAACAATGGAAAATAATTACAAAACAAAACGGTTGCTCAGACAGAATTTTACACAAGATGAAGTATTGGTAACCAATGGTATTATTAGTTAATCGTGTAATCACTATATCATTCATAATAAGATGGTGAAACTAGCGTTGAAGTAGTTTCGGCGATTTCGGATGTGAAAATCGTTGCATTTGTAAGGATTTTTTTTTTTTTTTTTTTGCGGAGAGACAGTTGCTTGGGTTAAACTAGCGCTGAGGTAGTTTCGGTGATTTCGGAAGTGAAAGTCGTTGACTTTGATTTTTTGTGGAGATTCAGTTGATCGTATATCCAAGGCATAACAAATACTAAACTAACCAAAGCTAACCTGTCACAGATTCGTATATGCAAGGTGTATATGCGTAGTACGAAGGGAACTACCTAAACGCTAGTTTAGTCGTTGATCGTATATGTCTAGGCATAATAAAAGCTTAAACCAACCAAACCTGACCTGTCACAGATTCGTATATGCAAGGTGTATAAGGGGAATACGAAGGAAACTATCTCAAAGTTAGTTTAGCCAAATAAGTTGCCCATCATATTAGCCAGTTTTGTCTCGTTCGGTTTTAATTATATAGGCCTAGATGCTGTTGTCGGCTTGTGAGAAATGCTTCGAAAGTTCGGAAGAACATAACGTTCAGAGACACGGAGTGAATTAACATGATTTACGGTTGATGCCCCTTATTTTCAAACGTAATTAATTATCCCATTTATGTGTAAGTGTAGGCCTATTTTAAAAGTGTGCAAGGGCAATGAGAACGATTTGATGGAGCAGTGTCTGCTAGATGTCAATCTTTTTGGAATTTATAAAATTGACAATTTTTGCTAACTGCCCCATAGTATTATATTTAAAAGTTGAAAATTACTTGCAAGTTGATTATTTTAACAATATCAAGATAAAAATCACTAAATATCAAGTTTAGAGCATTGATTAGGCCTATTAATTGGGGTGAAATAACACCCCACACAAGTACCAATGTTAGGAAGCACTGTGCGATTTCATAAGAGTTAATAACCATAAACAACATACCGGTAAAGAACTTATTACAAAAATAATTTTATTTTAAGTTTAATTATTTTAATTAATACTATCCTGCACGGTTCGTGTTGGAGCTATACATTAAAACTGGATCATACATAAATGAGAGAAGTACAGGACGGTAAAGTTATTAAAATAATGTAGGCTCCTGTGACTAGCCTATTCTGTTTGTAATTAATAGTATAACTAAAAAAAAATATTGTTACTGCGTAAAAATTGGGTGGAAAATACTTACACATTAATATAAATTCACAGTAATATGAAAATGTGAAGATCTCGGGGAATACATAAAATATTTATAAAGCATATATGCAGACTAAATATGAAAACAAAATGTTAGATTCATGATTATATTATTATAATGCCGCTAATAACTTTGCAACACATCATCACTTTGAAAAAAATAATATTGAACAAAATGTCACGAAAAAATAATCAAATACCACGGCCCGATTGCTGTTATTGTATCGTGCGCATGCGCAAACCCACGACGTAGAAGAGAAAATATCAGTCGCAGACGTTGCAACACACAGAATACGGAGCAGATTTCGATAGCGATATTTTGTCACAGATATTTCGCGTCATCAGTCACAGGGTTATCTGTGACAAAAAATACCTGTGACAAAATATCGGTTTGTGAAATATCGGCCATCTCTAGATAGAACAGACGATCGGCGAGTGTGATGCAGGAAAGGGAGACCAGATATAAATCAAGAATATGTGTGGAGTATTTTGGCTTCTAGGTAGAACGATTAAAAAGCGAATTTGTAGTTCTTGTAACCATAGTTCTTTCGTGTTGCTTAGGACCATTGTATTATGAAGTGAAGGAAGAGATATGACCTTGATTAGAGCATGAGCGTGTATATAATGTAGAAATGGACGAAGCCTGTGCTATATGGCGCTTCCCTTCGTGTTGGCACGGCACTCCCCGTGACTGATCTGCATTGTATCCGTCAATTATCCATCACGACACTCACTAGCAATAAGGGTTGTTTGTGCAGTTGTATTTGGTGACCTTTGCTGAGTGCATTATCGGCCCTGTTTATCGAACAGATGAGTAGCTTCGCTGTGAGATAAGTTCTATCCTTACCGTCATAGCAGGTAGGCTACGCATTTAGCTGGATTTCCTTGCTTACTGTTGGCTTGACTCATACGGACCACAACTTCGCGATTATTTTGCAGTTTTTGTGTGGTTGTGCTGTCGGAGGGACCGACCACACACGGACTTCTTTTTTGTGACCGCTTGAAGTCCTTATCGACCACAGACAACCACACCACAAGCTTGCTATTTGCCAAGAAAGCGTCTGTCGTGTCCAAAGATACAGTGTCGGCGGCGAGTGGTCGGCGTGTCGCTCTGTCTGAGTCACTCGACCACCGACAGCGACAATTCTGTGGTTGTTCTGTTAGTGCTGCTTATGATTAGGTTTTCTCCGGAGCGGTTGTTTGTACGCTTTCAATCGGAGACCTCCGGTTACCTCCGATTGATGCCGCGCAGGTTGTATATGTGCTGTGCCGCAGACATACACTTTCCGCTGAGCATTCCTTTAATCGGATCAGGTAGTGATTCAAGTCCGCTGACGTCCGCGTATCTTTTAAAATAAGTTGTAATTTGTTGTTGTTTATTCTCTCCTTTATGCTAATCTTTCTCTCTCTCTCTCTTTCTTCGGCTCTTTTTTTTGTGCTGCTTAAAGTGCTACGTTAGCTGACAGATTTTTTTTCTAGTTTTGAAATTCATAGTATATGTGGAAAGACGTATTAGTTTTATGTCATTGATCAAATTAATAACATTCAATCTAAGTGCAAAACTAACGCAAAGTAAAGCTTTTCAGTAGCTAATGCAAACATTTATACTTGAATTCTCCTAGAAACTCTCGTTTAATAGCAAACAGGGTTTGTCAATTATTATTCTAATCGATTTATTTAACGTAAAATATATTAAGGGAGCTTCAGAATGAAACAAAAGAAACGTGGGCTATCAATGGGATAAAGTTTACTGTCCAACATAATTTATTCAGATTCTTCACCGGACAGGATTGTGATTATTGTGTTAAAATGTGTCAACATTTGAACTGCCTCTTCTAAAAGCGCCACTCTTGCTCTGTAATAAAAATATAAGTGGATATCAACTTAAGGATAATTGTAATTATATTATTACCACATGTTTCTTTAGTTTCATTCAGAAATATTTTAATCTAAACCGCAATGTATAACTCAAGTTGTCTAAACAGCAAAATATAACTCAAGTCGTCTTGTAAAAATTTGATATGTTTTTTTATTGCCTCGAATGTTACGTTTTAGAGGAATTTCAAGACTTTTTCATAGACTGTGAGCCTTTGGGAACAATAGCACTATAACAATTTAAAAAGAAATCGTATCAAATTTTTTGCATAATTGTTTTCATCAAGTTCGCGATTGTGCGATCGCTTCAAATGGTCTAACAAATTCGAAGTTCCACCACCCTCAGAGTAAATTCTCCCACAAAGTTTACGATGTGCGACTTTATTATTACCTTAAACTAAATTAAAGAATTTCTATGCGACGGATATCCGATTTGGTGCCATTTTATTCCCCTCACAACTACCGTCAGTCCGTACGCGCCGGTCGTCCTTGAGCTAACTGTCGCTTCGCTCCGAACCCCCGCATCCCTCCGTATGTCCCCTGTTCCACCTACGATAGTATAGGAGATCACCGGTGGAGAGCTTTATTCGTAATCTCCGATTCCTCCGCGGTTGTAGTCACTCCGATGAGCAGCACTGTGTTCTGTGGATGATACCGACCACTCATTGCGACAGACGTCAACAATGACTTCAGTTTGTGGTCCGTGTAAGTTACCATTATCTGTTTCCATACTAATTCCTGACCTCCCACAAATGGACCACCGTTTTGTGACTGTGGTGTGGTCCATGTGAGTTGATACTTAACTTAAACCTACTTGAGTTCAACATCCAGCGTCAAACTGGTATGTCGACTATTATTGCGGTTAACATTTTTGGTTTATATAACCTTTTTTCCAAACAGTAGTGTTTATCAAATGAGAATGGGCCTATGCTACCGGAAACATCTATCGTATCTTTCATATAAGTGGAAAATAAACGATGCAATTTAAATGATACTTTCTGAATTTAGCATTTAAAATTATTCGAAAGAATGGTATGCTATAAAATTGGCTCACTTAAAAAAATCGTCGGCCTCAGTAGCGTAGTCGGTATAGCGCTGGCCTTCTATGCTCGATGCCCGAGGTTGCGGGTTCGATCCCGGCCCAGGTCGATGGCATTTAAGTGTGTTTAAATGCGACAGACTCATATCTGGCATGTAAAAGAAGTGCGGGACAAAATTCCAGCACACCGGCGACGCTGATAGAACCTTTGCAGTTGTGAGCGTCGTTAAATAAACCATAATTTATTTAAAAAAATTGCGTATGAAATAAAATTGTGATATGTTTTAAGCCTGGTAAACAATTGAAAACATCCGCCATGTTGTTTCAGCGAGCAAAAATTTCATACTTGACAGGATTTATCATGAAATTACAATTTGTTCCTCTCTATAGTCCAGGGATGCAGAACTGGGGAAGATAGGGGTGCAAGTATGGAGAAAGAGTTTGTTCCCCGTCCATAATCCCTCGGCCGGGAATTACAATCCTGTGATGTCCGCAATACATATTTCCTCTCCACCTACCATATCCAATGACGTGTGGGAGTGAAAGGAAGGGATGAGTCACGTGTTCCGGCTTGTGACGTGTGCCACAATTGGAGCACAGATTTTGCATCCCTGCTATAGTCGTAAGATGGTTTAAAATAAGATTATTATAAGGTCATTGTACTTAATACCCATAATTTCCGGATGAATAATCGAATATTATACAAGATGAACTGTAAGTAATGTCAACTTCATGGAGCTATTCTTTGAGATATTTCAAATAAAAGTTTTTAATACAATTTTGTTAGTTTTTGCTCCCTTTCCGAGATAAAAATTGCTGTATATCAAACATTTCTTAGCGTGTTTTGGGAAAGCCATTGATTTAATTCCCAATATGCTCAGTAAATCTAAGAGAGCAGTGTATTATGATAATAAATGATTGAAATAATTTTAGTCTTGTGCAGAAATGTAACTTTTCATTCTGAAAAGGAATTTTAAAATGTCCTGAAACCACCTGTCTCTCTTTCATCTTGCACCAAGTTTCGCTACCTGTGAATAAGTGATAAATTATTTTCGAGCGTAAGCCATGCACGGGTAATCGGAAAACTGGATAAACCGCGCGCGGATAATCGAAAGTATACTGTACTGTTTTCCGACTCATTTAGTTTTCTATTTGGTGAGTAGGTCGTTCTGTAAAATATCTCGTGACATCGCAAACACCTTTGATGGACAAAACTGGGTAGGAGGGACGAGGGAATTCGAGGACCAGCTTAATAGACAATAGGCTGGAGTGGATCTGGAGCTAAAGGATATTAATTATTTTGGACAAACCAGTAAGAACCATCGGGGACGGCAGAGGGCCGATCCGACGTCGAACAAACACAAGTAGCCTAGTCCTGTTTTTAAAAAACTGAGATTATAGCGATAGGTAAATTAATTATAATGTGTGTTAGTCAAGTGACGAGGGAAAACCGGGAAAACCCTGAAAGAAGAAACTCTCAACCTTCGCTTCACCCATCACGAATCGAACTTCTCAGTCGCCGGGATTTTAACTCGCATCCACTGTCTTCGTAAGCTAGCGCTCTGCCAACTGAGCTACTACGACGACTGTACCTTATCACTCTACTTTTTGTGATGTCTCCTCTTCATTATGTAGAATTTTGTTAAGTCTCATTTCGGAAGGATTCGAATTTCTCTGCCATTCAGCAGGGTTAAATCTGTCGACAAATCATTGCTACCTTTACTCCTGGGAATGTGTGGAAAGTTGAGCTAGAACTCGAACTGTTGTAATCAATACTAATACAAAATTAAAGATCCCTTGAATTAGCAAACTGTTTTCTATTGTGGCTTCCTAGACTATAGAACGTCTCTTACGTTGCAATGTTTCAGTGGCTGCTGCAGTTCAGGTCAGTTGAGATCTTTGTGCGCTGAAGGACCTGTTTGATTATTAAAAGGCTTCTTTTCAAACGTCGGCCACAAGGAATGGAGGCTTCTTGTCACGAAATAGTCACATGAGTCGGCGTAATAGTCACGTAATTTATTAAACGAATGTCATATTCATATTTTATGAAATGTTATGGAAGAATGTGAGATAAAGATTCCTCAAACTTGCGTAATTTCCACTTTCTCATTATGTGAAGTACAAAGAAAGTATTGTAGAGCTGCACGGTATTAGCACAGTCCAGTATATACAGTCACGAAGCTCAATAGGTAGCAAATATGCATCCATATTGCTGATCACTAGAATCGCTACTATCGCCTCATTACAGACAATGCGAAATAATACCGGCACAGTCTATTGTTCCTAGCACCCTCACAACTCAAGCTTCATGACTGTATAGCCTATACTAGACGGTGGTATTAGTTTTAAGATTTTCATGAAAGTAACAATTGTTCAGTTAAGCTTATACCAGAAAAGTTTGTTCTCTATATTCTCAATTTGCATACAATTTTCTCTAAAGTTACTGCACTGTTATTGATCACATTCAATATCTTTTTTTTAAATTGGTTATTTTACGACGCTTTATCAACTGTTTATCTAGCGTTTGAATGAGATGAAGGTGATGATACTAGCGAGATGAATCCAGGGTCTAGCTTCGGAAGTTACCCAGCATTTGCTCTTAATAGATTGAGAGAAAACCCTGGGAAAACCTCAACCAGGTAATTTGTCCCAACCAGGATTCATTCAGTATCTTCGTCAAATCTATGGTGCGGGGTAAGAAGGGCATAAGCCATAAATTGCAAGTTTTTAGTATAGAAAAGTTTAAATGAGGACCAATAGCATTATGATGGGCTCTAATCTGATGCCGTCTATACCATGTGATAAAGTAAATTTTTTGGGCCGTATTCATAGACATTCTTAGCCCGGACTTCCGGTGGATGGTCAGCGAACTAACGTTTTTCGTATTCATAAACCAGTATTAGCGATATGATATGATATGAATCCTATACAAGTAACCAGTCGATAGCCGCGGCTAGTTTAGCACGCTCATAGCGCGGGCTAGCGAAATGTCTATGAATAGCACCCTTTATGTTTAGATGGAGGTCATAACTTAAAACCACCACTTTCGTACTTAGGCTTTTTTTTCCGCGCATCATAGAAATAATCCAAGAAGTAGGCCTATGCAATGAAGTACCGTACTGTAACTCTTACTATTAAAATGTAATCGCTTGAAATCCGGGTACCTAAATTTCAGAGCAATACCACAGTCTACTATATACGAAGCTTGAGTTTTGAGGGGTGGTAGAAACAATAGACTGTGACGGTACTATTTTGCATTGCCTGTAATGAGGCGATATTAGCGATCCTCGTGGTGAGCAACTATCTAATGTTTGCATATTTACTACGTATTGAGCTTCGCGACTGTATATACTAGACTGTGGTAATACTACATACAGTCACGAAGCTTGAGGTGATTTTTTGCATTTCTGGCGATATAATGCTCCAAGCGGTTAGCAACTGAAGAGTATTATAATATTAGGAGCAATAAACTGTGCGATAATAGCGATCCTAATCGCTAGCAACTAATGTTCAACTGTCATTGGTTGCATATTCCCTACGTATTGAGCTTCGTAACTGTATATACTAGACTGGTAATTTACACACACACGCGCGCGCGCGCGCACACTCTCTCTCTCTCTCTCTCTCTCTGAGGAGAAGGAGAGTCTGAAGTCTTGTACCGTAGATTGAGGCTTATTGTGTTTACAACTGCTGTCGTAGGGATCGTTGTTGAAGTCCGTAGGATCACATTCCTTTAAGTATCTTAATTAACTATTTGGTGTCGTCTGTCGATTCAGTTTACACAACACTCAGTTCCGACAAAGTCCGTATTTAACTATCCTCCGTCGTGCTGAGTGTTTTGCAACCTCCTTAGAACGATGTCATCTATGCGCAAGTCAACTGTACTATATCCTGCTGCATCCTGTACTGACCTGAAACTATTGAATGAGGATAGATGAAGTTGAAATTAATTATGGCATAAGTACTCTAGTGTCCTAAGTTGAAAATTGCCCAGCATTTGCTTCAAATTGGTTAAAAAAACCTCTGAAATACCCCTCTAACCGCGCAATTTGTCACAACCAGGGTTCGAACCCGGGTCTATAAGTTTCGTAGTCAAACATACTGATCACCACTACACAGCAGTGGCCTACAAACGATCATAGTCTGTGATTAATAGTAAAGAGACGGTGTCGTCAAAATCCCGGCTTTGTTGATGTGAATGATTCCTTAAACATTTTTTTTTCTTGTCGCTCATGTGAAGTAGAGTACTCGCGTTTAATTCGTTTGATATCTTCTGGACATAGGTTTAAAAACTTTACACTCAAACGCCCGCTTGTAGCACATGCTTGCCAGCGTGTGTCCTTCCTTTTATCTGCTCTATTTGAAAGCTGTAATTTCACTTGGATCTGTTGGAAAGATGGCGAGCATTCCACATCATTTGACATTTTTTATTACAAAGACCGTTACTATGGTGTCCGTCGGACTGATTAACAAAGTAACCCGTAGGATTTAGCATGTCGCACTATTGCGTTGTGGCTGCCTTGTAATCGAAACAGAGCCATCATGCTTACTAACCCTAGAAGAGGGTTGCTTCTGCAGCCCTTCACTGGGCATTAGGGACTTCGCCCTTGTGACGCTCGGGCACAGACCTTCTATTTCATTCCCTAGAGGAAAGGTGTCCTGTCAGACCGTTAGTTCACATTTCCATTAATTAATCACTTCATGTATCTGGGCTCTGGTGTTATCAATGAATGCAGAGAGGATACGTTTTTTACTTGGTTATTTAACAACGCTGTATCAACTACGAGGTTATTTAGCATCGATGAGATTGGTGATATAGCTCGCGCAAGAAACGATTACCGAAAACCAATGGAGGCGTTGCTGTCTGTTTTGACGTGTGTATGTAGGCACGCCGAGGGGGGAAAGGTGCGAGCCGATGGAAGTACTGTCTCTTCCAAGAAGATGAACGAATGATGACATCGCTGTGGAAATAAAGAACGTAAAAAGAGAAAAATTCGGAGCTAATTAAACGCGCAACATATGTTTACGAATGAAATAATAATACCGTGCGATACAAGACATGTATTCTCATGCAATGGAACAAAATAAAGACGTAATGTAACTATCACAACGCTAGACTGATTCTATCGATGTCATTTCTCTTCCGACTGTACTCTTGAATATCATTCAAGTTATCTCGTGACCTTTCCTCTCGCCCTCTCTTCCTTATCGCAGTGTTTGATTCGCATTCCTTCCGTCGGTAATCCGTACTTGCGAGACCTATAGCGATATGATATTTGAGGAGATGAGGCCGAGAATTCGCTATAGATTACCTGACATTTGCCTTACGATTGGGAAAAACCTGGGAAAAACCCTGCCAGGTAATCAGTTCAAGGTGGTATTATTTGTGCTGCTTTTTGTGATAGTGTGCATATTATAATTAGGCTCCGTATTTCAGCTACCTAGAAACTGGAATGAAGTTGTCTGATTCGAAGTATATATGACGTCACAGCGCAGGTACAGGTACGTTCGTATGTAAAATAGTTACGCATCCTCTGCCCTCTTCCTCTAGAAAGTCAAAATCGGGACGCAGTTATAGTGAGTAGTCTTACCGATCACTGCTCTTACTAGTCGTATTATTTAAATAACTACATCTTTGTGGCTGATTGAAGGTTCATTGCAGAGGTAAAATGCCTTAGGTAAGACGCTCAAGCGTGTAATATTGCAGGGCATAATTGAGGATATTTGAACTAACATTTTCACTGTCAATATAAACAACATTTCATATAAATTGTGTAAAATAAACGTAAACGTGACAAAAATAGTGCACTGAGAGACATTGCAATACCAAAAGGGACATAAAGTGTGTTCAACGTAATCAAAGGAACCAGTAGCATCACAATCAGAAAATTATGAAGATAATAACTCGACGTTTAGCCTGGATTTGTGTAGCCTACCAAGATGTTCAGTGCCAACATTCCAATTAATAAATTAATAATCTACATTTTAGGGAATTTCTAGAGAAGTACATAGAAAATTAGTAGATTTACAGTGATGAGCGGCATGCAATATCCAAATGAAACACGAAAAAATATCAAACAATAGGAATATCTTGTACTATATCATGCACCAATAACGTCATGTGCCATTGAAAGAATTTCTTACAATATAAAATCATTTCAAGTGCATGTTCAAGTTCAGTACGTTACGAATGCACGTTATTATTCACTGCAAAGATCACGACGAAAATGAACATCACAGCTCAAGCATGTGTTTACTAGTATAGCTTCAGAATGTCGGGAGTTGACTGTACCCCACGAACATGCAGCATCCATTGCATCATCTGTGTTCGGCATACTATATGCCCAATGTGTCTTTAACTTCAGTCTTTAGGTAGCTGGAATACGAAGCGTAGTTATACTTCTTGCATAGAATGTTATATATAAAAAAACAGATTTATTTCAATGGCCAGTATATAGAAAGAAGTTTTTGGCGCTTGGTCTCTTATTGCGTAACTCCGTCCAATTGTGAATCTATTTTCAGTTAAAATCTAAACGAAAATGGCTTAAGACACTTTGGAATCTACCTCTTCAAGTTGTTAGGAGGCCAATGCCCGTGTGCACCATTCTCGATTAAAATTTGACCATGGTTAGATCGGCACTTGACCATCTTCAATACCAATTTGCGGAGTATCATTCTCGATCAAAGTTAAACAAGCGAGTTGATGATGATCAAATTTGATCACGGGTGTGGGACCGATTATCTTGAATTGAACATGGTCAAGTCGAGAACACCAAAATGGCGGCACGATTTGACGTACTTGATGGAATTGAAGATGAAATGATGTATCTTGAACACGCAAATCACTGCGGAAATAACAGAATTAGTGTTATTGTAGAAAGAGTAAGTTTGTAGATGAATAATAAAAATGTTTTTTTTTTCTCAAAATAGACTAATGTTTTATATATGTTTCTGCTTTGGAAGATCGGGACTTTACTTGAGGACAAAATATTATTTAGGCCTAACTGTCCAATTTTCTAAACATAATTATTCTATGCCGGTAATAATGTAGTAAAACTAAATGACCATTTTGTAGAATGCGAGATTATTACTTATTAGCTATAGATTTGCCGTTTGAAACTATTAGGACCTACATGACGTTTTGGACAATTGGGTTATTTACGCTTGAATTAAGAGAAATTACATGGATACCTTCCTTTCCCCCTTACTCCAAAATTCCAACCTTGTGCACACAAAATAAATTGGCACTAAAAACTTCCTTTTCGTATGCATGATGATGCGTATTCGACATACACAGACGAAGAATTTTTTTTTTATTTTTAAATAATTGTTAGCGAGGTATCCGTATACTGAAATTTTCCCAAATAAATTATTGGCACTGAAATGTGTCTTTTCGTAAGCAAGATGATGAGCATTCGACGAACACAAATCTGCTCTTTTTAGTAGCCTGAAATTTTCCCAATTATTATCAATAATCTGCTTTTCTCTTAGAGAACTTCCGTCAGTACTTTTATTCTCTAATATGGATGCAGAATTGCTGACGAGTTCTAGAAGAATTCCCACTTCGAACTGTGAGAAGTTTGGTGCTCTTTTTTTTTCTTCCATGATTATTGAAACTTGTTATTTGAAAACTGCGAGGATGTTTGAAACAGTCCGACAAACAAAAACGAAGCGATAATTGACAGAGTGCGTTCGTTCGCTGATTTATACGCGATAACCTAGCGCTCAGATGATTCTTCTCAAGCGAGCGTACCGTCAGCTGACGGTACTGAGTTGATCGAGGGAAAATGTCGGTGCACCGCATCTGTAACTTGATCATTGTCAAGAATTAACCATGTTTCCGTGATTGCTGATAAACGGGCTAGATGATCGAGAATGGTGCACACGGCCATAAGTGAACCTCTGGACCGTTCTGTTGCTCTCTGAAGGTCAACATAATTTTATTCAGAAACGCTGAAATTTCTCAGTCTGCAAGGAGGTGTAGGTCAAACCGTGTATGCTAAGACACCGTTGTTTGTTAAAGAACGAGAGATATCACTTAAATCGTCTGCTTTTGCTATGATCATGTATGCAAGATGAATGTATCGGTATTAACATACATAGCCCTATCTCGACAATTCAGAATATCAATAGCGTACATTGAATTTTACTAAGGCAACACACACAGAGCGCTGAGAGGGTTAATACTGTATTCAGTGCGTGGTGACTGGAAGTAATGGGGTGATGTGATAAAATATTCAATGCAGCGGCCTCGAGGAATTCTAAATCTCGGGCGCCCCCGGGTTGATGAACTGCTCCCGGTGGTTCCTATAGAGGGAAGCTGTACTAAATGAAGATGTCTTGAAGACTCGATAAAAAGAATGCAGGACCCGGCACGTCACTTCCTGTTTAGTTTTCCGCCGGATGTCGGCGAGTCTGGAAACTTAACAGCTAACTGCACACAGTTTGATTCGTAGAGGGTGGAGCTCGGGAAGGAGAGAGACGGAAAAAATCTTTCCAACAAAGAACCGATTTTAGTTCTTGTGGCAACTGTAATGGAATCTGTGCTCGATGCCGTAAGTGAATTCATGTGGTGACTGAGACACAGCGCAAACCATGTAGTGTGTTGATTCTAGGGTTATATAACCCTAAATTAAGGGGGTGCATTATCTTTCACAACTTAAGGGGGAGGTGATAGGTGAAATTTCTATTTTTTTTTTTTTACATTTTTCAAACTGCGTCCTTGATATTTTGTACACATAATCACGGTGTGATAGATAATGTGGTAAAGTTTTATTTCTGTGAGTCAGTTTCTGAGTTATTAATATATTTTTTTAATTTGTATAAAGCATATATGGGCACAATTTTCGGTTACGTGAGGCACTCGATTTGAAATAGTTTGTTTACTAGGAGTGGAGACTGCAGAGTAGGATGGGAAATATGAACTGCTGTGACCTGCGTCACCTTATCGTAATCGCTAAGGCGGTCAGTGGCGAATTATTAGGAAAGCTCTTGGTTAACGTGAGAGACTCGAAAACTTTTATTCCATTTGGCAAATTAATTCGGCAGCTTTAATCATAAACCTCTTTACTATTTCTCCATTATTGAATTGATTTAAATCACAGGCGAGAAATTGCGTAATTAGCCAATAATATTCCATCACATTGTCTACGTTTATTTTCTTGAATATTCTGGCGTTTATCAAGATTACTTAATAGATTTGTACGTTCTCGACCTAAAATAATTTCAGAAAATCATATTTCGTTTTCTACGCACATTTGATATATTTTTTTTATAAATTTCTTGTGGAAATAATACGTGCAAACAACATTTAATTCCTGGTACCTTTTCATGCAGCGTGTTTAAGGTATAATGTCGTATTTAGTATACTATGCAAATGTTAAGATCATACATTTTCTTCGGAATAGTACGAAAAATAACATTTAATTTGTCTTACCTTCTAATTCAGCATGTTCTTTATGATATAAGGAGTAATGTCGTTGTATATTAAATTTATTAATGCCTAATAGAGTTTTCGAGCATAACATACATCGTATGTTCTCCTCTTCTAAACAGCAAAAAAACTCTTCCTCCCATTTCTCATGAAATAATCGTTTTCTAACGCGTACACACTGCTTTGATAATGCCATTATGCCACCACTGATATTGCTTATGAAACTGATATAGGACCTGCCGACGCCTAGGAGCTACGTGAGGGAGGAACGGGGACTGTGAAGATGATGTCACTCAGAGCGGTAAGCTCTGTGAAGGTCAGTGAGGCACAAATTCTCAAGTGAGGCACGATGCCCACCCATGGTATAAACGATGCGTCAGAAAGAACGGATGGATTTCAAACTATCGATATGCAGCGAGGGGAGGGATACAGTGAGGGGGACCACGACTGTTGTGTCAGCCAGAGAATGCAGTTTCAGTTGAGAACATGGTGTTGGTCTGACGTACAACGTGCTTTCATCGTAGAGACATTTTTGAAAAATGAAGAGTCTGTTATCGCCACTCAGGACTCATTTCGACATCGGACGTCACGCTAGGATTCCAACTCGGAATACAATTTTGCGGTGGGTGGCTTCATTTCGTACCACAGGTTCAACATTAAAGAAGAAACCACCTGGACGAACACGGAGCGCGTGTACACTTGCAAATGTGGAGACAGACAGTAGGGTGTCCGGCCACCTCAACGATCAGCCCGCAAACATGCTATTGCACTGAGATTGTCCGAGGCCACGGTAAGATCTCGCGCCCTGCGACTTCTTTCTTTGGGACCATTTGAAGGCGTAAGTTTGTAAACATCGATCACATGTACTGGACGAACTGAAGACAGCGATTCGTGAAGAAATCTTGGCAATTCCACCAGCTATGACTGTGAAGGTGATGGCGAACTTCAAAAAACGTCTCGATGCATGTATTGAAAGCCAAGGACATCGTATGGATGATGTTTTTCATAAATAAACTGCATTTATTGGTGAATCTGTTGATAACAATACATTTTTTTTATGAATCCTTATAATTTTCTTACCATGTGAAACCCATCCGTTATTTCTGACGCACCATGTATTTAAAAATGAAATGTGTCGCTCAATATTTCAGTAAAATGTATGGATTTTTTTTTTTTTTTTTTTTTTTTTGCAAAATCAGTGGCATATTTAGAAAAACATCACGCATTAGTTTTCCTATATCTTTACTACAAAAAGGAGAACGGTTTATATGACCACTGAATACCAAAAAATATAAGTTTTCCATTGCCACTATAGATACTAGGGTCATACTGAAAGTCATGAGCAACTTATTGTTAAAAATATTAATTTTTATTTTTTTTTTAGACAAACCAGGTACATCACCTCAAACTACAGATTTTTCTGTCACTTTTCAACATAGTCTCCATTTCTTTGCACACATCCCCCCCCCGTTCTGTAAGTTTGAAAATTCTGTTGCTGGAGAAGTCCGTTTCATCTTCCCGAAGACAGTGACGCACTGCTTTCCAGATGTCCTCCAGCGTCTCGTAGCGTTGGCCCCGCAGCTGCTCCTTTACAGAACCGAAAAGATGGTAGTCGGAGGGCGCCAAGTTGGGACTGTAGGGAGATTGGGGAAGAGTTTCCCACCCAAATGTTCTGATTTTCTCCACGGTGACACGATCAGTGTGAGGCCACGCGTTATCGTGTTGCAGGATGATCTTCTTTCCAAGGCGTCTCATGCAATGCACGACGGAGCTTCAAGACTGTTTGAATATAGCGGACAGCATTTATGGTCTGTTCAGGTTCAAGAAATTCAACCAAAATTCATCCCAGTAGGCCTACTCATCAACTCTTTCCTTGTTGCGTTCAATGAAGACAGTTCGAGGGCGATCTCTACGAAGCTCATCTTGGACGTTCGTGTTCCCATCTTCAAAATGTTTCACCCATCTAACGCTGCTGGCGCCCATGCACGCATCTCCGTAATTCTGGGACCGGATATATAATAAACTGATAATGTCAAAATTAGGCTCAGAAAATGGATCTGGGTGTCACAAAGAAACATTAAATTTATTTTGATTACATACATTTTAATTATCAGTTCATAAACTCACCTATTTATTTCAATCAGTAATGCAACTACATTTAATATTTTTTTACAGAAGCAGTAACCAGTAAAATGTTTTATTGAGATTGTTAACCCTTAAACTGACAATGTAGGTCTATACTAAAGGATACAACCGGTTAATAGGCTATATGCTATAATTTTAATAGAACAATAGAAAAAAATGGGTAGGAAAATTAAAATTTCACAATACTATAGGCTAATATTGTACAAGATATAAAAATATGGGCATTGCGATAGTTGTTTTCTTTACGGTCCGGCAAGGTTTAATATACTAGTGTGAGAATTGAAGCTTTGCCAAGTTAAGGGTTAAGCAGTGTACCAAATTTTAAATCAAGAGTGACAATGGCTGGAATTATGCGTTCACAAAAAAGGAAAAACATTCTAGTACACAACGGTTTTTCGTATCGATTTTATTCAAAGAGCAAAAATGGTAATGAATTATATTGGAGATGTATGGAAAGAAGCACCTTTACGCGAGATGTTTGACCAATGCTCATATGGATAACTTACATGTAGATAAACCAAGTAGACATTTAATTTTATGGACATTTATATAAGTGGACATTTAATTTTATGGACATTTATGTAAGTGGACTTTATATTTGTGGACATTTATGTAAGTGGACATTATATTTGTGGACATTTATGTAAGTGGACATTTCTGTTTGCGGACGTATTAAAATGGACATTTTAACCTCCAACCTGTATGTATCTTGCCAAGTTCAAGTTTACTAAGAAACATTAGTTTCTATCACGTCCATTATTACTGTACATTATCTTTCGAAAAGCGTTGAGTGCTGAATTATGTACGACCAAATTGCAATTATTATTTCATAATGATGGCTAATGGAGCTTGAGAACGAGGGAGCCGTCGCTTTCCGAAAACGTTGCTCATCCCCTGAAGGCTTTCGAGAGGCATGGGGTAGTGTGACCGAAATCCTTAAGATTTGCTAACAGTTCTTCACTTTCCTAGGAAGAATTATTTATCTCTTTGGTTTACGGAGCTTGAAATTGTATCCGACTTATTAAAATGCCAGATTTCAGTAAAGTGCGCTTTGTAGTAAGAGTTGTGAACGTTAGAGGTCTTGTCGGACTCAGCGGCATTATAAGATTAATAAAGAGGAAAAAGATCAAAGTAAGAAACGAGTGGAGAAAATGAAGGGAAAAGCGCACAAAAGATGAAAAGAAAGGTAAATTGAATAAGAGTGGAAAGAAGGACCAGAATTGAATGCAGCGCTCCAGGCCCGTTCTTGCTTGGCATTCAAAACCCACGGATTCAGTTCTGCCAGAAGCTGGCTTCTTTCCTTCCTTCTAGTTGTATTCATCTCCCTGGGTGCCTTTACTGCAGTAATCTCGGGAGATGGCCGGTGTTCATTTTACAGTTCAGAATATATATTCTTCATCAGTAAATTAAATCTCCGCTGGTTATTTTACGACGCTGTATCAACATCTAGGTTATTTAGCGTCTGAATGATATGAAGGTGATAATGCCGGTGAAATGAGTCCTGGGTTCAGCACCGAAAGTTACCCAGCATTTGCTCGTATTGGGTTGAGGGAAAACCCCGGAAAAAACCTCAACCAGGTAACTTGCCCCGACCGGGAATCGAACCCGTGCCACCTGGTTTCGCAGCCAGACGCGCTGACCGTTACTCCACAGGTGTGGACAAATCTCCGCTGGCCCCGAACAATTGAAGCGAAATGAATACCCGCTGTCCTCATTGTCGTCGGAAGTACTCATGTGATTTTCAAGTCATAAGAGCAGATACCTTATTGTAACTAATATTCTCAGCGAATAGGGATTATAAAGAATGGACACTTCGCGTCGGTACCTTTGATGTAGCCGGACTGATTTCAATGACCTTCAACCCAGCTAGAGCGTGAGATTCTGCTTTCTCCCTAGAGTTGGCGCTGACATCACACCAGCTAGCAGTCGACACAGCGGAAATATAACACATAATATAATTAATACATCTAGGTACATTATGTACTCAAATAAAATAAATTGGATCCATAAAATAATAAATCCGTCATTAACTGTAATGACTAGACTCTAGAGTTCCTTTATAATGAGAGTTGAGACGTTGACCCCAACAACAATTAAAATATGTAATGATTTGATAGCACTGAAAATGGAAAAACAAAACTCTTATGAGAAGTAAAACCATATACCTATATTATATTATATACAAATATTAAACGAATTTGATACATAATTTTATAATGTATTATATTATTTTATAATATAATTTATTATATCTGAAATATAAAAAAATATTATTACAACTAGTTTGTCACTGAGAAATAAGGAAAAGCTGTTAACTTGAATTTATTTCAAGCAAAGCGTTACTGGATTATGCAATAAGGTAGGCGATGTTTGGATCCTGTGTCTCAACTCTATTCTCAATTATTATCTTAGCCTATGCTGGATTACACTAACCTCTAGCGCTTCAAAGTAGAACTAAACGCTGGCGCACAGAGAAACAAAACACAGGAAAATTCGCTCAGTGTCCATTCTTTATAATCCCTATTCGCTGATATTCTACTGTTAAGATAATTTCCTTTTAACGAAAATTTTAATAATTTTGATCCACAGAGTTCGTGCGCGCACATTCACTCGTTCATTCAAGTAAAATAAAGTTATAACCAATTGTCTGCCATTCGTAGCTCCCTCGCTGCTATTCACTGCCATATCCAAAAGGAAAAAAAGTTGTCACATGTACAAGTTTCTTTGTTTATGCAGTTTTCTTAATTGCTTAATTTTAAAATGTCCATTAAATGTTTTCAATATTTCTTCTTTCAGGGATTTTGTAATAATGTTTTCTTTTTGTATTCCAGTATTGACTGATTTCATTGGTTTGATTGATTGATTAATTGATTGATTGATTGATTGAATTGGTGGTTGGATTCATGAATTGTTTGGTTGGATTGGATTGATTTTAGATATTTATTCTCGACCATGCCGAAATGTAGTAATTATACACCTGGTAGCAGTCCTTTAATGCATGTCATTAAAGTACACCTATTCATTAAAGTTCAGGTTTTCGATTATTCTCGGATATGCAATCGAAAGACAACTATCGAAATGTCACGGAGGCTGGAAATCCAATACTGTCGCAGAAGGTTATGTTCTGTTACTATAATAATTAGCGTTAATTGTAAATAATATTCAAATAAATTCAATTTATCATCTCGTTTTTCAATGTCGAATTCAATTTCAAGGTTATATCAACACTAATGTATATCTTACTCTCTAGATTATATCAAGGTCGTCGACATTCGTTTCCCGGAAAAAATCAATACTTTCGCGTCTGCGCACATCTCACAATTCATGAGGTAGGCTATTGCAATCACTCACATAACAATAACATGAATACTTATGAATAATTTCAAGTTAGAAATATGGTCGAGCATAAAAAGTCGTATGAAACTTGTCTATAATGCTAATTAAGACGCTCGTATGAAAATTATGAAACTCGCTTGCGCTTGTTTCATAAACATCCTCGCGTCTTAATTACTATCATTATAGGCTCGTTGCATAATGTACTATTATTGAATATGTTTCAGTAAAAATGGCTTATCAAGATTTAAAACAACAACAAATATTTAGACATATAAATAATTCTTTGATGCTAATAATATATATTGCTAATGTTTTCGCCTATTTGGCATCTTCAGGCATAAATTCAGTATCTCATATAGTACATTGGAAAATTTTGATGGTATTGGCATATTCATAAATAGATAATTAAACAATCTAAAACCAAAACATATTAAAACACAGTATAAAAATTAACATAATAGTTGCGTTATTTATTGCATAATTAAATTATTTAATTGTAAATGATTAAAACTAAACAATTAGTTAAAAACTGGTCCAGTTTTTGCATTTGAATTGATTTGATTGATTCCTTGGATTGATATGATTTATTGCTTGGATTGATTTTATTTGATTAATTGATTGTTTGTTTTGGTTAATTTAATAATAATAATAATAATACTAATAATAATAATAATAATAATAATAATAATTTATTGCTAGAATAAGGATACATATTATTTTTTATATCTGAAAATCACTCATCGCCAAGAGGAAAGTTTGTAATCCATTCTTCCTGACCGGACGCTATGAGAGATGCGAATTATGTTACAGCGTTCAAAATTCTTGCATATTTCCTTTTTTATCCTTGAAAATGTTTTAATTAAGGGGAGAGGATGGTATTTTTTTTTTTAACTTTTTCCCTGTTTGGTGTAAAATATTAATTTTTTTTTATGTAGAGAGCTCATAACTGTAGCAACTCAACCAAATATAAATATTGTGAAAAATATTATTTGGGGGCCCAAATTTGAAAAAAAAAATATATATATGTATATACCTAATGCAGAATTGTACTAAAACCGATATATCTAAACCGTCTTTAAAAATAGATTCAAACAGTTTTTTGCAATGTATTTGCAAAAGCATGTTCTACAAACTGTCTGTAACAGAATTGTGGTATTAGTCCCTACGTTTGTAAAATAAACAATTAAAAATTAATAACACTTTTCTGATTTCCTTTCTTGCAAACAAACGGACGTATGTTTAAAATGAAATCAATTAACAAAATTCTGTTATATAGAAAAGTTTCCTAATAGTCTAAAGAATGTGTGTTCTAAATTTCATGCATGTATCTTTAATAGTTCAGAAATTATATCCATTTTTGTCTGGCAATGTAGCAAAAAAAAAAAAAATGAAGTTACTGGAAACCGATAAAAGCGGGCGTGTGATTTAAAAATCTATAGCGCAGGAAGTTTAAAAAGGACTTCTCAACATCCGATAAGGATACAAATACCCACAAAATGTTATGCAATGCATTTCACACACATCAAAGGGTAATTTAAAGAATTTTTTTTAAATTTAATTTACCAGAAACAAGAATAAAATTTGGCGAGTGATTTAAAAATCCATAACGCAGGAAATTTAAAAATGGCGACTCAACATCCGATAAGGGCACAAATACTAACAAAAAGTTATGCTATGCATTCCACACATATCACAGAGTATTTTAAAGATTTTTTTTTTAATTTACTCATTTTTCACCAAAAAATACCATCCTTTTCCCTTAAAGGATATAAACGAGTTAATCTGGTTATACTTCGGTGTGATCAAAGAATTCGCGCAGCTTTCAGCGGAACCAAGGCGTGAGAAGCTTCGGTCTAGCAGATGTCGGCAGTTGATATTTATAGAAAACGAGAGTTTTCCTACTTCACGTAAAATCCGGCCCTGCGGAGTATGTTTTTACAAGAATGGAAAATGAAACGTACACAACCGCTGTGCAAAGAAAGACGCCATCAGAATTGATGACGGAGTCGCAGCGTCTTACTGAGACACGCAACCCCGTCTTGGCTGCTAAGAGCATGGTTCAAGCAGTAATTTTATTATATGACTGATTGCATTCCCACAACCCGCCTCAGAAGCATCTTCACTTACTACACGTTGTCAGGAAATCGTGAGAATCGAATTATAGACTTGTCTTGATCAAAGATTTGAATAATTTGGAGTTTATAATCGTACGTTTCAACTGTAGCCTGTGGAATTTTTGGATGAACTTAGAAAGCTTTATCACAAGCCGTAATTTAGCCTAAGGCTTCAACAATGTACAGTACGGTTATTTAGTCCTGACAGTCGTCGGCGATCTGCGCCTGGGTCAGGCGAGTCCATTTAGTTACGCCAAGGAGTGTTTGGGTTATTCACTCGCTTGCCTTCGGAGCGATCGAATGTCATGCATGAGGTAGAGCGGTATGTTTCCAGTAAAATTAAGCTGTACTGCATTCCTTTACCGACCGCTCGCCCTTATCTCCACTCCGGAACTCTCCCCACTCCTATTACTTCCCCTCTTTCGCGTCGCTGAGCTGTCAGGACTAAATAATCGGTCTGTAGATGATGACCTTTCTAGGTCCTGGTGACGAAACTTTTAAACTATTTCGAAGAATCGGAGGTGTTGCATCTCAAGTAACGGTTGAGAAAACGATATCATTCGTCACAACCAAATCTTGATTGTTTGGCATTTTCGAAAATCGAACCCGGGATGAATATTTAAAATCAGGCGCATAATTGCCATTTATTTCATTAAAAAAAAATTACTTCTCGGATATTTTTTTCCACTTAAAACTACAATGATTCCCTGCAGTAGGCCTGTTCTATATTTAATTCCAAGAAAATTAGGAAAAACATAATAATCTACACTACATTCTACACGAATGAGTAATCCCCTCAGAATTAAAAAATAATTATAAAAACAATAGCCACCGTTTCTGGCGCGTGAACTAAGTAATGAGAACGTTGAGAGAGAATATCTTATCTTTGCCACATTCTGTGGGCGAGAAAGCTGACAACTGTGATTGGCATATTGCTGACGTCACATCTGTTTGGGAAGTGGTACCACTCTCAGCCACAGTGGCAACAAATGCCACTGACTGGACAATGCTGAAGGACACACCCCAAAACGCAAAGTGCGAGTGTCTAGCTTTTGCCGCAGTCAGTGGACAATAAGACTGACAACTGTGATTGGCAGATCGCTTACGTGACGTATTGGGTGGTACCGTTCTCAGCTGCACTGGCAACAAATGCTCATTGACTGGATTTATACTCCAGGGCACGCGCCAAAAACACTGGCACTGGCTGCAATATATTACGCATGGATGAGAAATCCTTGCTTAGTTCGCAGCAGACTGAGGTGAACAGCACGCATACAACACCCCAGAGGCGCACTGTGGTTGTCTCTGTACGTTCCGTGACGTCGGACACGGAGGATTATATAGTAGCTAAATTATTTTATTCATGTATGTCTTTCGACTAATAGTTCAACAAAATTAACTACAAATGATTAGGGTTGCATTCGCAACATTGTAAAATTAATTGTTGTGTAACGCGTAAAACCTAAAATGATAAAAATGCGCCATTTTCATGATGCTCAATCTTTGGTTGTTTAAGTGCATCTTTGGCCATCTCTTTTTATTTATCGTAGTTATTATTATCTTTGTCTCTGTTTCTTACAAATGACTATAACCTAAAAACTAAGGGCCGTATTCATAGACATTTTTAGCGCGGGCTTCCGGTGGATGATCAGCGTTTTTCGTATTCATAAACCAGTGTTAGCGATATGATATGATTTGAATTCTGTACTAGTAACCAGTGGATAGCCGGGGCTAGCTTAGTACGCTCGTAGCGCGTGCTGCGAAATGTCTATGAATAGCAACCTTAGTAACTTACACTAGCAGGCTTTGTTTCCTTGGTAGATATAATTTGTAAAATATTCTAATTTTATTTATCTTTTGCAGGTGAGCACAACAGCAGTTTAACAGAAAACGTGCGACACTGTGAAAGAAATTGGTCACTTCCTCTCATGCTTTTCTTACGACATAAGGTATGGCATGCTTTATTCTGTACATAAACATGTAATCATATTATTGTGCTCCAACCACGAGAAAGTCTCCGCCGGATGAGACGAAGGAGGGTAATGCTGTGAATGAATGTTGATGTCATAAGATGTCATAAGGTCACACACGTGGGTACTCTTATCTCTATTGGCTAGCTCTCACAGCACAAACCATAACATTGATACAGACATATTGATACTACCCTAGTTACAAAAATAGATCACAGTTAATCTCCTGGTCTTTTAATCTCTTCATACAGGAAATAACATACTCGTATGCAGGAGAGCGCATGGTTTTTAAACTGGCGTTATAACGGTAATATTATTTATCTACTTCGTTCCAATAGATGAGGCAATAGTAAGCACATTCTTTTCACGGTTGATCTCCTGGTTGGAGAACAGTATAACTACTTGTAAACTCATGTAAAGTCGTCTTTGATAATCTAGTGGTTACTGTACAACACTTGGAATCGAGGTTCGTGGGTTCAAACCTTTCGAGAGCAGATGGATTTTAACGGGCGATGAAATCTTAAGCATGGCTTCACTTAGGAGTTAAGTAAAGGGGAAATGTGATGTCATAAATATAAGACACTTAAAAGAACTCTGTTCTTGATAGTGTTTAACTGAAATATTGCTACTGTTAACTACTTCAAAGACAAAACTTTCTTTCCTTAAGTGAATGCCATGCATCATGCTAGTCACATAGTAAAAGGTTCCTGATATTTGTGGGTACTTAATACATCTCAATCTACAACGAGGACTGGACTGATTAGATATCTGAAATTTGAAAAGTGACGACGAAGATGATGGTAATATTAATAATAATAATAATAATAATAATAATAATAATAATAATAATAATAATAATAATAATAATAATAATGTGATGATTATGATAATGATAATTATAATAGTTCTCTTCTTCTTGCCTTCAAGTATTAGGCCAAATGGCCTGTTACGATCTCACAGTTGAATTTTCAATCCAGCGCTTCTTTGGACGACCGAGAGATCTCTTCCCGTTTGGACAGTAGTGGAGCATGACTTTTGGGATTCTATCTCTATGCATGCGATGCAGATGATTTATCCAGTTGTTCTGATAATGTTTTACGTGATTAATTACAGGTTATAGTTGTAATTCTTCCATTACATCTTCATTGCGTTTGTGATCCCATTTCGTATATTTCATAAATTTCATTTCATTAGCCGTTTTTCTGCTTTCATCTTTCTTCCTTAATGTCCATGCCTCACTGCCGTAACAAAGTACAGGTCTCGCCAAGGTCTTGTATAGGCGAATTCTAGTATGCCTTTGTACTAGGGAAGGTTTCATAATGTTGTTAATTATTCCCATTGTTTTGGTGTATTTAGAAATTTTCTGTGAAATGTCTACTTCATCGAAAAACGATAATGTGTATCCGAGATATGTAAAATAATTTACTCTTTCCAATATTTTTGAATCTAAACATATTTTGCTAGGCACAGGGTATTTTCCGCAGAAGGCCATAATTTTAGTTTTTTCTTTATTGATTTTCATATCATATTTAATTCCAATTTTGTTAAAATTAAAAATTGAACGTTGTAATTCATCTTCTGAGGATGCCACCAGAGCTAAATCGTCTGCAAAAAGTAATGGATCTATTTGTAAATGTCTGTTGAGTTGTATATATCCATGAGGCAATTGGTTCCATTCTCTAATTATTTGATTCATATATATAATAAATAGCAACGGTGAAAGGCCGCAGCCTTGTCTTACTCCTGTATGAATTTCTGTCCAATGCGATAATTTATTGTCACACCTTACTGCAATTAGATTTGTTTTATAGATATTATATATGTTTGCTATAAATTGTTATGGAACATGGTGTGTGGCTAATACATTTAATGATTTATTTCTGTTCACCCTATCAAATGCTTTTTCCAAATCAATGAAAGCAATATGTTTTTCTAAGTTGAATTCCCGGTGTTTTTCCATCAGTAATTTTAATGTAAAATATCCATCGCAAAATGGTCTTCCCTTTCGGAAGCCATTTTGTTCTTTTGCTCTCAAAAAACCTGGAAATTAGAATTAGTAACTAATTAGTTAAATTTATAAAAGAGTTATATTACCGGTTGTTCTGTATGGTTATAAAACGTGCATTTATATATAAACTGGTTCATGGCCGGTTTCACCAAGCTCCTTTAAATTAGCACAAACGACTTGTCAATAAACGGATCATTTAATTTTAACGAGATCTTTAAAAATTGACTGTTTCACCTTGCCTCGTTTCTTTAAACTTAACGTGCGTTTACTAATGTGGGGATTTTGTACTTATATTGTGCATGTTTTATTTCTCATACGACCATGGCTTCGAAATCGCGAATTTCATTGGTTACATATGATCACTGCTGACTTTGTTTGAAATGAGGAAACAACCATAGACAAACGTGTAAGAGGCTGTAATTTTAAGAACATCTAAAAGTTCTTATTCTTGATATTTTTCCTAAATACAGTATGTTGTCATACCGTAATTTAAAAAAAAAAAAAAAAAAAAAAAAAAAAAAACCAAATGCTTCCAAATGTAAATAGGAATGTAGAGCAGTTAATTTGTAACTTCTAAAGGAAATATAAGAAAATTTTGCGGATGATAAGGTAAACAGCTTCAGAATTGATGCCACAATACAGTTATTATTAGACCTAAATTTAGGATGGGAAATCACCTCTTCCATAAATTGCATACTACGTTTATACTGTATGTCATGTAGATTTATGTACCCTGTAACAATTTTGCCCTGCTTGTGTGGTAGAATTCAGAAGAGGTGTCATTAAATTGGACTTTAAGGGGTGTCCAGTGCATCCTAAAACCAAAATCTCTTTGCACCCTTTCCATTTAAAAAGGCATCCTCTTACACCTTTGGAATGTTGTGCTATCGTGTACTGACCGTAACATTATCTTAAAACGAGAAGAATCTGTTGAAGAGGCATTAAGTGGGTTATTCCTATCTGTCGTATTCTACCCTATTACAATTTCAATAAACTAGCGCTGAGGTAATTCTGCTGATTTCGGAATTGAAAATTGTTGAATTTTATTTTTTTTTTTTACGTGGAGATGCAACTGATCGTATATATAAGGCATAAAAAACCTAAACTAATCAACCTAACCTGACACAGTTTCGTATGTGCAAGGTATATAAGCAGAGCACGAAGAAAACTACCTCAGCGATAGTTTAGTCACAATTTTTATGCGGAACTTTACAGATGAAATTGTTTGAATATTGAATGAAAAATAGGATCTTTTGGCCATATTACTGACAGGCGATATGACTGGAACATGTAGCCTACACACTCTATCGTTGTCAATGACGACAGAAAATTTAGCTGTAGGCCTATTATAAAGATAATGAATGTATTGTGGTCGTAATGTTGATGTACGTCTGATACTTTATTCACATATCTAGACAATACAGCTTTTGACATCCCGTTCATATCACCAATTACTATTTCAAAACTTCCCGTAATATTATCTTAAAGCGAGAAGAATCTGTTGCAGAGGTATTAAGTGGGTGATTCCTATCTGTCGTATTCTAACCTATATTCAGTTTCTTCTAGAATCATTCTTATTACTTATTTCCTTAATGTGTAGCTTTCGTGAAATTCTTTATCGCCTAAATCTTCAAAATGATTATTTCAAGTGTTATTACAACACATAAAAGTTAGCCGTTATGTTGCAGAATTTCAACATCGAATACGTCCGCCATGTTGTTGACTTCTTAACCCATCGTTACTGCTTTAACGCGACGAATTAGGTCCTAATAAATTAACGATGAGTTTAAAGATGCGTTAGCAATAGCGATGTTTGGTGAAACACAAAAATTGACTAACGTGTCATTAAATTATTTAACGAGACGTTGTAATGATAACGAAGGTTGGTGAAACCGGCCATCAGTGTTGGGCAAGTTATGACTAAGAATATGACGTTGCGCGTAGTCTGGAAAATGAATCCAACTTCAGACGTGCCATAAACTGTAGTGAGATCGCTTTGTCTGGTGGAATAGGGAAAACAACGCGCCTATGAATACTGCCAGTATACCTTTAGAGCAGGTTGAGGCTTTGCGAGAAGCATTCAGGCGCAGTCCCCCCGAGTGAGTCAACTCCTCTAGCAGTGGGGAGCAGCAGATGTCAAGGTCAAGCGTTACGAAGTGCTTCGCAGACGTCTTAAAATGTATGCATACAAGATGCAAATTATGCAGGCATTGCGTGACACTGACAATAAAGCAATTAGTGGTTTTGTTTTGAATGTGTTATACAGAATAAACTCACAATCAGGATGATAATTTTCATGCAATGAGTTCTGTTTTTAGATGAACAGACATATCATTTATGTGAGTGTGTTAAACACCGTAAAGTACGATCACACGTCGCTACTTTTGCAGCGCTGCAGTACAAAAAACTGCGCAACTCTTGTACTGCGACGTGTGAACAACGGTGCAACCCGAAAAGTAGCGGCTGCCGAACCTGCTGCCCACTACTTTTCCATGCTGCGCGCAACTTAAAAGTAGCGGCGTGTGAACAGGGTTCTCAGGGTTGCAGCCGCAGCATTTTTGACATCGGTTTTGTTGGAACTTTTGCTGCGGTTGCAACCAGTGTTACCACCCAAATGTGCCAATGATACTTTTATTGCTTGGATATATTTTAATGTTAAATGTGATGAAAATAAATTATTTGTAAGAGTTATTAAATACACAACACAGTCGGAGCATAATTGGTGACGATATAATTCATTTTTTAAATTTTCCGTAGCGTAGTTCCAAACAGGAGGGTTGCCAACATTGATTACGTGAATATGCTGTTGGTTATCATTTAAGTATATAGGCGTTTTTAAAAGCTTTATAGTAAAAATAATGTCAATTTCTGAATACTAGATACGACAGAAAAGCAAATAATAGATAAGGAAGCTTTCACATGAGTTTCTTAATAATGTGAATATAACCACAAAATGTATATTGAGAAGTCAACACTGAGATGGAAATCTGCAGCATGACTGCGGCTGCAAAAGTAGCGCCTTGTGTGTGAACAGACTCGCAACCTCCAGTTGCAACTTTTGCTGCACTCGGGTTGCGCAGCACGAAAAGTAGCGTGGAGCGCGCTACTTTTGGCTTATGTGTGAACACGACACGCAACTTTTGTAGCTGCAATATAAAAGTAGCGCTGCAAAAGTAGCGACGTGTGACCGTACCTTAACGTACGAATGTGGACTCTAAGCCGCCTTATTTATTTGGTGAAGGACAGTTCTAAGTCACTCACGTATAGTGCAACTTTATGTACGAAATTTTTTCTTCTTCTGAAAATTCAGTGACCTCGATTATGTAGATTGACTTGTTTATCACTTCTCTTTACTATGATCTATTCTAGGTAGTCGATCGCATGGTCACTGACGTCACCAGATATGATTGCCCTCTAGGCTTTTTCATACAAACTCGTGAAAGGTATAATTTATACATGGGTCATTCCACGAAAATATAAACTTCCATGTCCATATGCGAAACTATCCAAATCGTATCATGTGATATATGTATGAAATCCTCTAACTCTCTACTTTTCGGATATGAAAACCGTTTTTAGAATGACTCTTTTCGGGTTCTCAGCCAGGTAAGTTGGAGATTTTCTTCCAAGCTTTCGATGGCTAGCTCTGCCATCTTCTTCAGGGAATGAAGTGATGTGGGACCATGTCTAGCCGGTATATATGCAATAGTAAGGCTTCCCGCTGCGGGCCAATCAGAAGCTAGTTCCTAGTCCCTACCGCCAGGCGCATTCTGGTTGGTGGAAGCGGTAGCCAATCAGGAGCTAGCAGGTCCACATCACTTCATTCCCTGAAGAAGATGGCAGAGCTAGCCATCGAAAGCTTGGAAGCAAATCTCCAACTCACCTGGCTGAGAACCCGAGAATAGTTATTCTACATCAAACGCCGGGAAAGCCTCAAGTCATATACCTTATTTTATTTCATGGAGTGCAGTTTCATAGAAAGGACTTTGCCGACAGACCTTCTACTGCCCCCTACTAATTGGTTGTCGTAAATAAATGTCTTCCTTACTGTGCCGGAAATCTTGTCTTCGCCTTTCAGTAACCAATCACAACCCTCGTTCACAAGAATTGACAGGCTCCCGTCAAATCCACGTGGAGGCAGAGTTGTCGCATCTTTTCCGAATTCCAAGAATCCCTTCAGTCTGACTTCGATGGTCACCAGGATTGTGGCAACTGTGCAATGTTGGGACGAGGGGACAGGATGGAATTATCAGAGTTGTTTGTGTAGGAAGTCATAAATCTGTAAGCGGGCGTTCAAAGGAGCCACCGAACTGCACTCCTTGAAATAAAATAAGGTACACAAAACCATTTGTGCATGGGAAAACGGATATTGAAGTAAATTTGAAGAATTGTAGTGGAAGTAATTTATATTGCGAAAGTTGACAAAAATGCATTAAGTTTAATTGATCATATAATGCTTAGAAGTTATGATTTAATAACGGGACCAAGTTCACAAGGAACTTTAAAGCTTTCCTTGTCATTAGAGTGCCCAGATTGATTAGAAAATCTTATGTAATTTCAGTCGTTGGTATCTAAAGGTTACTCTATTGCAGGCATGCCAGAAATCAGACTCTAAATGTGCAGTTATGTGCGCGGATCGCCGGTCTGTGCACACTGCATCAATCAAGCGTTGCTCTTTCCCGTTCTTAGCTGGAGGGGTGTACAATAATCTATTCTGCACTTCTAGGGTTGGATTAAATAGATATTTGGACATTATAAACACACTTAGCAGAAGGAAAAAAAAACACGGTTATTATCAGTGTCTATATTTGAACATTGTAATACAAGAAACTTTAGGCTTACTCAGTTATACTTCACAAAGTTGTGGTTTGTAAGGCATAATTTATTGATATGATTTTTATACAGTATTTGAAGAAAAATATTGCAGTAATTTCGAAACAACAAGAAACGAACAAGTATTTCATTTTACGTAGTAGGTACTAATTATTTTAAAGTAATAGACCCTACTCTTTCATCGTTAACGATACAACAGGCCAACACAGCCAACCATATATGTGAAAAAGTAATATAGTGTATACAGTGTTTTACAGTGTTTTTATAGTGTATATATTTATTTGTTTTTTATTTGTTTATAATTATGTGTTATAATGTTTTTAACATAATTTTATTGTCCTATACGGGTTTTTCAAAAGCTAGAACTTAACAGAATCACAATAACCAACCACATACTGCTTATAGTAAACTAAGAAATCATGAAAGGCCATACACAAGTGAACAACCCACAACATAATTAAGAAGCTAGGGCTTCACAACAAACAATGACATAGGCCCCATATCTGAAGATGACACACACCGAGTGTCGAAAACGTTCATATAAATCCAAATATTAAGATAAGCACAGGTGGTAAACAAAATTGATATTATAATACAGTGAGCTTATCGGCATCTCCAAAATGAAACTAAGAAACTTTCATTTTAAAATAACTGTTGGCTGAGGAAAACATTATAACAATTATGTTATATGATTCGTAATTTCTCTTCTCCGTTATCTGTGAACTCCTCACTTTATTTATCATAACTCATTCACAGCCAAATCGGCACCCGTACTAAAACAAAACCTGCAGCAGATACTGTATAGCATACATGGGCACAATTTTCGGTTACGTGAGGCACTCGATTTGAAATAGTTTGTTTACTAGGAGAGGAGACTGCAGAGTAGGATGGGAAATATAAACTGCTGTGACCTGCGTCACCTTATCGTAATCGCTAAGGCGGTCAGTGGCGAATTATTAGGAAAGCGCTTGGTTAACGTGAGACTCTCGAAAACTTTATTCAATTTGGCAAATTAATTCGGCAGCTTTAATCATAAACCTCTTTACTGTTTCTCCGTCGCTGAATTGATTTAAATCACAGGCGAGAAATTGCGTAACTAGCCAATAATATTCCATTACGTTGTCTACGTTTATTTTCTTGAATGTTCTGGCGTTTATCAAGATTACTTAATAGATTTGCGCGTTCTCGACCTAAAATAATTTCAGAAAATCATATTTAGTTTTCTACGCACATTTTATTTTTTTTTATAAATTTCTTGTGGAAATAATACGTGCAAACAACATTTAATTCCTGGTACCTTTTCATGCAGCGTGTTTAAGGTATAATGTCGTATTTAGTATAATATGCAAATGTTAAGATCATAAATTTTCTTCGGAATAGTACGAAAAATAACATTTAATTTGTCTTACCTTCTAATTCAGCATGTTCTTTATGACATAACGAGTAATGTCGTTGTATATTAAATTTATTAATGCCTAATAGGATTTTCGAGCATAACATACATCGTATGTTCTCCCCTTCTAAACAGCAAAAAAAAAAAAAAAAGTCTTCCTCCCATTTCTCATGAAATAATCGTCTTCTAACGCGTACACACTGCTTTGATAATGCCATTATGCCACCACTGATATTGCTTATGAAACTGATATAGGACCTGCCCACGCCTAGGAGCTGCGTGAGGGAGGAACGGGGACAGTGAAGATGATGTCACTCAGAGCGATAAGCTCTGTGAAAGTCAGTGAGGCACAAATTCTCAAGTGAGGCACGATGCCCATCTCTGATGTAACATGTGAGAAATCTTGAATTGATGACGACCGACGGGTAGAAATATTTAAACATTAGTGGGACGGAACATTTTACGCTATATTAGAAACTAATTTGTTGCATCTTCCAGTTTCTTTAGGCAGCTATATTTCTCCAGATCATTTGTGTCATTACAGTATTTACCAGTGGAGATTTGTGGCCTGACTGTAGGTTTGCGCACTACCTTCGTTATATTCTTCTAATTGAATCGAGATTGAATTGTTTTTCTCCCAATAGCATTTCAATTAATTATTTCTTTTAATTGAATCGAGATTGAATTGTTACTTCTCACAATAGCATTTCAATTAATTCTTTCTGAGAACGATTCGTTTAAAGTTATGCGCAACAGCAACACAGCTCGTTCTCATCCAGTCCAGCGAGGCGTGGCAATTTCCCTGCTTACCAAGAGATGATTGGAATTGTTCCTTGTTTATTGTGGGCGCGTAGCTAGCGGTGGTGTCAAACACTATATTGTAATTATTAACGCTGGTTGCAGCCAGCCTGCAACTTTGCCCCGCTAACAAGTGAATATCATTGTTGATATTAGTGGTATTTATTTAGACTCGACGGTGACTCGAGTAACGCAATTTCTATATGAATTCAGTGCCCAGATTAATATGAAGACCGTTCAGTTTGCAAATAGGCAAAACAGAAAATTGAAATTAAAACTTTAGAGCTGCAGAGGATCCTCTTAAACATGGGCATAGTATTAAAAAAAAGGGAGAGAGAGGGAGGCTTTGCAGTTCTTTCATTGGAAAAAGACTTTATAATGAACATTTTCAATTTCAACAAGAAAGTTGCCAATAAGTTCGTTCATAATTAGAGATGAGCTTAAACGATATTTTCAAGTATCTGTGACAACTGTGACTGTGACAATTAAATATCTGTGACTATTATCGGTGATTTTGTCACACCGATATTTTATATCGATAAGTAGCATGAATTACACCGATATTTTGTCACACCGATAAAAATTTGCAGGAAATATTGAAGAGCAGTGAAATATGAATACGATTTCTCTATACACACCACTCATCAGTGATTTATATGGGAAAATCCAACAAAGAAATTATGTACTTGTACCATTAACAAATAAATACTTACCTAACTGAACAGTAACATGTCAAAAGTTAACCTCATGTACCAAGAGGTATATTATAGATACTGACCCAATTGATCATTTTTAAATGTAGTTGGGTATGGAGAAATTGAGGTTATATGATTATCCTAATCGTTTTAAAAACGTATCCTTTTTATTGTATATAATATAATGGATAAATTATTTTAAGTCGTGCATTGACATTATAATATTGAGTCATAGAATAAAAATTAATGAAACATAAGTATTCGGAAAAACATTGGAAAATAATAACAAAACAAAACAGTTGTTCAGACAGGATTTTACACAAGATTAAGTACTGGTAACCAATGGTGTTATTATTTAAATCGTGTAATAACTACATCATTTATAATAAGATGGAGAAACTACCGCCCGATTGCTGTTATTGTATCATGCGCACGCGCAAACCTACGACGCAGAGGAGAAAATATCAGTCACAGAGTACTGAATACGGAGCAGATTTCGATAGCGATATTTTGTCACAGATATTTCGCGTCATCAGTCACAGGTTTATCTGTGACAAAAAAATACCTGTGACAAAATATCGGTTTGTGAAATATCGGCCATCTCTATTCATAATAAATAACATGGAATGGACTTCGTTTTCAAATAGGTCGAAGAATTTTCAAGGAGTTTAAATTATGTGCAGTATTATTTGATATTTCATTTGTTTTATGACGATAATAACACCTGATGCTGTACACAATTATGTTTCACTCATAATTTCATTGTAAAAAGGAAACTCATTCCTAATAATCTTTCTTTCTTTCTTTCTTTCTTTCCTTTTCTCTCTTTCTGAGTTTAATCTACGGTGCGTGATTAGAAGACCGTTTTCAGAATGTGAAATTAAGGTACTCATCGCCTCTTGAAAAGTCAGATTTCTTCAAAATTTGGTAAATAATGTTTTGCCTCATCTGGAAGCTCATTTCTTCTACTTTAAAAAAATACGTACAGCTCGATTCAGCGTTAATGGCCCCTGTCCTTGGTTGTTTGACTGGTACATAATTATGTTTCACTCATAATTTCATTGTAAAAAGGAAACTCATTCCCAATATTCTTTCTTTCTTTCTTTCTTTCTTTCTTTCTTTCTTTCTTTCTTCCCTTTTCTCTCTTTCTGAGTTTAATCTACGGTGCGTGATTAAAAGACCGTTTTCAGAATGTGAAATTTATATATATTAAGGTATTCATCGCCTCTAGAAATGTCAGATTTCTTCAAAATTTGGTGTATAATGTTTTGCCTCATCTGGAAGCTCATTCTTCTAGTTTTAAAAAATACGTACAGCTCGATTGAGCGTTAATGGCCCCTGTCCTTGGTTGTTTGGCTGGTACATAATTATGTTTCACTCATAATTTCATTGTAAAAAGGAAACTCCTTCCCAGTAATCTTTCTTTCTTTATTTCCTTTTCTCTCTTTCTGAGTTTAATCTACGGTGCATGATTAAAAGACCGTTTTCAGAATGTGAAATTTACATATATTAAGCTATCCATCGCCTCTAGAAATGTCAGATTTCTTCAAAATTTGGTGTATAATGTTTTGCCTCATCTGGAAGCTCATTCTTCTAGTTTTAAAAAAATACGTACAGCTCGATTCAGCGTTAATGGCCCCTGTCCTTGGTTGTTTGGCTGGTACATAATTATGTTTCACTCATAATTTCATTGTAAAAAGGAAACTCCTTCCCAGTAATCTTTCTTTCTTTTTGTTTCTTTCCTTTTCTCTCTTTCTGAGTTTAATCTACGGTGCGTGATTAAAAGACCGTTTTCAGAATGTGAAATTTACATATATTAAGCTATTCATCGCCTCTAGAAATGTCAGATTTCTTCAAAATTTGGTGTATAATGTTTTGCCTCATCTGGAAGCTCATTCTTCTAGTTTTAAAAAATACGTACAGCTCGATTCAGCGTTAATGGCCCCTGTCCTTGGTTGTTTGGCTGGTGCATAATTATGTTTCACTCATAATTTCATTGTAAAAAGGAAACTCCTTCCCAGTAATCTTTCTTTCTTTATTTCCTTTTCTCTCTTTCTGAGTTTAATCTACGGTGCGTGATTAAAAGACCGCTTTCAGAATGTGAAATTTACATATATTAAGGTATTCATCGCCTCTAGAAATGTCAGATTTCTTCAAAATTTGGTGTATAATGTTTTGCCTCATCTGGAAGCTCATTTCTTCTAGTTTTAAAAAATACGTACAGCTCGATTCAGCGTTAATGGCCCCTGTCCTTGGTTGTTTGGCTGGTACATAATTATGTTTCACTCATAATTTCATTGTAAAAAGGAAACTCCTTCCCAGTAATCTTTCTTTCTTTCTTTCTTTCTTTCTTTCTTTCCTTTTCTCTCTTTCTGAGTTCAATCTAAGGTGCGTGATTAAAAGACCGTTTTCAGAATGTGAAATTTACATATATTAAGGTATTCATCGCCTCTAGAAATGTCAGATTTCTTCAAAATTTGGTGTATAATGTTTTGCCTCATCTGGAAGCTCATTCTTCTAGTTTTAAAAAATACGTACAGCTCGATTCAGCGTTAATGGCCCCTGTCCTTGGTTGTTTGGCTGGTACATAATTATGTTTCACTCATAATTTCATTGTAAAAAGGAAACTCCTTCCCAGTAATCTTTCTTTCTTTCTTTCTTTCTTTCTTTCCTTTTCTCTCTTTCTGAGTTTAATTTACGGTGCGTGATTAGAAGACCGTTTTCAGAATGTGAAATTTACAGATATTAAGGTATTCATCGCCTCTAGAAATGTCAGATTTCTTCAAAATTTGGTGTATAATGTTTTTCCCCATCTGGAAGCTCATTTCTTCTAGTTTTAAAAAATAGGTACAGCTCGATTCAGCGTTAATGGCCCCTGTCCTTGGTTGTTTGGCTAGTGAGCGAGCTGTGTATTGCGTCATAAGAAGGAAATTTAATAACAAATATGCACAGGAGGGGAAGAGGAAAGAGGAAGAATGAAAATAATGTCTATGCTCGAAGCTAAGGGACACTCATGTCAAGAAAATATAAGCCATCATGACATTGTTAGTGTTAGGTGTTATGACTGCGCGGCCTAACCTGTGTGACCCAGCCCGCCAGTAGTGATGACTTTGAGTAACCTCGCTCTTGTCTCCTCTATCTACTTAACTTTTTGCAGGGGCCAAAATCCCTGAATCAAGCTGTAAGTTGTACCCATTAACTTATGTCAAATATTTCGTAATTATTTGGGCATTTATAATATAAGCGCACAATACTTTCTATACCTTACGCCAGCCGTGGCGAAAATGTAATCGTGCGCCGAGCCACTGTGTAACCTGCAACGTGCATAGCACCTATGGAGGGAGGCGGACATCCGAAGGGGAAGTGAAGCAACTGTCTGACTTATTAACGGATTTTCATTTTCCTTACGTCAAGCACTTAAATATAATTTTATAGAGTATAAGGTTACAAACTAATGTTTAGTACGTGTAACGAAGAAAGAAATGAACAAGAAAACAGGACACATTATCACAATCTAAAGTTAACTGTCTTCAGAATATCTCTACGACAGAGTTTCAAAATCAGGAATTATGTCACTTACTGCCAGTCGTAGTTGATCACGAAGGTATTTGTCTGTCAGTTGTGATCTAAATTTGGTTTTTACTATTTTCATTGTTGAAAATAATTTTTCACAAACGTAAGTTGTAGCGAACATGGCTTCAACAGAGCAAGCGAAAGAACGAAGCTTCAGATATTTATTTTTTGGCAAAGATTTGAAAAGTTCAACATTTGTCAAGTCCTTAGATCTAGCTTTCATTGTAACTTTACATTGTAAATCTCTGAGTTTAAATTGAAGACCTAACCGCATTATTCGTACATATGCTGAAAAAGGATCGAAATAATAATAATAATAATAATAATAATAATAATAATAATAATAATAATAATAATAATAAAAATAATAATAATAACAATAACAATAACAACAACACAGCCTTTTAATGTTTCATGAGTAACATATAGTATAATGCAGTTTCATGTTATACAACCGTTTTCCTCGTAATACTTGTGAACAAATCATACATTTAATATTCTTACCATATTGGCAGCAAAAAAATGCGTCCTCCCATCCTACTTGAAACTTTCGTTTTTGTAGAGGTACATGGTTTCGAGAGACATTGCGACGATACGCCACTGCAGGTCAGAGACAAATACAAATGGAACGGAGTTTGACTCCAGTGAGTGAGAGGGTGGGGGTTGGGGAGCAAGAGACATGCACAGCTATCATTGCGAGGCACAATGTGCTCGTGAGTTACATTTTCGCCACGGCTGCCTTACGCCATCTTCAGTGTGGCTTTCTCCTATTTCACATTTTCCGACATTTATTATCCTTCCGACGGACAAAAAGTAGACTTCCAATTGGGCAAAAGACTTCATTAAGGTACCAAATTAAAGCTTAAACATGTGGCTTGTTGCAAACCAAAATTATTTTCAATCGATTATAATTATTATATCTATTTTTTCCTGACGTGCTTATATTATAATGTAGCATATCTTTTGAATTGTTCAAGATAAATAAATAATTTTGATATGTAACATTACCCATGTGTAGGGGATCATTTTCGCGAAAGGTGGTTTACCCTGGGTCAATTTCTAATGGAGTTAGGTCGGTTCAAAATTTTCTTTGGGCCTTCAAATTCGATTTTCAATTTTGAATTATGTAAATGTTATGTTTTATTTAACGACGCTCGCAACTGCAAAAGGTTATATCAGCGTCGCCGGATGTGCCGGAATTTTGTCCCGCAGGAGTTATTTTACATGCCAGTAAATGTACTGACATGAGCCTGTCGCATTTAAGCACACTTAAATGCCATCGACCTGGCCCGGGATCGAACCCGCAACCTTGGGCATAGAAGGCCAGCGCTATACCAACTCGCCAACCAGATCGACTGAATTATATAATTTCTTAGTTTACACCCAATAATCATGTCACCAAGGTATGAAAGACGTGAAGGAAACAATGTGGATTTTTGTCCTAAGAGTCGATGAATAGGCCTGCCTTAACTGTAACCACTTATAAATTGTCATGAAACGCCACTGGTATTTATAAATACAGTCAAAATATGCAGAAATTGCAGTGATTGCTAACAATTCTCTCGTTCACATTGTCATCCAATCACGAAACATGGAAATGTTGTCACGCATTTGATTTTCCATCAACATATTTAGTGTTTGATGTGCCTGTAATTTATTTTGCGTGATAGGGAGAATGTATTTATCTATGCAGAGCGTTCGATAGATTGTATAATATCTTGCGTTGACAACAATCACGCTACACTTGCTAGTGAGATAGTATAACTAGCATACAAGGTAATGCGGTTAAAAATCAAACGCTCCATTGTAACGCCTTTCGTTTCCATTAGCAGCTGATTATCTACATTTGCCGAGCGTAAAGTATATTTATGTAGGCATGTGAAGCCGATAAGCAAACAAAACATACAAAAACACTTTCAGAACGTATTTATTTACATTTTTCGATAATAGCACCGAGACTTTTAAAGGATTCATGCAACATTTTTTCCGATAACTGCAATTTCATGCCAGTTTTTCTAGTAATTCATTAGAAACCGATTTTGTTTAACTAGCGGCATATAACACTGTCTTGTGAAGAGAATGAATTTTATTTGCGTGTGCCAGTGTTTGTTTTGCACGAGTTTTCATCGATTTGACATACATGTCTTGAGCATGACAAATAAGATACCGCCTCTAACACTAATCGCTTTACTTAATAGATTAACAGCTGTGTGTTATTAATTTGAGGTGAAAAATAGGAGGGCTACTTGGAAAGTAATGCTGGTACTTTCTTTATTCACAGTACTGAAGGTATGAAAGTTAAATTTTCTTATGCAGTAGTTCAAGTCTTTGTTTACTTACTAACAGTCTACTAAGTTATACCTTATTATTAGACTTCGTTGAATTGCCACACGCAGCATGCAATCAGGTTGCCGATGTACGGTAGTATAGAGGAGGTGGGCGACCTTCCGGTCTCGTAGTATAAGCAGTTCATGTTAAGAGTTGTGACCGGTCCAAATAGATAGAGCAACTACAGCCATGTATACCTATGTAAGCACTTGTTTTTGCATTACTGTGGTTGGAATAGTCAACGCTTAACATTTATTCAGTGCAGACAAGAATTCAATCAAACATGCCGCGATATAATAGGCCTACTTCAGAATTGCGTATGTTTATAGAGGAGTTTGATACTAAGTATTTTAGTATTAAAGAAGAAGCCATTTTTTTTGTAAAATATGCAAACAATCTTTAAGAGTGGCTAGACGGCGTGATATAAATACATTGTGACAGAGTTAATATATCTTACTATGAAATAATTGTGTACTTACATGTTTAGACATTTCCTACATCAATGATCATTCATTATATTTCTTGAATGCTTCCACACCTGTGGAGTAACGGTTAGAGCGTCTAGCCGCGAAACCAGGTGGCCCGGGTTCGATTCCCGGTCGGGGCAAACTACCTGGTTGAGGTTTTTTCCGGGGTTTTCCCTCAACCCAATATGAGCAAATGCTGGGTAACTTTCGGTGTTGGACCCCGGACCCATTTCACCGGCATTATCACCTTCATCTCATTCAGACGCTAAATAGCCTAAGGTGTTGATAAAGCGTCGTAAAATAACCCAATAAAAATTCTTGAATGCAGGATACAGGTTTTATTGTAACCGCAGTATACTGCTCAGTGTTTACATCAGAGGCATACTCCATCCGTTGCACGCCCCCTTCTCATACAGTCCATACCGCGTGCGCAGTAAACCTTACGATTCTCGTAGCAATTGCACGAAGTCTAATTATTATTATTATTATTATTATTATTATTATTATTATTATTATTATTATTATTTATTTATTTATTCATTTATTTATTTATTTATTTATTTATTTATTTATTTATTTATTTATTTATTTATTTATTTATACAGGGTGATTCACGAGGATTTACCGTCACTTACGGAGCTTATTTTCGAAGACATTCTGAGAAAAAAAGTCATATAAACATTTGTCCTAATCTCAATATTTTCAAAGTTACATTAATTTGAAGTTGTTAGTAAAATACCTTTTTTCTTTAGTTTTAAAGGTAAAAAATATTATAAATAGAGAATGAATTATTCAGAAATATCATTTCTTTAATTGGCTATTGTTCTGAAGCTAAAAATGTGTTATTAATTGTTTTGCACAGATTTCATTTTTCAATTTTTTTTTTTTGTACAGTAGTCCATTTCTAAATTATAGTCATATTAGTCAATTGTTTTTTACATATTTCTCGCTACAACGACAGTGTACAGCTTTATGCCCGTAATCAGCATGTTTTAAGAACATTACAAAGACAAAAGCCGAGCGCCTGACTAGGAAGCGTGCAAACACGGTCACCTCGTCCACTCGGAAATTTGCCAAGTCTGGTCGCATCAGCCGAAAGTCTTAATTTAACAGTACCATTCTTTCAGAAACTGGCCACCTGCCTAATTTTAATCTTGGCCACTTCACTGTTGTAAATCGTACAATTATATTAAATGTCCTTACCAATTAGACAAACTTCAATGTTAACCTTGCATACCAGTTAACAAAAGCAGTTTCAAAAGTCGAATGATGTTTAGAGCTTTTGACAAAATAGGTAGGGAACTAGAAATCCATTCCGTAATTATAACACATGAGCATTACATGAAGAAAGGCTTCAGAATTAGCAGTGATTTTGTAGGTATAGAAGTTTCATATTCTGTTTTGTAATTTTAATGTCAAAAATGATGAAAATGATGTTGTATAATATAGAAACACGAGGACTTACATGTATTTGTTTTGTAGATGAACATTAGGTAATTCAATGCATTTTGTAATTGTAGTATGTGTGTTTTATGTCGTTAATTAAGTTCATAAAATAAACATGGCTGCATAGCGCTCCTGTCTCCGTGGACACAGCGAGATGTAATTAACTAGTTTCCTGATTGATGAAGTCTAAATTATGCATGAACCGATATGGAATGACGACTTGTAATTGATAGAACTGTGTTGTTTTCCACTCACAGGCGCTTGGGGGGGGGGGAGATTCTTGTAATGAAGGTGTAGGCTATGACCTGGAAGGCAGTAGTGTAATAGTTACGTATATACAGAGTGATTCACGAGGAAAGGTAAACAATTTGGGATGTGAATTCTAAAATCATTCTGAATCAAAACGTTCATATGAATATAGGTCCGTTTTCGAACGGTTACGGAGATATGGCTCTTTGATTTCATAAAAACTTCTGAGATTCCATTGTACTAATTCGCATTTAGAGACAGATAACGGATAAATTTAAAGTTTATATTCACGTATGCATACAATCCTAATATTCTAGATGTCGGAGTCGATGTTTTCGCACATTTTGAGAGGTACCTCCTTCTGCTTCAATGCACTGTTGCGCTCGGGCGTGAATCGCGCTCATCGCTCGGGAGAGTTGCACGTGGCTGTCTTTATGCTGCATCCAAAATACGGTTGATTAGCGCCTCTCTCGTTTCCCCGTTCCTTTGCTATACCAAGTCTTTCATCCAACCTCATAGACAGTAAATATTCTTCGATATGGTACCCTTCTGTTCGGAAAGCGTCGTTCATATTCAGTGACGGCATGCAAGGTACTTCCATCGCACAAACCATAAACCTACACAATATCGGCGTATTCTGCAGTCGAAAATTTATAAGGCATCTTGAAAAACACAACTTAACACTTCTGATAACTGTACCTGTATAACTACTGTACTGTAGCTAGCTGACTGAACTGCTGTGAACTGATAAGTGATAGCGTATTTGTTGGGGCATTTGTAATGCCTCACCACCAGGTTTGTTTCTCTTATCTACATCGCTCACAATGCAGATTCCAATGTTTCGTCATTCATTGCGACCTTGACCTTGTCTCACGTCAGCAGCATATGGTAACGTCTGATTCACATTGGGGCGAGACGTTTTACCAAAACAATGCATGTAGCTCCGCCATCGTTCGAAAACGGACCTATGTTCATATGAACTTTTTTACTCAAAATGGCGTAAGATATCGTATCCAAAATTTTTTACCTTTCCTCGTGAATCACCCCACTTCTAAGGTTTTCGTTATAAGAGTGAAGACAGTAATTTTAAGTCAATTTTTGTGTGCTGATAATGAATCATCATCGTCGTCGTCGTCTTCTTCTTCTTCTTCTTCTTCTTCTTCTTCTTCTTCTTCTTCTGTCCCATTTACATTCAAATGTCCGGGGAACGTTCGTCCAGATGCGTTCAAATGTTTCTGTCTGTCTTTCGCATCTCTACCATTTTGAAAATATTCCATTGCATACCATTTAATAGGAACATTGGAAATTACACCAAATGACAACAATTTACAGAAGATCCTCTGAGTTAGCTCTGTGGTAGCGTGTCTGACTCCGGCCGGCCCGGGTTCGATTCCCGGCGGGGTCAGACATTTTCTACGTCTGGACTAGGAGAGGTAGCAGTGCACAACTTTTGATCACTAGATTGTGCACCAATATGCCTGGGTTAAATCCTAAATCTCTCCGCAGAGCTATGAAGAAAATGCATAATATGTCACTGTTGATAATGATTCGACCGTCGGATGGGGACTTCAAGCCTGGCGGCCCTCGTGGTGCTATTCGACAGACGTTGGCTACGTAACGGATTTTCCCTTCTTCCTTCCTCCTCCTCTTCATCATTCTATTGTATTGTATTGTATTGTATTTATTAACATTCCATGGTATTCATACATGCTTACAGCTAAAATATGGAACAAGTAAAAAAACTTAATATTATTATAAAATCTTAATTTATAGTCACAGTCTAGATGAAATATATACAGACGAGATTTACAATATAGTCTACTACTACAACACATAGTTTTAGTGTCAATTTCATGAAGTGTTATTGAACATCATGAATTCACCTACAGAATATAAGGTAACTCTAAATAATTTTATGTTTTGAGTTTCATTTTTTATACCGTTAGGGAGGCTATTAAAATTTTTTTTTGTTAGCACGATAGACTTGCCGATGGAGTATGAAAGTCATTTTTTGACGTGTATTTATGCTATGAACTGTTGAATCAGTTACAAAGTTTTCACGATTACGTACGAGGAAGATTATTAATGAAAAGATATACTGACAAGCCATGGACATTATTTGTAGTTTTTTTTTAAAATAGTCCTACACGATTCCCCAGATTTGGCACCTACTATTATTCTAATTACTCTTTTTTGTAATAGAAATATACTGTTACTATCTGTGGAATTTCCCCAGAATATTATTCCAAAATTCATTACCGAGTGGAAGTATGCAAAGTGTATTGTTTTTAAGGTATTTATATTTACTATCTTTTGCATAGATCTAATAGCAAAACAAGCTGAATTTAGTTTGGGGGTAATTTTTTCAATATGATTTTTCCAATTTAACACATTATCGATTTTTAAGCCAAGAAATTTGGTTGTTGTTTCTAATAGGGATCTATTGTTAAATATTGCGCTAGAAATTTGCGACGTTGAATTTGGACAGTATTTAAATTGAATTATGTTAGTTTTGTTACAATTTAATACCAATTTATTGACTGAGAACCAGTTACATGTTTTGAAGAGAATTTCTTCCTCCCCCTCACTAATTCCCTAGACCTCACTTACACGAGCACCAGCACATAACTAACCCTAGTACACGATATATTTCCACAGATACACATCATGCATAGCATGACCCTCCGAATTGGTGTCCTGCCATCTGTCCGCATTAACTAGATATGAATTGTGACAAATGCAGCTGAATAAAATTCTGCTTCTCCTGTATGTATTTGAAATATAAGCACATCAACCTTTTACAGAATATAATATGTGTGGGCATTCAGTGTTCTGTGAAACACTGAAATTGTATACTTTATTTTTTTTCATGGAGTGCAGTTTCATAGAAAGGACTTTGCCGACAGACTTTCTACTGCCCCCTACTAATTGGTTGTCATAAATAAATGTCTTCCTTACTATGATGGAAATCTTGTCTTCTCTTGTTAGTAACCAATCACAACCCTCGTTCAGAAGAATTGACAGGTGCCCGTCAAATCCACGTGGAGACAGAGTTGCCGCATCGTTTCAGAATTCCAAGAATCCCGTCAGTTTCACTGCATAATTTCGAAGGTCATCAGGATTGTGACAACTGTGCAATGTTGGGATTAGGGGACAGGATGGAATTGTCAGAGCTGTTGTGTAGAAAGTCATAAATCTGTAAATGGGTGTTCAAAGGAATCACCGAACTGCACTCCTTGAAATAAAATAAGGTATACAGTACGGACAGGCACAAAGAGTAACGGTTGGAACTAATGTACTGGATAATAAGACTTGAGGCTGAAAGCTTTCCCAGCTGTTAGGTCTATTTCGAGTGAAAAGAAACAAATTGTTTGCCGAGCAGGTCTTCGTTTTATTATGAAGCCAGGAATTATACAGAAAGTGTAATATCTATAATGGTGATACCAAATGAAGGGAACTCCATTATATCGTGCTGTTTAATCTGTTGCGTGACCATCTATCTACACGTTCACTAGACATCAGGTCGATACTGCAGTCCGCATTACCGCATTTACAATTACCGATACACATGTATTGTATTGCACCCCATCCAAGCTTATAATAAAATTAAAGGGTGCTATTCATAGACATTTCGCAGCACGCGCTACGAGCGTACTAAGCTAGCCCCGGCTATCCACTGGTTACTTGTACAGAATTCAAATCATATCCTATCGCTAACACTGGTTTATGAATACGAAAAACGCTGACCATCCACCGGAAACCCGCGCTAAAAATGTCTATGAATACGGCCCTAGGGGTATAAATACAACATTCTGCAATGCAGACCTACTACTATTCTAGTAATAAACACTTCTGGAAGAGCTGATAAAGTTATTTTATACGAACACTACAAATACATCTGCAAATTGTTCATGTCTCGTCCTGTACAACGAAATTTTAGTATTTGGTGCTAGCGGGTTCCATTATTGCAGTCTAGAGTGTCTATACCCCAAAATCTTAGCTTAATATTTAGTGAGATTGTTGTTGTTTAGTCAACTGTCCGAAGACAGGTCTGAACCTCACAAGTGATACCAACAAGGCACCGTTTATGAGACAACTATGCCAGGAGATAATGAGATAGGGTGGCCAGTTACTTCCCTCCTCCATTGCTTACATCGCTACATATTACACTAATCAGAATTCTGATGCATACAGACAATCGTTTTTCCTCTGATATAGTCCGGGTCAGCTTACTTCATACCCTAATGGTGAAACCTATTTTTTTCCCATTACTACATATGCTAGTGGATTGTGGTGATTTTCTAGTTTGTAGGTTGAATTTTCTTTTGCCAACTTCGTTTCGAATTTTGACACTGACAAATATTGCATATGGTAGTGATTTTGTAACTGGTATGTTGGCAGCTGAGATAAATGTTGTCGATACCGGAGTTCCATGAAATTAAAATTGTACTAGATTTTTGAGCCGGTTACTGGAAGCCAGTGAAACTTGAACATACTAATAATTAATATCAGTATTAATATTAATACATAATAATTATTTTGTGTGTTGCGTTGTGGTTATAATTCAAGACTATAGTCAGGTAAGTTTTCGGAGTTAGTACTAATAATTTCATGTGGTCAAACAGAATACATTTTTAGGTTACGTGAATCAATTGTTTATTCAGACCAATGAATTTCATATTGCCAGACAAAATACCTAACATTTTGATCCCTTTCTCGTATAGTTTGCCTACGAAAATATGTTACAAATTATTGAATTATTTAGAATGATCTTCCACTGTAAAGATGAAGTACGGTAAGTAAATAAGTCATTCAGTACGTAGGATCGTGTGATATCTGGTAACTGTTGGCAACACAGACAAGACTGCAATATTTGCTGTTTAGGAACTGTTCTTATGTGACTCTCACTATACACATCGTCAAGTAAGATGTACTAGTGAGATTAAGATACCTTATTTATGCCCGGTTTCTGGAAAGACAGTTGCTTGTACATGCAGACTTATCTATGATTTAACGTGCTGATATGTTTAAAATGAGTTTCCGAAACAATTATCGTCATCTTTACAGTTATCTGTAGTTCAACTGGTAACTATGTCTCTGCCTGTAGTTACCTGGCTGTTAGTACTGATTCGAACAAATACCGACATGCGGCGCTACTGCATTACTGTGTCGTAAACTATAATAACCGATATTAAATAATAATATAGACCACAATAAATTAATTTACTATATTATAGTAGTATATATGAGTAGTATATATATATATATATATATATATATATATATATATATATATATATACTACTCATATATACTATTTACTATGATTATAGTTAAACAAATTTGGTGTTTTATTTACGTAACTTACGGTAAAATGTTTGTTTGTAAAGACAGTTTCGAACATCTGAAGCTTAATTTTCGTCATTAACTTCAGATTCTATGTTGTCAGTCAAGACGCTTGCCTGCCAGTCTGAAGTTGCGGTCGGACGCGAGTTCGATCCCCGCATGTGCTGATTACCTGGTTGGGTTTTTCCGAGATTTTCCCCAGTCGTAATGCGAATGTCAGGTAATCTATGGCGAATCCTCGGCCTAATCTCGCGAAATACCATCTCGCTATCACCAACCCCATCGATGCTAAATAATCCAGTAGTTGATACAGCGTCGTTAAATAACCAAGCAAAAAAAAAAACTTATAAAGAAAAGGAATGGAGTAATCATGCGAAGAAAATGCAGGATTGTAGTTCAACAAAGGTTAATTTTAATTATAAGTTGGAAATAGACTAGACACTGGAATATCTCGGAAATGATTAACTCACAGATGAGACTGATGTAGACTTATAGCCTGCCTATAATTTGTAACAAAGAAATATGTATCGATTAATCATATTAATACGTATATAGACCGTTAAGAAACGATCCATGTGACGCTAAGTGTGTCATTTGTCTGTGTAATGTTGGATAATTTCAGTATTTTGGGATATCGGTAAACCATTACCGCCGTGTAGCACACAGATATACACAGAGTGAAATGTCAGCATGTAATTAAATTGCAGTATTACCTAAAATAGCTTTACTGCTGTAGTTCTCAGTCGTTATCAACTTGTGATTAGCTCTAGTTTGCTGACAGTCAGATAAGGAACAGAGAACTGTGACTTGGGTCGAAATACATTTTTCCTTGTTCCGTGAGGTTCCTGTTGCTGAGAGGTATTAGCTCATACATGTGTCGTTCTATGAATCCCCAGATTAATTTCAGACACAAAATTTCGGCTTCCTAATGTAATTTGTTCTTTAGGTATGTGCACTCATATTCACATATTACGCAAATTTAAACATATCTTACGATGGTTGACTTTGAATATTAGGACTACTACTATGATTTACTGTGAATATTAGGACTATTAATGTTGTTGATTGTGAAGATCAAGACTATAACGACGGTTTATTGTGAATATTAGGACTATTACGATTGTTGACTGTGAAGATCAAGACTATTACGACGGTTTATTGTGAATATTAGGACTATTACGATTGTTGACTGTGAAGATCAAGACTATTACGATGGTTTATTGTGAATATTAGGACTATTACGATTGTTGACTGTGAAGATCAAGACTATAACGACGGTTTATTGTGAATATTAGGACTATTACGATGGTTGACTGTGAAGATCAAGACTATAACGACGGTTTATTGTGAATATTAGGACTATTACGATTGTTGACTGTGAAGATCAAGACTATTACGACGGTTTATTGTGAATATTAGGACTATTACGATTGTTGACTGTGAAGATCAAGACTATTACGACGGTTTATTGTGAATATTAGGACTATTACGATTGTTGACTGTGAAGATCAAGACTATTACGATGGTTTATTGTGAATATTAGGACTATTACGATGGTTGACTGTGAAAATCAAGACTATTACGATGGTTGACTGTGAAGATCAAGACTATTATATGCTTTATTGTGAAGATTATGACAATTACGTAGTTGATGGTGAGCATTATGATGTTTAAGATGATTCAGGTGAAAATTGTACCAATTATGATGGTTTACTCTGAACATTATAACGATTTCCATTGTTTACATGAACATTATGAATATTACAATGATTTACTCTGAACATTATAACGATTTCCATTGTTTACAGTGAACATAATGAAGATTACAATGATTTACTCTGAACATTATAACAATTACGATGGTTTACAGTAAATTTAATGAAGATCACTGTGATATACTCTGAACATTGTAACGTTTACGATGGTTTACAGTGAACATCATGAAGATGATAATGATTTACTCTGAACATTAAAATGATTACGATGGTTAACAGTGAACATAATGAAGATTACAATGATTTACTCTGAACGTTATAACGATTACGATGGTTTACAGTGAACATAATGAAGATTACAGTGATTTACTCTGAACATTTAACGATTACGATGGTTTACAGTGAACTTCATGAAGATTACAATGATTTACTCTGAACGTTATAACGTTTACAATGGTTTACAGTGAACATCATGAAGATTACAACGATTTACTCCGAACATTATGACGATTACGATGGTTGGTGGTTAACACTAAAGATTGAGATGGTGTACATGCTCAATTAAGATCACAATCATTGATTGTGCACACTATGACAATTACGATGGTTGATGGTGAACTTTGTGCTGTTTGTTCGTGAATATTATGAGGCTTACGGTGATTGATGGTAAACATTATGAGACTTATAATGGTTTATGGTGAACGTTATAATGATTAGAATGTTTTATGGTGAACACCGTGGTGATTAAGATGGCTGATAGCGAACTTCATTGTGATTATGAAAGTTGATTGCGGCTGTCTTGGTTGTTGCCGTGTGGTTGAATGCAAATGTTCTGATAGCGATATTGGTGGATAATGGCGATTCTGATAGTGGTGGACTCTAATGCCAGAAAACATGAGTAGATTGATACTGAAGCCGGAAGAGACTAGTTTGAGGCATTGCTTGAGTTTTTGTACTAGACTTCAGTGAGAGTATTATTCGTTCGCGAGGATTTTCAAAAACTATTTTCTTTCGGAAGAAAAGTTCTAAATTACCTAGTTGATAGTTTTTAACCATTTTTTATTTTATTTTTTTATCAGATGTACTTTAATGTCAATTGGAAAACTTTAGCGAAATCCGTTCCATGTTCCGCTCGCATTTAACAACAAAGGAGTCTCCTTTGCCATTTTGGACGTGGTGTGGTAAAACTCTTATCTCATATTCATGGATTGAATTACGATATTGAATTCCACAGCAGTTGGCTTTATTTCCTCGTGGAGCCGGATATGAAATCGTACCGCTCTGTTGCCACATTACTGATGTGATTTGTGTAACAGCCTTCTATTTGCAAGAACTCTTTTTCACCTCGCATGGAACTGTGACACGGCCTTGGGCGTGGTCTGTTTTCCAGCTTGCTGGTGGCTGTCCCATGAGTAACATCTGAAAAACTGGCAACTCACGCGCTGTTCAGTAGGCTACGTTACATTGCGTTCGTATCACTCCAACTTTCCACAAGTAATGTCTGCGTTGATGACGATAGTGAAATAATGTTTACTGGTCGTAGGCCTCGTTTCAAATAATGTCATGTAAGGAACTTCAAAATATTATTAAGCACTCTTTTACACATCAAAACGTTTGGTATTGCTGCATTTGCAAGTGAAGAAACAGGAAAATAATGTACAGGGCTCCTACAAAAACCGTTTCGGTTTCGAACACATTTAATTTACGTTCTATGAATCTGAGGTGCATGAAAATAGTACCAATGGAAAGAGAGTATAGGATTCTAGCAATAATAATTTTTTACAAAAAAAAAAAAAGCCGCCCTAAATAAGGGTTCGAATAGATCGGCCTACTAATCAATTCATAAAGAATAATCATTAAAACCAATTGTGTGACAATTTGAAAGGGAAAAGAAAACATTAAGATAAATGATACGAAAACATAGGAAATCATTTACAATAAATGTTTGTTGGGTACAAATGATTACTAATTATAGCTAAGGATGATTTTAACACATGAGATCCTATGGCATCAATCGTTGCATCAGAAATAACATGATGTTTGTATTACAGTATTGTAACTGTATTATGAATTTTATCAAGGGCGATGAAAATATTTAGGTTAAGACTTACAAAATGTTTTCCGTTTTTAGTTTAATTACTAATTCTTTAAATTAAACTAAATTCTACTCAAACATGATTGTATTGTGATCTTAGTGATTCAGCAGAGAATGTTGAAGATTTTTTGTTTATAAATAATACAAAGATTGTGAATTTCTCTATTTCATTACAATGAAATTTTACTCTTCATGGTGGTACTATAAATTTCAGCACTGCAGAAATGATTATACCTTTTTATTTCAATTTTTGGAGAAATTTAAAACCGTTGTGAACTTCAGTTGGGCAGAACAGGAAGAATAGGTTAGGTTTTATTTATCATTGGGTTCCAATTCGATATCGTGACCAATTTACAAATAATTTAAAAATTACATTAAATCTCCTACTTCGAACAAACCTGGTCTACGAAATCAGTTAGGGAATTATATAGTTATTTAACGTTCAAAGTACCATTGCTACATTACATACTAATCTTACATGTTCCAAGTTATGGATCCCTGCGTAGTTACATATTGTACTGTTATTTTGAACCTAGTATTTTCAAGTAACTGGAACTGTTACGAGAAAATAACAACTTTTTCCATCTCTAGTAGCTCGTGGGATGGTGGTTGAGGAACAGTTATGATGCCTACAGGGGAACGTAAAGAAATTTTACGGTCTTTAGGGGAGTTCGGGGGCGACTCGGAGGGTAATTTGTAGCGCAGGAACCTTATGATATGCATATCATTCCATTCTGCGTGGTACAGTAGGCCAATCGAAGCAGCCTACATGTGAGAGCACGTGCTCCTCCCGTCAATTATGACTATTAGATTACTTAACTGAACGTCATGTATTTTATTTTCCGTTTAATCTTCTTTATTTCATAATTTTTTATGACACAGCCTGTATTACTTTTTTCCTGAAAAATAAATGCCGAAAGATGAGGCAGATATGATCTCTTTACCGCGCATAGGTAGAACGTAAATTGTAACTTAAAGACACGTTCATTCCTAAATGACCGAGCTCACGATGCAGAAAAAGAAAAGTTGCAAATTACCTGTTATCACGTTATGCTTCCTATCCAGAGCATCACCAGTGGGCGGACCAGATCGATGTTTTTAAAGTTGTGACAGTTTCAAAAGTTCGTGAACAGCGCAGAGAAACTGATATAAAGTGCATACATATTTAACCATATAATGACCGACGAGACAAATGACACATAATCGAGATTCTTAAAGGAACGTTTTACGGACGTCTTTATTTCCTCATTTTAATGTCATGTCACTAGTCGTGTTCGCTTTCATTTATGTAAGAAATATTTTATCATAGAGGAGTAAAAATATGTTTTCGAAACATTTTTACATTCTTTGTAACATATGACTAGACCACGGAATTAGCCACTGGCGTAGCTCAGTCGGCTAAGGTGCTTGCCTGCTGATCCGGAGTTGGGGGTTCGATTCGCGCTTGGGCTGATTACCTGGTTGGGTTTTTCCGAGGTTTTCCCAAGATTTGATACAGATTTTAAAGTATCAACTATTGAAGGAATTTATAATAGTACATTATGCAACGAGCCTATAATGAAGGTAATTAAGAAGCGAGTATGGATATTTATGAAACGAGCGCAAGCGAGTTTCATAATTTTCATACGAGCTTCTTAATTACCATTATAGGCGAGTTTCATACGACTTTTTATGCTCGACCATATTTCTAACTTGATATTATTAATTTTCTTTGTATCTGACCTTGACCAATGTCCCGTATGTTGTGAGATGTGCGCAGACGCGAAAGAATTGATTTTTTCCGAGAAACAGATGTCCACATTGACCTTGCTAGGCCATAAGAACCTACAGAGATAACACTGAAATTAAATTAGACATTGAAAAACGAGATGACAAATTGAATTTATTTGAATATTATTTACAATTAACGCTAATTATTATAGTAACACAACATAACCTTCTGCGACAGTATTGGATTTCCAGCCTCCGTGACTTTTCGCTAATTCTCTTTCGATTGCATATCCGAGAATAATCGATACTTGCGGTTTTATAACGGTAGAAAGCTGACCTGTCATTGGCTGAACAGTTGTAACCTGAATCGTCATTGGCTGAAAGACCTGACCTTTAATGAGTAGGTGTACTTTAATGACATGCATTAAAGGTCTGCCACCAGGTGTATAATTACTACATTTCGGCATGTTCGAGCATAAATATAATTTACTAACTTACTACCACAGAAATGAAATAAAACATAAATCTAATCGACATGGATGTCGTACTCGAAGACAAGAGTCTACTTTTCCATTAATTGAACCAAAATGTCATACAAGTGCAGCTCAAACATGGTGCTAGTTTCGGCCCATACTTTATAGTCACTCCTAATGAATGCACCTCTGCCACTGTCACATATCTGTGACACAGTACATGAGGGTTGGCTACTAAAGGGAAACTAAGATCTGGAACTTAAACTGAGGAGATTCAATCCGGCATCGGAATTGGAATCCGGTGTGGTTTAGTGGATAAAGCGTCAGCACGTAGAGTTAAAAACCCGGGTTCGAGTCCCGGTGCCGGAGAGAATTTTTCTCCGTTCCACCCATCCTTCCTGCACGGAAAGCACTTCGGTACATCACAATAATATGATATGCGTAAATATTCACTTATGATTTAAAACGGCGCTCATTCTGTCGGATCCCGGCCACTTAGTCACTCGTAATGAGTGCACCTCTGCACATTAGTGTGTTGGACATTGTGCTACTGTCTCACATCTGTGCATGAGGGTTGGTCACTGAAGGGAAACTAAGAAATGGAACTTAAACTGAGAGGATTCAGTCCGGCATCGGAACTGGACTCCGGTGTGGCTTAGTGGATAAATCGTCAGTACGTATAGCACCCAAGTTAGAGTCCCGATGCCAGAGAGAATTTTTCTCCGCTCCACCCATCCTTCACCTTCCTTCCTCCTTCATTAGAGTGATGAAACTTGGCATAATTACAGACGTGGACAAATTATTAACAAAATTGACGATTTTTATGATAAATCTGTTTACAAAATTTGACATTTCAGTTTAGACTACAATTGACAATTTTGCATATTTCTATCATTACAGTAGACAGAAATATGCAAAAATGTACACTGTAGTTTAAATTGAAGAGCTTAATTTTGTAAAAATATATAATATAAATCTTCAATTTTGTTAATAATAATTTGTAAATTAGCAAAAATGTCAACTGCAGTCTAAATTGAAGAGTCAAATTTTGTAAAACTATAAAATAAAAATCTTCAGCTTTGCTAATAATTTGAAAATATCCAAAATGTCAACTGTATTCCAAATTGAATCGAATTTTGTAAAAATATATAATAAAAACCTTCAGTTTTGCTAATACTGTAATTTGTAATTATGCAAAAATATCAAATGTAGTCCAAATTGAAGAGTTAAATTTTCTAAAAATATACAATACAAATCTTCAATTTTGCTAATAATTTGGAAATACACAAAAATGTTAACTGTAGTCTAAATTGAAGAATCATATTTTGTAAAAATATATAATAAAAATCTTCAATTTTGCTAATAATTTGAAAATATCCAAAATGTCAACTGTATTCCAAATTGAATCGAATTTTGTAAAAATATATAATAAAAACCTTCAGTTTTGCTAATACTGTAATTTGTAATTATGCAAAAATATCAAATGTAGTCCAAATTGAAGAGTTAAATTTTCTAAAAATATACAATACAAATCTTCAATTTTGCTAATAATTTGGAAATACACAAAAATGTTAACTGTAGTCTAAATTGAAGAATCATATTTTGTAAAAATATATAATAAAAATCTTCAATTTTGCTAATAATTTGAAAATATCCAAAATGTCAACTGTATTCCAAATTGAATCGAATTTTGTAAAAATATATAATAAAAACCTTCAGTTTTGCTAATACTGTAATTTGTAATTATGCAAAAATATCAAATGTAGTCCAAATTGAAGAGTTAAATTTTCTAAAAATATACAATACAAATCTTCAATTTTGCTAATAATTTGGAAATACACAAAAATGTTAACTGTAGTCTAAATTGAAGAATCATATTTTGTAAAAATATATAATAAAAATCTTCAATTTTGCTAATAATTTGAAAATATCCAAAATGTCAACTGTATTCCAAATTGAATCGAATTTTGTAAAAATATATAATAAAAACCTTCAGTTTTGCTAATACTGTAATTTGTAATTATGCAAAAATATCAAATGTAGTCCAAATTGAAGAGTTAAATTTTCTAAAAATATACAATACAAATCTTCAATTTTGCTAATAATTTGGAAATACACAAAAATGTTAACTGTAGTCTAAATTGAAGAATCATATTTTGTAAAAATATATAATAAAAATCTTCAATTTTGCTAATAATTTGAAAATATCCAAAATGTCAACTGTATTCCAAATTGAATCGAATTTTGTAAAAATATATAATAAAAACCTTCAGTTTTGCTAATACTGTAATTTGTAATTATGCAAAAATATCAAATGTAGTCCAAATTGAAGAGTTAAATTTTCTAAAAATATACAATACAAATCTTCAATTTTGCTAATAATTTGGAAATACACAAAAATGTTAACTGAAGTCTAAATTGAAGAATCATATTTTGTAAAAATATATAATAAAAATCTTCAATTTTGCTAATAATTTGAAAATATCCAAAATGTCAACTGTATTCCAAATTGAATCGAATTTTGTAAAAATATATAATAAAAACCTTCAGTTTTGCTAATACTGTAATTTGTAATTATGCAAAAATATCAAATGTAGTCCAAATTGAAGAGTTAAATTTTCTAAAAATATACAATACAAATCTTCAATTTTGCTAATAATTTGGAAATACACAAAAATGTTAACTGTAGTCTAAATTGAAGAATCATATTTTGTAAAAATATATAATAAAAATCTTCAATTTTGCTAATAATTTGAAAATATCCAAAATGTCAACTGTATTCCAAATTGAATCGAATTTTGTAAAAATATATAATAAAAACCTTCAGTTTTGCTAATACTGTAATTTGTAATTATGCAAAAATATCAAATGTAGTCCAAATTGAAGAGTTAAATTTTCTAAAAATATACAATACAAATCTTCAATTTTGCTAATAATTTGGAAATACACAAAAATGTTAACTGTAGTCTAAATTGAAGAATCATATTTTGTAAAAATATATAATAAAAATCTTCAATTTTGCTAATAATTTGAAAATATCCAAAATGTCAACTGTATTCCAAATTGAATCGAATTTTGTAAAAATATATAATAAAAACCTTCAGTTTTGCTAATACTGTAATTTGTAATTATGCAAAAATATCAAATGTAGTCCAAATTGAAGAGTTAAATTTTCTAAAAATATACAATACAAATCTTCAATTTTGCTAATAATTTGGAAATACACAAAAATGTTAACTGTAGTCTAAATTGAAGAATCATATTTTGTAAAAATATATAATAAAAATCTTCAATTTTGCTAATAATTTGAAAATATCCAAAATGTCAACTGTATTCCAAATTGAATCGAATTTTGTAAAAATATATAATAAAAACCTTCAGTTTTGCTAATACTGTAATTTGTAATTATGCAAAAATATCAAATGTAGTCCAAATTGAAGAGTTAAATTTTCTAAAAATATACAATACAAATCTTCAATTTTGCTAATAATTTGGAAATACACAAAAATGTTAACTGTAGTCTAAATTGAAGAATCATATTTTGTAAAAATATATAATAAAAATCTTCAATTTTGCTAATAATTTGTCCACGTCTGTATTCATTAATATCTCTGTTGTGAAATGAAGCATTTGGTTGGCTGTATTCAGCATAGTTTTAGTTTAGTTTCACTAAAAAAATTTAAAAAAAGGAAAGAAACAAAATGAATTTCTTCTCCTTTTTTTTTTTTTTTGTTTAAAATGTTTAAGAGAAAAAGATTGAAATTTACAACGTGTGATTATGATATTGATACGCTTATTCAACCATTTTTTTTGTGGATTTTAGAAATTTTAATAGCGCATCGCCTGAAAATGACAGCTAATACACCGTGTTCCGCTTATAAGTATAACAAAAGAAATAGCTATAACTTCTGAATTAATACAAGTATATAGTTGAAACCAACTGCTACAAAGAATGAAAACTGGGAATTTTTGTTACCTTATGTTCCATAAACCTCAACATGGCTTCCATTGGTGGCACGGGAAATATCCAACCGGTATTCAACCTCGACCCAAGTGTTATGAAGCATCTGTGGTGTAACATTGTTGACAGCAGCATAAATTCTTTCTTGTAAGTCTGCCAAATCACGTACTGGCGTCCTGTAGACCTGGTCCTTAACAAACCCCCACAGGAAAAAATCAGGTGGTGTTAGATCTGGTGATCTGGCAGGCCATGTGATGTACGGTGATCCTCTTCCGATCCATCTTGCAGGGAATTGTTCGTCTAAGAATGTGCGAACCATGTTGGCAAAGTGTGGTGGAGCCCCATCTTGCTGGAAAATTGCTGCCTATCCCATTTCATTATTGAGACGTACAGCTTCCCTCGGTCTAAGATTGTACTGACGGCGAAACAAGCGCTGTACACGAATTATGGATCTATGTTCTGCTAATGACAGCACACAAAAGGCTTTCTGCTGTGGCGTCCACATGCTGACTGACTAAAGATACGATACGAATTCTCTTATTTAATGATCTGCGCATGCGTGAGTCTTCTAAAAATAAGTAACAACAATGGATTAAAACTTCCCAATTTCCTCTTTACAATGGTACCAATCTTAACCCATTTGCATGCATTGTTATGAAATTATAACTATTTCTTTTATTATACTTATAAGCGGAACACGGTGTATTTGGCCGTTGCATGCTATACCAGGAACACCCAGAGATGGAAGTCACTGTCGTCGTTGCGACAGAACACTCGACTTTATAATGGGTGCCTGTCCTTCCAGTGAGGCAGTGCGAAACTCTAGACACCGCAGAATTAGGTCACGATTGCCGGCGTCTTGAAGAAAGGTCTCGCAGTACACGAGGAAGCCCATGGCATCTCTCAAGAGGGATCCTGTCGGCGAATTGACATGCTTGTCATTCCATCAGGCTCTACATTAACTTACATTATCGACCCGACAGTCAGACTTGAGGCACAGGAACAACAGCTCGCTGGAGTACACGCAGAAAAATACATAATTTATGAGCCTACAGTTCCTTACTATTTGGAGAAATATCATCTCACTTCCAATGAAATTATAGGACTAATGGTTGGAGCTTGAAACTCGGTACGTTGCCCTGTTAATTTCTGCAAGAAATTGCAATTAAACAATTTCATTTGTGACTTTCCCTTGATGCCGTCAGAGGATCGAGGATCGCTTGTTATTCAATTATCTATCCCAGCGAGAACAACAACTGTTTGATCTTTAATCTGTTTGTTTTCCATGTTTTTTAAATTCCTTTTCTCACTGTACATATTTATCTTTTGTGATCTTTCCTGTCCTTTTTCTTTTAAGGTGACACGTATGATTTTTAAAGCTTCCACAATTTTCATCCAAAATTTGTGAAATTTAAACTACATAAACAAGCTTACAATACTACCGTTTGTACAAAATTTGGTATCACTAGGACTAATAGTTTTGAGATTATATTTTTAAATAATCGTATATTTTATATTGACGTCACTAAAAAGGCTCCTTGCGTTAAAGTTTTCAAAATGTTTAGTTCATAATTGCTCACAAACTTGAACATAGTCATAAGAATAAATATTAATTAGCGTTTATGCTCGACCATGCCGAAATGTAGTAATTATACACCTGGTAGCAGCCCTTTAATGGACCTCATTAAAGTACACCTATTCATTAAAGTTCAGGTGTTCCACCAATCAGAAAATACCATTGTAGCAATATGAAAGCGCAAGTATCGATTATTCTCGGACATGCAATCGAAAGACAACTAGCGCGAGATTAGGCAATATTAAACTCAGTCGAAAAAACAACACACAAATTAACATGAATTCACCGTCATCTTCTAGCCTTTCACAAAGTACATTCCCGCAATTCATTTCACCAATTGTCGGAAAAAATCAATATGGTCGAGCACAAAAAGTCGTATGAAACTTGACTATAATGGTAATTAAGACGCTCGTATGAAAATTTGAAACTCGCTTGTGCTCGTTTCATAAACATACTCGCGTCTTAATTACTACCATTATAGGCTCGTTTTGAGCTGAGTCTAAATAGAGAGTCATAATAAGTTAATTTTTTTTTAAATTCATGACTTTACCATTACAGCATATTTTAATCTAAGTGCAATATAAATAAGCCCCAAAGGAACTTAATATTTAATAATAATAATAACAATAATAATAATAATAATAATAATAATAATAATAATAATAATTTTAGATGGGCAGGACATGTAGCACGTATGGGCGCATCCAGAAATGCATATAGAGTGTTAGTTGAGAGACCGGAGGGAAAAAGATCTTTGGGGAGGCGAGGCGTAGATGGGAGGATAATATTAAAATGGATTTGAGGGAGGTGCGATATGATGATAGAGAGTGGATTAATCTTACACAGGATAGGGACCGATGGCGGGCTTATGTGAGGGCGGCAATGAATCTTAGGGTTCCTTAAATGCCATTTGTAAGTAGTAATAATAATAATAATAATAATAATAATAATAATAATAATAATAATAATAATAATCCGTAGCGCCATAGCTCTTGAAGGGCCCAAACCGACCAGCCGGCTGCTGGCCTCAAGTTCACATGTTCAAGTTTCTGAAGCAGAGGCGTACGTTCATCCAACCAGAATGAAGGTACCGTGTGGATAGCACGATGATCTTTCCAGCCGTTATAGTTGACTTTCGCAAACAGATTTCGCTACCTATTGTAGCTCCCCAAGTGCATCAGGATGCTGGGTGGACATCGGTCCAATACACTGGCCGAAATTTCATGAGAAAATTTCTTCCCCCATGAGGATTCGAACAAATGCGCATTCCATAACGCGAGTCCTAGGCAGGATTCCTTAGACCACGACGCCACGACGCGGGACTTTTAATATTTCATACAAATGATGATTAAATTTTATTTAGCAACATTTAATTGATCTCTGTGAGAGGTTACAGAGCAATCTTACAATAACTGTTGTGTAGGAAGCTTTTTTTATTCAATAAAGTGCTTGAAATGTTAAAGTCGAGAAAACAGCATTAAAAAAGAAAAGAAAAAAAAACTTCTCTCAATTCACTCGCGCACCGTATGTTTGGACACATTTTATTGTATGTCTAGATCATTTAAAACAGTCTTAAATATAATTACGATCATGAAAATAGTGCATTTTCTTGATTTTTCTGCATTATTTCACCATAATGTCCGCTTAAATTCATTTTTGTACTATTTATTATGCTTTGTCCAATGAGACAATCCCGTGGTTGGGAAAGTTGAAAAATTTTCTTTTTTATTGTGCGTATGATTGACAGCAAATATCTTTTCGAAAGATTGAAACCGGTATGCGTTAATAAATGAATAAATATTGAGGATTGAATAAATACATAATTTTGAAAATACTTACAGTGAAAGTTGGCTGCTACTTTGAAAGAAAATTTAGGGGCCAGGAACAATCAATCTTCGTCCCTTTCTTCACGTGCTTCTTTCTTCTCACATTCTTTCACAGCCCCAGTCTTTCCGGTTGACCGTGACTGCATTCCTTACAAGTGTAAATCGTATTAGTTTAACATTACAGGAGGTCAGCTAGAATAATGAAGTTCTTTCATACTGAGTTATCAGGAAACTGTTTATGCTTGACATAGTTGTTAAGTTGTATTCATAAAATTTCCTCCTTATGGAAAGTTAAACTCTTGTGTTTTTACACCACAGTTTGCTGGTGTATATTAACAGCGTCAGGAAATTTAAATTACATATTGAATAGTAAAGCACGTAGGCTATTACTATTGTGATTAGATTGCTTGGCCGGTGTTATGCGAAAATATTTGAGTAGAGATGAGAACGGCTCGAGTTTTGCTTGGCTTTTTCTCGCCTACTAGGCAATCTAATAATCCGTGGCGCTACAGCCCGTGAAGGGCCTAGACCGATCAGCCGGCTGCTGGCCTCACGCCCACATGCCGAAGCAGAGGTGGACGATCATCCAACCAGAATGGAGGTATCGTGTGGTTAGCACGATGATCCCCCCAGCCGTTATAGCTGGTATTTGCAACCGGATTTCGCTACTTATCGTAGCTCCCCAAGTGCATAACGATGCTGGTTGGGCACCGGTTCCATACACTGGCCGAAATTTCATGAGAAAATTTCTTCCCCCATAAGGAATCGAACCAGCGCGTATTCCGTAACGCGAGTCCTAGGCGGAATGCCTTAGACCGCGACGCCACGGATCGGGACCTACTAGGCAATCGGCAATACAAAAGTCAGTTCTTCATTTTCCCACCAGGTGGAACTAGGATCACGATCAGGAGCCGGCGACGGGCCGGGGTTTAACTCGCAAGCTTGCAGCTCTATTGTTCTCCAACCAGGAGATCAACCGTGAAAGGAATGTGCTTACTATTGCCTCATCTATTGGAACGAAGTAGATAAATAATATTACCGTTATAACGCCAGTTTAAAAACCATGCGCTCTCCTGCATACGAGTATGTTATTTCCTGTATGAAGAGATTAAAAGACCAGGAGATTAACTGTGATCTAATTTTGTAACTAGGGTAGTATCAATATGTCTGTATCAATGTTATGGTTTGTGCTGTGAGAGCTAGCCAATAGAGAAAAGAGTACCCACGTGTGTGACTTTATGACATCTTATGACATCAACATTCATTCACAGCATCATCCCGCTTACCTTCATTCCCTGGAGACTTACTTTCTCGTGGTTGGAACACAGTACCTGCATTGCATGGCTCTCAATTGCTCTTCATGTTTATTCACTTTATCGACTTCTAAATTCTTCTAGAAAGAGTAAACAAACGCCCTCCATAATCGACAGACGGTCTTACTAATAAAAACTCTATATACAGACGTTTAGCTGTCTTATATTTACACAATGAGTAGCTCGTTTATACGTCGTGTGTAAATTCCTTACTAATAATCACTACATACGTTGTGTATAACAGTATAACTGTTACACAGCTACGTCATAGTTTCGTCATTACTTCGTTACGAAAGATAATAGAATATCTGAGGTTCTCTATTGCATCCGGTAGAGCGCTCTAGTGTGGCGTGCGAAGTATCGATAGTACAACTGGCTCTAATCGATTACCACACTATATTTTGGTGAAAGAGTACAAGCTACGGCAATATTATTATAATTTTTCTGTGCTCTTTGATTTGTTCTTCTGAGGTTACAAGGCCACCATCATCTTAAAATGACAGTCGATACGAACAGCTGTTAGAGAGGCGGCCATTTTTTCTCTATATACAACGCTTAAACAAGGGGTTTCGTGTATATACTACTGCAAAGGAATTCCCATTGTATAGTTACAGACTGTTTATACGTCCATCGCTTATGCATGGTTTATTAGTAACGTTTTCTGTCTCAACTCTGCATAAGTCTCGTATAAAAACTATACACGGTTTATTAGTAAGACTGAGAGACATTAATATTTACAGTTCGGTAGCCGCAAATTTGGATACGTCGTTGACTCTCGAAACGGCCTATCCCAACCTAGAACGTGTGGCTAAAAAAAATTCTGTGTGTGCCAGCCACAAGTGCATCCAGCGAATGCGTTTTCTGTATAGCAGGGTTTGTACTCAATGAGAGACGTTCAAGTTTGCACCCTGGTAATGTGAATGTATGGTTTTCCTTCACAGCAATCTTTCTATTCCTTAGGAATCGACCATGTGATTTCTGTATTAGCAAGGTTATGTTATTCATTGCTACAGATATAATGAAATAATCCTTTGCAATAATTATAATTAAGATTGTAGCAAGCTTTTATTACATTTATAAGAGAGTCAACATTTTATTATAATAGTTTGAATTTTCGTTGCATTTGGGAACATGACAAATATTATTTATTGAATGAAATTTTAAGTTGACATTTCCACAAATATGTTCAATTAAGAGTTTCTTTTAGAAAAAAGAAACTTTCAGTGCGTTATTCTGTGAAAAGTAATTTATTTTCTTTCAGATGTTTGTCATACTGAAAGGATTTGACTATTGTACATAAATATTTTACCAGATTATTTTAGTGGCCAAAATTTGTAAAATCACTTGTTTTGACATTATTAACATGGTGGAAGAAGAAAAATCAACTTTTTTATCTGCCCCCATGAGAATGTTTGCTTCTTAGCCCTAAATACTTCACGAAGCACCTTATTCTGAAACACCCTTAACCTCTTTTCCTCTCCCAAAGTGGGAGTTCATGTTACACAACCATACATAACAACCGGTAATATAACTATTTTATAAATTCTAACTTTCAGTTTTTTGAAAGAAGGCTGGATGACAAAATCATGTCATTCGCATAATATCAGGCATTTTCCATATTTATTCTGAATCTAATTTTCTTTCAAGTGTCATTTGTATTTGTTACTGTGGCTTCAAAGTATTCGAATTTTTCCACCTTTTCAAAGGACGAATTTTCAGTTATTATATTTCCATTTCGTACTATATTCTGCATGGTCTCTCACTGCCAAACTTCATAACAGTCTCCAAATATGCCAAAGAAAGATGCTGAGAAGGATACTAGGCTCATCAATGAGGGACAGAGTTCCAAACGAAGTGCTACAAAGGATGCCAGCAATTAAAGATCCAGCACTGCAAGCCACCAACACCAAATGGAAGTGGGGAGGCCATGTTGCACGACTTAGAGACGGGAAGATGGACGCAGTCAGTCACACTATGGGATCCCCGCATTGGCAAGAGATCACGCGGAAGACCAAGAAGAAGATGGGCCGACCTCTTCAGTGAACGTGTAGGAAGCCATCGGTCAAGCAGAGCAAGAAATAGGGAAGACTGGAAAAACCTAAGAAGACAAGTGAACAGCGACTAAAACCAGTGCGACAGAAACAAGCGAACAATATCAAACAGTGCAGAATGTGAACCAAGTGAACAATTCCAAAGTTGTAAACATCTCTTACGCGGAGTAGCTCACCGCGTGAGACAAATAGAGCTCTCCCTCTATAGGAGGAGGCCTTTGCCCTTAACGGGACATTTTTAGGCTAATCATTTCACTATATTCTGGTCACGAAACAATCATATACTTTGTTTTTTTTTCAGAATTTACTTCTAAACATATATATATATATATATATATATATATATATATACATATATATATATATAATTACAGAAACTTCGATATAATGGGCAGAAATATAATCCGAGTACGTCATGAATGGATGAAGTTAAATAAACGAATGAGTAAATAATTCTTAAAATAGTAAATCTGAAAAGAGAATTTGTTCTGGCACGTAAAACTGAGATTGAAATAGGCCTACTGTAGGCTGTAATCTAAGACTAAATCTAATAACCTGTGATCGTGATACATTTGTACTATTACCTATTTCAGTTTAGCATTTTTTATCCGAAAATGAAACTCTGAAGAGACTGTGAAATATTATGGAATCTTCATTGAAACGGTTCTTGATGGTCTATAATTGCTGTTGCCAACCACCAGTCGCCTTTGCGTGCTGCTAGACTTGTGCTTACATTGCACTAACACGAGTTAAAATGAATTACATGTAAACACACTACCAAAAATTAGCCACAAGAAAAAGTAATGTCTTCCGAGACTAAGACAAGACACACTACAGGCTTCTGTGTGTACTTTCAGCGAAGTTACTGAAGCACGTGCTTCTGTTCTGTAGACGTACGGAAAATAGGTTCTCCACGATAACGTAAATAAATCTCTGTAACGGGACAGGCAGGTAAAGTTCTAGAACTTGTACACCTTCACAAGAGCTGTCATAGCCGTCGAAGTAAATTATAACTTTCCCCTTAACTCTAGGTATGATGCATAGATAACTCTGTACCGCTATCTTTAGCCTCAGTGAACGTATTTGAAGCTGTTTCTTTTTCTTTTTTCTTTTTTTTTTCTAGATTTCTTGTTCGTTTAGGTTACTTAATAGCGTTGATGTTCAGAAAATAAACGATGGTTTCTTTCTCCTGTGAGGTTGAACTCCTAACTGCATTATTAAGTTTGCGTGTGATGTTAATAGGTGGGACAGTAGGTTTTCTTTTTTTAATTATGGACACCGAACTTCTCAATCGAGCGAATAAAAAATACAGTAGTGTTTTCACATCTGAGACACGGACATTTAGTCTGGATTAAGGAAACTCCTTTACGCTGTAATTAAACCTCGAGGTACCGTGCAGAATAGTATTATTTTTTTTGTAAATATGCTCCCCCGCTTTCACATTTGGTTCTCATCTACATTTTTCTTCGTTTGTAATGTATCAGCGTTTTTTCATGCATTTCTTTAAAGTACGGTAATTGAATACTCTGTTATAAATATGTTTTTTGTTTTTAAATAGAATACCGTAGATTTTCTTACTTCTATATTTAAACGCATACCTGATGTATCAAATCAAGTTATATGCCATGGTACATAGTAAAGAAACATTAAACAGTTTGCTTTGTTGCAGTTGGATGTAGCATTATGACTTCTGGTACTACAGAAAAACAAATGATTTTGTAATTTCAGGAAACAATTAAAACTGAAACAGAAATAATTACTTCCATTTGTATTTGTTAGTGCAATGTGGTATTTTCCCAGAAAGACTGAAATACTCAGTAAGGTCAATATACAAAAAGGGAGATAAATGCACTATTGCTAATTACAGACCGTATATTATTAACAACATTTATAGATTATAACATTATTTGGAATCCAATATAGGCCTATTAGTTTTAGAGCACTTTGGATTTAGAAAACAAAAATCGACAGGGAATACTTTGTATTGCATACTTTTGTGTAGTTCAACTAGTGAATTGTATATGCTTGTAAACTGAAATAATCAGCTTGCTTTGTATTGAATTATACAAAAATATTCAATACAAAGCAAGTTGATTAATTCAATTTACAAGCATACACAATTCACCAGTTGGAGCTACACAAAAATATTCAATACAAAGCAAGTTGATTAATTCAATTTACAAGCATATACAATTCACCAGTTGGAGCTATACAAAAATATTCAATACAAAGCAAGTTGATTAATTCAATTTACAAGCATATACAATTCACCAGTTGGAGCTACACAAAAATATTCAATACAAAGCAAGAAGATTAATCCAATTTACAAGCATACACAATTCACCAGTTGCAGCTACACAAAAATATGCAATTGAGTTATACAAAATATGCAATACATAGCCAGTTGATTAATTCAGTTTACAAGCATATACAATTCACCAGTTGGAGCTATACAAAAATATTCAATACAAAGCAAGTTGATTAATTCAATTTACAAGCATACACAATTCACCAGTTGGCGCTACACAAAAATATTCAATACAAAGCAAGAAGATTAATTCAATTTACAAGCATATACAATTCACCAGTTGGAGCTATACAAAAATATTCAATACAAAGCAAGTTGATTAATTCAATTTACAAGCATACACAATTCACCAGTTGGAGCTATACAAAAATATTCAATACAAAGCAAGTTGATTAATTCAATTTACAAGCATACATAATTCATCAGTTGGAGCTACACAAAAATATTCAATACAAAGCAAGAAGATTAATTCAATTTACAAGCATACACAATTCACCAGTTGGAGCTATACAAAAATATTCAATACAAAGCAAGTTGATTAATTCAATTTACAAGCATACACAATTCACCAGTTGGAGCTATACAAAAATATTCAATACAAAGCAAGTTGATTAATTCAATTTACAAGCATATACAATTCACCAGTTGGAGCTACACAAAAATATTCAATACAAAGCAAGAAGATTAATCCAATTTACAAGCATACACAATTCACCAGTTGGAGCTACACAAAAATATGCAATTGAGTTATACAAAATATGCAATACATAGCAAGTTGATTAATTCAGTTTACAAGCATATACAATTCACCAGTTGGAGCTATACAAAAATATTCAATACAAAGCAAGTTGATTAATTCAATTTACAAGCATACACAATTCACCAGTTGGCGCTACACAAAAATATTCAATACAAAGCAAGAAGATTAATTCAATTTACAAGCATATACAATTCACCAGTTGGAGCTATACAAAAATATTCAATACAAAGCAAGTTGATTAATTCAATTTACAAGCATACACAATTCACCAGTTGGAGCTATACAAAAATATTCAATACAAAGCAAGTTGATTAATTCAATTTACAAGCATACACAATTCATCAGTTGGAGCTACACAAAAATATTCAATACAAAGCAAGAAGATTAATTCAATTTACAAGCATACACAATTCACCAGTTGGAGCTATACAAAAATATTCAATACAAAGCAAGTTGATTAATTCAATTTACAAGCATACACAATTCACCAGTTGGAGCTACACAAAAATATTCAATACAAAGCAAGAATATTAATTCAATTTACAAGCATATACAATTCATCAATTGAGCTACACAAAAATATGCAATTGAGATATACAAAATATGCAATACATAGCAATTTGATTAATTCAGTTTACAAGCATAAACAATTCACCAGTTGAATTATACAAAAATATGCAACTGGTGAATTGTTTATGCTTGTAAACTGAATTAATCTGCTTGCTTTGTATTGCATATTTTTGTGTAGCTCAACTGGTGAAGTGTATATGGTTGTGAATTGAATTAATCTGCTTGCTTTCTATTGCATATATTTTGTTTAGTTCAACTGGTGAAGTGTATATGTTTGTAAATTGAATTAATCAGCTTGCTTTATATTGCATATTTTTGTTTAGTTCAACTGGTGAAGTGTATATGTTTGTAAATTGAATTAATCTTCTTGCTTTGTATTGCATATTTTTTGTTTAGTTCAGCTGGTGAAGTGTATATGTTTGTAAATTGAATTAAACAGCTTGCTTTATATTGCATATTTTTTTAGTTCAACTGGTGAAGTGTATATGCTTGTAAATTGAATTAATCTTCTTGCTTCGTATTGCATATTTTTGTGTAGTCAACTGGTGAATTGTATATGCTTGTAAATTGAATTAATGAGCTGGCTTTGTATTGCATATTTTTTGTTTAGTTCAACTGGTGAAGTGTATATGCTTGTAAATTGAATTAATCAGCTTGCTTTGTATTACATATTTTTGTGTAGTTCAACTGGTGAAGTGTTTATGCTTGTAAATTTAATTAATCTGCTTGCTATATATTGCATAATTGTGTATGGCTCGGCTGATGAATTCTCAGTTTTCCAGGGAGATGATTATGTCTATATGCCTACGTATCATCTAAGAACAAACTAGGCTAATTACTTTCTCTGTACTGAACTCTACTTGGAATTCTAAAGTTGAAATGACCAACCTCGCAATGTGAGTTGGTAAGCCGGAATTCAGAGGAGGTCAGAACCGGCCGAGCCAAGGAACTTTTCCCGACATCTGCATTAGACGCCGCACAAGGACGGGGTCTGATGAACGGTTTATGTGAATTGAATGCAGATTACTACTAAATGATACCGGAAGGCTGGCTGACCTATATTTAAGCGCATCCTTCTCGTCGAGGAACTGTCTTATTGAGTTCCGTGGCGTAGGAGGTTAGTAGGGAATCTTTAGGCCTGAAAGCCCGGAGAAGATAAAAAAAGTCAAAGAAATACTGTATTATAAAGTATCGCAAACTAATTTCCATTACCTCATTCCGACCTGCAGAGGTGCATCAAGTTCAAAATGTATCAGAAGTTTTATCAGTGCGCTGTGAAAGAAGAAGAAATTCAGTAAAGTGGTTTTGCGGGGTCACTTTCATAATATATTTCTACGAAATGTGAATAAAATATTCAGAGTTTTTATGTACAGCAGTGATGTCAAAGCAAGCGCATTTTTCTGACCTTGACGTCGTGTGCGGGCATCAAGCGCTAAGTATGGAAAGAGGAATAAGCAGCGTGTTGGATTAAGAAAACAGTGGTGCACAAACTTCAAACGGAACGTGAAGTTTTATGTCGTTATTTTTATATGGCTTCTTTATGTTTGATATTATCTATATTGTCTGAAAAATAGAAGTACTAATACCAATTTCTTAATATTGCAGTTGTGTTTTAAATGTTAATAACATAATAAAGTGTTAAGAAGGAATATTCACATAAATTTCATAGTAATACAACTATACTGTACTAAGTGGATGAAACACATCATTAATAAAGAAAGTGATATCCCCCCCCCCAAAAAAAATATATTGAGTATGACGTGGTAAGTTGGAATTGATATTGATGGTACCTTCAGCCTTATAAAAGTAATCAATAAACTAGTCAAAACAACATTACAGTACAAAGCAAAGTTACTTAGGTGCTGTATATGGTTTAAGTATAACTAGTATTCCATAACAAAACTCTTATCGCATTATGCTTTAGAGGTGATATTGGTGAGCAACTTCCTATCATCAGAATATTAAATTATTTTCTCGAAATGTGCTGAAGCCATAGAGCTGACATTTTTACAACACATGGGCACATATCTTTTGCTTATCATGTAACAGTAGTTGCTTTGTTAATTCATTTCCTTACAAAAAATTTCCATGTGAATATTTTCAAAATGTTGAATACACTATCTTCAGTAATACGTATTTACGGTATATTAGATTTACGAAAACATTCTGTAAGCCTACTAAATAAATAGGTCTATATCTGAAAATTTCACTTATCTTTAAGTAAAAGTTGAGAAAATATTTCTTTTGAATAAAAAATCAAACTTGTGAAAAATGAGCATTAAAATTAAAACTTACATTCTTGTAATGCACTTATACTTCTCAGACAAATGTAAAAATTAACGTGGATACAGTTGTAATAAGTTCTCTTCCCTTTATCTATTGAATCAGTGCTGGCCATCCCTGAATATAGCTCGACCAAGCGGCATATACTACCTCTTTCGTCTGTCTCTTTCCTTTCCGCTGTAAAGCGCTCAGGCTCTCCTGAGCTCTAAAGCGCGCGCTTGCTCCTGTAGGCATTAATTGACATGACTGATGTACAGTAAGTATTTTGAGATATTTGCGAAAATACAAGGCGAGTCAAAAGTCGCTTTCCTCAATACAATATCCGTTCTTAAGTTTCATACTTGTAGGCTATACATATACAGATATCATAACTTTAACAAACGAATAGCTGGTTTAATAAGTAACTACGTTCGTGCGTCAACTGTTTTTCCATTATCATGTCTTGAAAACAGCCCTCGTTTTGCTGATATGCAGTTGATATGGCAACAGAATGGAGCACAATCTCATTTTGGTGTAGGAGTGAGGGACTTCTTGAATCAGTAATTGCATGAATGAATTGGCCATCGTGGCACAACAAAATGGCTACCCAGATCATGAGAACTGATAAAATATAATTTTTCGGTGACGGGTATCCTAAAAAATGTTTTTGTTCAGAAACTGCAGTACCTGCATCTACAACTTTAAATTTAGATCTCCTATCAGGGTACATTATGCTGAAATTTATATAGGCTGTTTTATTTATTTATTTTATTGCTGGTAAGTTTGAAATGAATACAAGTTGGTACAATGTAAAATAAACTAGCCCACTCCTGAATGAGTTAGGCTTGTGCTCAAGAGGGGATTCCAATACAGACAAAAATAAAATTAAAATTGAGAGTGAATACAGATTAAAAAGTTTTTAATATGTTTAAAACCAAATTATAAATCCAATACAATTTTTTTATTTATTTTTTTTATTAATTTGGACAGGATTCGTGGTTAAAATAAGATGGTTATGTATTTTTTTTTTCCTTGATAACTTACAACCGCGTTTCGTAGCGGCTATCTTCAATGTAGCAAATGCCTTTTCTAATGCTGGACGAGTTTTTGATACTATACGAGTATCATAGGCTAACAATAATAATAATAATAATAATAATAATAATAGTAATTCAATCTTCCTCAACTTGGTGAGGTTGCCAAAGACAAAGAATGTTAAACATTAAATGACATTAAAAATGTCTTACAAGAAATTTGTTTACAAGAAACAAAATTTGCAGTAGATAATATTTCATATAATGAAAATTTATAAAAATTACGGGTAAAAAATAGACTGAGAAAATTCAACTGTAATTTGAATTGAAATACGAATGTCGCCGTAAAATCTGCAGAGAACCCTTCAAAGCTATAATAGAAATTTCCTTAATTGTTGTTGTAGGGACTCCAAATTTATGACAGAATGACACAAATTGTTTTGTTATGATCCCTCTAGCGCCCACCATTAATCCGATGACTTCTATATCCCTGAGTTTATATGATGTTTTGTAATAAGGGATAGTGGGTTCATAAATTGTCCTTTTCTCTAGATTAACCTCCTCAGGTTGATTCTGATGAGTCTCGAATCTGATGGTCGGATCCAGAATATAACCTCTTGTCTCTCCAGGTTTAAGTGTTATAATATCAATACGCCGATGACTTCCTGTATCCGCTATTCCATGGACTTCATGGTAGTGTAGTCATTGGACTTAGGGATGTTGCGATTACAGACCTGATTTTGTGATGTCTGCTGTTACGAAGAGTTTCGCCAAATGGGCATGAACCCAAGACATGAGCCAAAGTTTCAACCTCACTGTGGCATCGCCTACAGTGGTTATTGTCTTGAGTTCTGCCTGGAACAGCGCGTACAGGAGCAACATTACCGGTCATCTTTACCGCATCTCTCCACTCGGAGCTAGAAAGGCCTGTATGTCGTCTGACCCAGCTGTTTGCGGAAGTGAAGTCTTGATATAAGCTGACTCCTTTACCTTTCTGTGGCAGTTGGCACCATTTATTAAATTCTTCAAAGCTCAAAATTTCCTGAGTTTCCTTGAGTCAGATTTGAGAGTGAATACAGATTAAAAAGTGTTTAATAGGCTATGTTTAAAACCGAACTATAAATCCAATACAATTCTTTTTATATTTTTTTATTAATTTGGACAGGATTCGTGGTTAAAATACGATGATTATGTATTGTTTTTTTTTTCCTTGATAAGTTACAACCGCGTTTCTTAGCGGCGATCTTCAATGTAGCAAATGCCTTTTCTAATGCTGGACGAGTTTTTGATACTATACGAACTAACGGTTATATAAATTTGATGATAATACCACTGATTTCAATTTCTGCTTCTATGAACAGCCTTTTCTAATGCTAAATTACAAATATTGGCCTGTTACACATGATAAAGCATCACTCTAAAAAAATTGCAATGGAAATTGCGTATGTTAAATCTTTCAATGTAATCTGCATGTCATAAGATATTTGCTACTAGCGGGACTTGTGGTAGTGTGTTCCGCGCCGTGCTTTTCTACCAGGAATCGAACTTGGGCAGCTGGATTTGTAACTATCGGTTGACCCAGAGCCGAGGACATTTACCTGCATGTAAAGGGAAATTGTTTTCCCGGTGATATTTACTGTGTCGGTTTTATAACATGTTCTACAGAGCTATATACTCGTAAAATGAACTAGAAACATTTCTATTCGTGTTTGGAGTTCTTTTTCAGTGTTAAAATAGAGTACGGAGCCAAATAGTATGCAGCAGAAGTGGAATGATAGTCAAACTGCGTCATATTTCACTTGGTTATGTACCCACATTTCTTTCGTAACATTAATGTAGCGGTACAGTACTTTCTCGTAGTTATAGTGGAATTAATTTTAAAAACCATGAGCTCTGTAAATATGGAGTATAATTGTGTAAAAAGAGGCCGGAACACGTACATTAGAAACGCTCTAACTGCTGCTATGAATTGTCAGTGATAACAACATGCAATACAGGTCGAGAATCCTCTGCGACCTCCATAGCCTGACCGTTAATAGTGTTTGATTACATGTCCGCACTCAACACGGCCCTCACGGGATAATGGATCAAGCTAAATGAAGCGGAATCCATCAGAGATGTTACACTGATACATTTATGGTGTGGCATGTTTCCGAACGTAATGATCAGATGCAGCACTGTCTGGCACTGTATGCAAGTACTGATACGCCAGACTGCAACACCTTATTCCAGCCAAGAAAGGAGATAGTCTAAACAAATTCTCTTTCTCTCTTCCTTCTTTTCAGAAGGATATGTTATTACTAAGAAATTTTTCGATTACGCTAAATTACATTTGCAATAGATAAGTATTGTTACATTTCTTCCTTTCTTTTTTTCTTTAATTTTTTCTTGATTTCTTTGTTCTTTCTTTCTGTCCTTTCTTTTTGTTCTTTCTCCTTTCTTTCTTTCTTTCTTTCTTTCTTTCTATTCTTGTTTATTTTTGTTTTTTTTATTCTTTCTTTTTTTCTGTCCTTTCCATTCTTTATTTCCATTTCTTTTTGTCCTTTCTTTCTGTCCATTCCTTCTTTCTTTCTTTTTTCTGTTAATCCTTTCTTTCTGTTCATTCTTTCTTCCTTTCTTTCTGTTCATTCTTTCTTTTTTCTGTCAATTCTTTCTTTCTTTCGGTTCGTTCTTTTTTTTTTCTTTTCTCCGGTCGATTCTTTCCCTTCTGTTCTTTCTTTCTTTCTTTCTTTCAGTTCATTCTTTTTTCTGTCGATTCTTTATTTCCGCCGATTCTTTCTTTCTTTCTATTCTTGTTTATTTTTTGTTTTTTTTTTATTCTTTCTTTTTTTTCTGTACTTTCCATTCTTTATTTCCATTTATTTTTGTCCTTTCTGTCTATTCCTTCTTTCTTTCTTTCTTTCTTTCTTTCTTTCTTTCTTTCTTTCTTTCTTTTTTCTGTTAATTCTTTCTTTCTGTTCATTCTTTCTTTTTTCTGCCAATTCTTTCTTTCTTTCTTTCTTTCTTTCTTTCTTTCGATTCGTTCTTTTTTTTTCTTTTCTCCGGTCGATTCTTTCTTTTTTCTGTTGATTCTTTCTTTCTTTCTTTCTTTCTATTCTTGTTTGTTTTTTGTTTTTTTCATTCTTTTTTCTGTCCTTTCCATTCTTTATTTACATTTCTTTTTGTCCTTTCTTTCTGTCCATTCCTTCTTTCTTTCTTTTTTCTGTTAATTCTTTCTTTCTGTTCATTCTTTCTTTTTTCTGTCAATTTCTTTCTTTCTTTCTTTCTTTCTTTCTTTCTTTCTTTCTTTCTTTCTTTCTTTCAGTTCATTCCTTCTTTTTTCTGTCGATTCTTTCTTTCTGTCGATGCTTTCCCTATTCCGTCGGATCCCGGCCATTTAGTCACTCATAACGAGTGCACCTCTATTATGTGGACATTGTCCCACTGCCATACATCTATGACGCAGTGCATGAGGGTAGGCCACTAGAGGGAAGCCAAGAGGTGGAACTTAAACTGAGAGGATTCGATCCGACATCGGGATGGGAATCCGGTGTGGATAGAGCATCAGCATGTAGAGCTGAAAACCCGGGTTCAAATCCCGGTGCCAGAGAGAATTTTTCTCTTCCACTCATTTTTCATCATGATGTAAGAGAGTAAACCCCGCAACCGATGTCAAAAATCTCAACCTCTGCAGCCTCTATCTTCCTTCTGTCCTATTTATTCAAAGACCAGTTCTCGCTGCCGTATGTGAGCATAGGGACTGACATAACTTTATAAAACTTAAGTTGTGTGGACTTCAAAGTTTTACGTCCTAAGATCCTTCTTATAGTGCCACACATTCCTTGGAACTTATTCACTTTATAAGTTATATCGTTTTTTCTGGCAGTGTGATACATGGCACCCTAGGTAATTGAAGGAGTTAACTTGTTCGATTATTTTAATATATTGTTTGTGTAAATTTTCGTTAAAACAAAAATGTTTGAGTAATATTTTTGCCTTGAATTTGAAAGAATATTCTTTTAGTGGAACTTATTTCATTCTTTAGAGCACAACTAGTAATCAGTGTTAATGTATTTGGTAATTTTTTCAACTTACACAAAACTATGTTTACAGTGCATTTGAAACAATTTCACTTTCAGCTTCAGTGAACCAGCAATATGTATGTATTGCACTTTTGTACGACTTTTAATACGTGTTTGAGTCATTCTGTATCTGTAAAACAGCTCTCCTGTGTTGTATTCTCGAACCTGGCTCTCGGTTTGAGCCGTGGATTTGAATAACGCGGTGCTGAAGTACGGGTGGAAAATTCACTCCAATTTCACAATACACAGTTGATCTAGTGCAATTGAGTCAACTGTTTAAACCCATTAATCATCGCGTGTTGAAAGAGTTGGTAATGGATTTACCGTGGTACGCTATTACTGTATGTTAAGGACACGCCTAATTGGAGTTTAAATATCCGGAGCACTTACTAAGCTTCGAAAACTGGTTTAAACATTAAAGGTCTACATTTTGCTGTTAATGTCCCGACATCGAATTCTACTGTTATGTTATAGCTTCTAAGCAGATGATGTCGACATTGCATTCATGTAATAGGGAATTTGTACACTCATATATTGCAATGACAAACGTTACAAAAGTCCACAGCAAAGGAAAGTGGTGTCTATTTATAATGAATTCACTGATAAGTTGGTCCCGTTTTGTCTCTGCGAGGGCTACTCTGTCTAGGCCAGGCATGGGCATAACGGAGGGGAGGTAAATATGATCCGTATACTCCTTCCACAATATTTCGGATGTGTTTAAATCACATGAACTAGACTTCTCTTCTGCGTAGAGATGTACAAAACTAATGCTGCATGTCATTACATTAAACATTTCAAATAAGGTCAAATGCTTAGTATAGGGATTCATATGGTTACTGTAATAATAATAGTAATAATAATAGTTTTATTTTCCCTAGCAGAGTTAAGGCCATCAGGACAGGATCAAATCAAACACAGAAAAATACATACCGGTATACAAGTATTAACTTAAAAAAATAATAAAAATAAAAATAATAAAATAAAAAAGAGAGATTGAATACATATACACAATCAGTATTAACTTAAAATAATTATAATAATAATACTAATAATAATAATAATAATAATAATAATAATAATAATAATAATAATAATAATAATAATAATAATAATAAAATATTTACCTTTAAGATGGCTTAGCACTTATTATAAATAATCACTTATAAGCTCTAGAACGCCTATACTGTTTGGTCTGGACGAGTCTGTCTATATTAAGATGAATACTGTTACAATATAAACGTAAAACAATAAAATTATTACTCGACCAAGGCCAGTGAAGTCCTGCAGTCCGGAGCCGTGGCGCTACTGTCCTCCGTTTATAATACCGCATCGCGATAGTTCACATTACGCCAGTGGCTCCACTCGCCTTGGTCGAGTAATACCAGATGATAAGCTGTTAGACATGTACGCGCAATATTTTTCATCAGGTACACTTTAGAAAAAAAATGTTCGCAGACATATGTGGATTCATAGATTGCCAGCATCTTAGCTGCAATATTACGTAAGCTAGGAATCTTGTTAATAAGTAATAATTCATACAATCTCTTGCCGGTTTTACGTGACATTTGAAAAAGGGTATTGTTCTCTATGACTCGCATGTGTGTTTGAAATGCGGTAAATTAATCGGACTGCATTTTCAATTGTAGTGATTGTGGGTTGGCTTTTCCATTAACAAATTATTCTTGTAGATTCTTCAAAACTTTCTCACTATTTCAACCTGTACAAAAATTTACATTAAAATAATACATTGCTTTATCGCATGCAGCATCTATTTTATTAATATAAACCATTTTTAACAATTCTGTTTAAAACCCTTACCTATAAGTTTATGTTCACCAAAATCTTTCTTGTGTTAAATATCGAAGCGCCGTCTGATATTATAATGTTTTACATAAACCTTATCTTTATTGATTATAACAAAATAGTTTATTCCCATGTCTCTTGGAAATTAAAAACGAAACCAACAATTTATTCGCCATATTCAACCACTTTACACACACTATGTTTCAGAGTTCAACTTCTACTTACTGTATGCACACGCAGACAGGTAGAATATTTATGAAGAAAGAAGTGAAGGGAAAGTGTATACAGTGCCCGCGCGGGAACATATTGCCCATGCCTGGTCTAGTCCATCAGACTATCAGGCGGCACGGGTATGAGTCCCAAGTATGAGCCCCAAATTCACACTGCAAATGGGTAAAAACCCGGTGACAGTAGTAACTAATAACACTCAATATCACAATTAATAATAAATTAATGATGATACTAATAATAATAATAAAAATAATAACAATAGTATAATAATATAATAATAATAATAATAATAATAATAACAACAAGGAGCATCCTAAATTAAATGAAGCACGATCACTTAAAATAACATTTAAAGTAGATCTAATTTGTATCTTAACCCTAAGTTCGACTAAAACTCACGAGTATGATATGTTCATACATGCACAAGTACCTTTCAGCACTACACTCATTTCGCTGTCATCTCACTCACTGCACTGGAACTACGACACAGTTCACTGACACTATCCTGATTTCACTAACACTTCAAAAATATTTCACTGTTCAAATAATTTGCATTACCATTATAAACTATAAAACTTCATTGACACAACACACTTCTTCATTGATACAACACTTCAAATAACAAATATCAATTACACCCTTTAAATAGTGTGTATAATATACTACCGTCTATTAGCACTGTACTCCAACCACGAGAAAGTCTTTGGGGAATGAGACGAAGCGGGGTAATGCTGTGAATGAATGTTGGTGTCATAAGGTCACACACGTGGGTACTCGTATCTGTATTGGCTAGCTCTCACAGCACAAACAATAACATTGATACAGACATATTGATACTACCCTAGTTACAAAATTAGATCACTGTTAATCTCCTGGGGTGCTATGCATAGAGAATTCGCTAGCCCGCGCTACGAGCGTGCTAAACTAGCCCCGGCTATCGACTGATTACTTGTACAGGATTCCTATCATATCATGTCGCTAACACTGGTTTATAAATACGAAAAACGTTAGTTCGCTGATCATCCACCGGAAGCCTGCACTAAGAATGTCTATGAACATGGTCCCTGGTCTTTTAATCTCTCCATACAGGAAATAACATATGTAGGAGAGCTCATGGTTTTTAAACTGACGTTATAACGGTAATATTATCTGTCTACTTCGTTCCAATAGATGACGCAATAGTAAGCACATTCCTTTCACGGTTGATCTCCTGGTTGGAGAACAGTAAAGTCCTTAAGCCTAATTTTAAATACATTTTTGGTTATTGGTAAGGCCTTCAGTAATTCCGCAGGTGAAGCATTCTAGTCCCTGATAGTAGTCTACGATTGAGAAAAGAAAACTTTCGTGTCCGTCCTTTGTCTTCTATCCGTCTTCTGTCCTCTCTGTATTGCTTTAACCTATATAAATAAGTTTCATTTTGGAGATGCCGATAAGCTCACTGTATTATAATATCAATTTTTGTTTACCACCTGTGCTTATCTTAAGCACAGGTGGTAAACAAAAATTGATATTATAATACTATATAAATAAGCATTAGATGTAATAATGATAGTGGTAGTGATAGACGTATTTCGAGAATATTAGTCCTTTTATCTTTATCTGCGGTTGTGAATTTTTCTGAAAGTATATTTTGGAAAATTGGTGTCTGATATGAATTAAAAGTAAACTATATAAAACATATTGCATAGCATTAATTTTGGCCCTCCGTTGTACAATGCTTTAACTAAATTACACCCAGAACTTCTAACATGTAACCCACTAACATATAACAAGAAAATTAGAAACGTGTTAATGTCTTCATTTGATTAATAAATTTATAGCCTATGTGTATGAATTAATCAACCTATATCATATTTGTATTCTATAATATATAGTCCTACTTTTCACGTGCGATATTATTCTTCTCTAGTGTTAATATTATATTATATAATTCCATTGCCGCTGTAATTTAAATTTTAGTTCCTATTTTATTTTACTTATTTATTTTTATTATTATGATTTTATTTTTCTTTATTTATCTTATATTATTATTGTATTATATAATTTCTGTAACTGCAATTTTAATTCTATTTCCTATTTTATTTTATTTTATATTCTTTTATAGGCCTATTAATATTATATCTGAACTGCGACCGAACACGAGCGCTGCTCATTCGGTCTCAAATTTTGTTAATACTAGTGTATCTCCTGTTTTATATTGTTTGTATTATTTTATTTCTATTTCTCTTGTTTATTTTTTGTAATTATATTCTTTATTCTGTATATTTAAATTTAAATAAATAAATAAACAGTTTCTGCGGACCTTTAGTTGATTTTTTTCTTGTACACATTTGGAACTTTTTCATTACACAGACCACATTATCCATATCATATAGCCATTAAAGTTGTTATAAGTGTCGTTAAATAAAACAAAGTTAAGAGCTCGTAATGTTATGTTCTATTTTTCACAATGGAAGCCCCGTTTGATTAAACAGTAGTGACTCTGGTGACACAAAAAGATCGGTTCGTACGATTTCAATTTCCACAGAACAATGATGCGCTCTCATTTGTATTAGCGATCGGTTTCAAAATCCGAGTCATCAAAATGCATAACGACTCTGACAACCGCACTCTCGGACAACGCAGTGATGGTGAATTAATGTACCTTCTGATGGTCAAACTGTAATAACGATCGGAACTTTAAACTGTGACGCTCATATCCGGGCTAGCTATATCACAGACGTATCAACTTTTAAGTATCCAAAGGCCGCACGTAATCCCTACCCCCTATGAAAAAACAAACAATTAATGGACGACAAAACAACGGAATCGATGTAATTCTTTTTGCTGGCAATCGACTACCATTTTTGCTGATGTAGGGCAGCCGTGGCGAAAATGTGAATCGCGAGAACATTGTGGCTCGCAGTGATAGCTGTGCATTTCTCTTGTTTCCTACCTTCCCCAACCCCTATCCTCGCACTCACTGGAGTCAAACTCCGTTCCATTTCCATTTGTCTCTGACCTGCGAGTGGCGTATCGTCGCAATGTCTCTCTCGAAACCATGTACCTCTACAAAAACGAAAGTTTCAAGTAGGATGGGAGGACGCATTTTTTGCTGCCAATATGGTGAGAATATTAAATGTATGATTTGTTCACAAGTTTTACGAGGAAACGGTTGTATAACATAAAACGGCATTATACTACGTGTCACTCATGAAACATTAAAAGGTTAAGTATTGTTATTATTATTATTATTATTATTATTATTATTATTATTATTATTATTATTATTATTATCATCATCATCATCATCTCTGTACGTCGATCCTTTTTCAGCAGATGTACGAATAATGCGGTTAGATCTTCAATTTAAACTCACAGATTTACAATGTGATGTTAAATGAAAGCTAGACGTAAGGACTTGACAGATGTTAAACTTTTCAAATCTTTGCCAAAATATAAATATCCGAAGCTTCGTTCTTTCGCTTGCTCTGTTGAAGCCATGTTCGCTACAACTTACGTTTGTGAAAAATTATTTTCAACAATGAAAATAGTAAAAACTAAATTTAGATCACGACTGACAGACAAATACCTTCGTGATCAACTACGACTGGCAATAAGTGACATAATTCCTGATTTTGAAACTCTGTCGCAGAGACATTCTGAAGACAGTTAATTTTAGGTTGTAATAATGTGTGCCATGTTTTCTTGTTCATTTCTTTTTTCGTTGTTCGCACTATACATTAGTTTGTAACCTTATACTGTATAAAATTATATTTAAGCGCTTGACGTAAGGAAAATGAAAATCGGTTAATAACTCAGACAGTTGCTTCACTTCCTCTTCGGGTGTCCGCCTCCCTCCATAGGTGCTATGCACGTTGCAGGTTACACGGTGGCTTGGTGCATGATCACATTTTCGCCACGGCTGATGTAGGGTATAGGTTTGTAACTGGACGCTTGAGTCCAAGCCTTTTCGCCATCAAATGAACTCGATTATGTTGATGACGATGGCGACAATATTATTATGTTCATTATTGTGATAATTTCTAACTAATCACCATCCCTATGTGCAGCGCTTGAGGCGTATTGGGACTGGATTTGAACCCCTCTTAGGTTGTGAATATTATTTTTCTATGACGTAAATAGGATCATTCGTAGTTCATAAATGTAATGGAAAGGAAATAAACTGTATTGAGCCCTTGCGACGCACTCCTGAATGCAGTAGATATCGAGATAAAGTCGCCGCTGTGAATTGGCAAGCTTTGTGTTGGGTGTATCTTTCTTGCACGCATCAATACTTGTAATGTTAAGCGGTGTTGTCATATTTTCGTTGTAAACAATATTCCTGGTAACAATGCTTATTAGAGGAGAAAAATTCGCTCTGGCGCCAGGGATCGAACCCGGGTCCTTGGTTATACGTACCAAGCGCTCTAACCACTGAGCTACTCCGAAGTTCAATCCACAGCACCGGCTAGAATCCCACTCCTCTAGTGTTTTTCCCTTTGTGGTCTTACTCAATTTCCGATATATAGGCCTATGGTGACATACTGTATATTAAGTCAATTGCCATTATACAAGGAGCGCACTCAATTGAGTGACTTGGTGGTCGGGATTCCACAGTATTATGCACTGTTGGGCGAAGAATCTACATAAAGATTAATTTTGGTCGTACAGAATTTGTCTGCTATGGTAACAATGATGCTATGGATTGAACTTCGCTATAGCTCAGTGGTTAGAGCGCTTGGTACGTAGAACGAAGGGCCCGGGTTCGATCCCCGGCACCAAAGCGAATTTTTCTCATCTAATAACCATTGTTATCATAACATATGAATTCTGTAAGACCAAATGTTTATCTTCACGTAGGATATTCCTGGCTATAATTATTTTAATACCGATACCAATACAACGACTTTTACCACTATCATCCACAGTGAATACATTTTAAGATATAGACTAAGATGGCTTTTAATTAAAATTTAAATTAAAGTTACTAAACTTTTTTAGTCGAGGAATATCACTTTTATTGACGTTGTACAACATTTGTCCAATATTCTATAATTGTGCTTTTGATTTTATAGTTATTTTTGGATGAAATCTTAACATTTATTATGTCTTTATTGTGTTTGAGGTATAAAATCTTTTGTTCTATAATCTTTTCGCTGTAAGAAAAATCCTAATGTAAACAATAGCACGTGACTGAAGTGAGGCTTCATTGGCCACTGTTTGGCGCCATAGAATCTCAGTACGTGTTCCCGCCTACTGTTGTACATTCTGTTTCATGTTAAGCATTTACCGTTACTCGTCAAGTAGACCTAACCGCACTACTGTCCATTTGTTTGCGTAGGAAACATTTATTTTATAATTACTGCAATTAAATTATTTTTAAGTCTTATGTCTTCACAATGGACAATTAAGGATACAGAAACCATACTTCAGTACCACGTGTTTACGTGAACAACTACGAGCACAAGTGACACCAGCTCGATACAAGAACAGACTACCTCGGTATTACTGTTGGTATTCATCCGCGTTCATAGTACATAACAAGATATAAAAGTAGTTTTTCTTTTACATAGCGTTTTACATATTAGTGAAGTTAAATGTTTCATCGTATTTAACAACTAGAATTCAATTTTTTTATTTTCAAATAATATAAAATTGTGGTTTCCAAAGAGGAACTATATTTTCCTGCGTCATGTGAGTGTTTCGACTGTGAGCCAATCACGGGTATGACAGCAACAAGGATTTTTCTTACAGCGAAAACAGTATGAACGAAATTGAAATTAATATACCTCTTATTAGAGTTATTAATACCGAGGTAGTCTGTTCTTGTATCAAGCTAGTATCACTTGTGCTCGTAGTTGTTCACGTAAACACGTGGTACTGAAGTATGGCTTCTGTATCCTCAATTCTCCATTGTGAAGACATAAGACTTAAAAATAATTTAATTGCAGTAATTATAAAGTAAATGTTTTCTACGCAAACGAATGCACAGTAGTTCGGTTAGGCCTACTTGACGAGTAACGGGAAATGTTTAACATGAAACAGAAAGTACAACAGTAGGCGGGAACACGTACTGAGAATCTATGGCGCCAAACAATGGCCAATGAAGGCTCACTTCAGTCACGTGCTATTGTTTACATTAGGATTTTTCTTACAGCGAAAAGATTATAGAACAAAAGATTTTATAGCCTCAAACACAATAAAGACATAATAAATATTAAGATTTCACCCAAAAATAACTATAAAATCAAAAGCACAATTATAGAATATTGGACAAATGTTGTACAACGTCAATAAAAGTGATATTCCTCGACTAAAAAAGTTTAGTAACTTTAATTTAAATTTTAATTAAAAGCCATTTTATATCTTAAAATGTATTATTAGAGTTATTAATAAAAGGCTTTCAATAAAAGCAATGTCTCACATCAGTTTAGCAGCCGATGTTCACTTTTCATTCATTCACGTACTATTGCGTCACTTACGAAATCTAAAGATGCTTGGTTAACGATCCAGTAACTAGTAGCCCATTAACTTCCTCTTCTGCAACTCGAAAATCCATTAACTTAAAAGGTTCACTAACTAATGGAGGAATACATTAGTTATAGGTCTGTTTTCTTGCAACCCAGCATTAGTCTCCTAGGACAGCGCTACTAATAGGAGAAAATATTGCAGCGTAATTCCGTAATTGTTCGTGCGAAATTGTTTGTCTGGGATAATCCGCGTACGAGTAAACAAGCATTCTGCTCGGGAGCCGTGGTGCTGGTTGTTTGCCAGGCCACTGGCTGTTGATCACTTGGTGAAGCGCACGATCGAGCAGCTCTATCTCGCTGTTGCAGACAGCGCTTGTCTTCTGCTTCTCCGCATCCGCCGTTTGTGAAGACAATAACAGTCGTCTGTGAATGGGCGATTGTTACTAGGCGAAACGGAATCTCCTGACAGAATTACGGGCACTGTGAAATTAGTATTTTGCGATGTCTGCTAGGATCCAGAGAAAATCATTTCAAAAGTATAAAGTATAAAGACTAGGATTTTTATGTAATATCAAGGTGTGAAATATGTACATATCTATACTAATAATAAATCTGTAGCCAAAATTTTTGTGGTAATTTTCGATTTTCCAAAAATAATTGGTGTTAACATGTATAATTAACCATCCTGAAACCGAAAATCGGTTTTTTGAAATTTTTGTTTGTATATCTGTCTGTCTGGATGTTTGTTACCTTTTCACGCGATAATGGCTGAACCGATTTATATGAAAATTGGAATATAAATTAAGTTCGTTGTAACTTAGATTTTAGGCTATATGGCATTCAAAATATTTTATTTAAAACGGGGGTTATAAGGGGGCCTGAATTAAATAAATCGAAATATCTCGCTTATTATTGATTTCCATGAAAAATATTACATAACAAACGTTTCTTTAAAAATAATTTCCAATAAGTTTTATTCTATACAAAATTTTGATAGGACTAATATTTAATGAGATAAATGAGTTTCAAAATTACAATAATAACGCCATCTAAGGCGCTGTACTGAAATAAAAACAAATGACTTCGTCTATAAGGGGTCTTGGACAACAATAATCGAAAGCTATTAAACATGGCCTAAGAGAATGTTTCTGTGTTTGTATGAAGTAATATCGGAAGCTAATTAATTGTTTAATTATTATTTCACCATTGGAAATTGTAGATGGACATAATTCTACAATATTACAGTAACTTCTGAAACATATAGCAAGTGATATAAAGTATATACATTAAAACTAAATAATATGTCAATCTTCATTAAACTATGGTTGCATGTAATAACAATTAAGAAACATGTTAAAGGAATTATCATTGCACCAAATGATTGCTCTCTGGACCAAAATGACCGCATTTTAATTATTTAAATACAATTTAAATTAAGTAACATATTAAACGATTTATCCTTCTATCAAACGAATGTTCCCTGGATCAAATGTCCTATTTTAATTATGTAATTAATTTATATTTATTTCTAATAGGTGCTGCGGAGCGCACGGGGATGGCTAGTTTATGTAATAAAAATAGGAAAAATATGTATTGAAATATGTATGTAATATCAAAAGCATGTACTATTGAAAACAGACAGGTTGGTATTGAAGCACATAAAACATGCCAGATATTGTCTTTTTCATTTATTTTTATTGCAAAAGTAATTAAATTGATGCACAATAACTTCTACCAAATCATTGTAGAGTATTTGCTTCTACGTATGACAGACAGGCAGATCATTTCAAACACGTTACAAAGAACACATCACAGCCATAACAAAATTACAAAACACTTTCACATATGCAGAATACATCACAAATGCTAACCACACCTACAGAGACATCAACACAGACATGGAAATTCTACACATCCAACCAAAAAGCAAGAAAATAAACACATTAGAACAGGCTGCACAAGGTTTGCGCTCTCCGAGCCGGCTCACAGCTCATGAGCGGAATGCAGATATTAGCTGCGCTCTGTACAAGGGTGGACTGGAGAAGGGGTGATCTCGAACAAAATAAACACAAAAGGAATTACTATTACGAATGCTTATGAAATGAATTCCCGTTCAGTGTTTGCAAAACTATCTTGGACTATTATTAATTAATAAAGAAATGTTTATTTTACAGAAGCAATAGAAATTCTATTTTTTTTAAATTTTGTACAATATCATTTTGTTATATTTTTATTTATCAGTACATGAAAACGAGGTTTTATGCTGTTGGCAGCTGAAAGGAACAGTAGCCTACTGATCGTAATGAAACATCAGTTACAGATGTTCGATGTCTGCCTTTATTAAAGTTGATTATAGAAAACAGTTGCTCACAAATATAAATGTTGAGCCAAACATAGCAATCATTTTCACAGCCAGCCTGTATAGTCGTGGATATTATTGCTAATGTTTAGTCTTGTAAAACTCAACCAGGCTAGTAGTATTATTCAAACGATCTTTAGCCCTTAGGTCACACTGAAGATCAGTAAGTTCGAACTGTAAATCGTTAAATGTTAAATGTTATGTTCCGTCTTTTAAATTCCTCCATACTGTACTGTAGCAGTAGGTAAGCAACGTGAAACAGTTACTGAGAATAGGCCTACACACTGCACTCCACTAGATAACTGAGTGATCGTTTCCCTCTCCTCTACCTATAGCAAGTCTATGTTATTCTGACGTATCTTCCTCTCCGTTTCGGCGAGCGGTAAACATGGCTCTCCCGCTCCGAAGGAGCGTGCGTGCTCGTTGAGCGCTGTTTGTGCAGGCCTGCACTAGAACAATACGAAATATACAGACACACAAAAACACATCGAAACTAAATTCTCAACACAACTCAATTTCAGAACACACTCTTTGACTCCACATTACACTACACAAACACACTCCCACAAGAAACAAAACAATAGGGCGCCAAGACCAGCAACAACCAGTTCTGAAGATGGCCAATAGCAGGCCGAAACATGATAACAAGGTAACATAAAATTTAACACGTGAACGACACTAATACGTTTTCCGAAGTGATATAGTGTTAAAAGTTGTGTAATCAAGATGTATAATTAAATCGAGTTAGAGCGTGCCTAGAGAATGTGAAATTATTTAGCTTTCATTATTTTGATGCGCAGTGGAGTATCAAGTATTTGTCAAGATTCTCGTGAGTTATTTTTCCTATATCGCATCATCAATACTTCTTCGCCTAACTATCTTTCGATGTGTTTTAATTTCTTGTCCTCTTATCACAACCTGAGTACTCGTTCTAAAAATGACCATGTATTATCAATGCTTTGCCATAAAACAGCTCCCTAGTCTTCCTCTTTCACAGTATCAGCAATTCGTTTCTGGAACTCCCTACCCATCTCCCTCAGGAACTGTCGAAGGATATTGCAATTTAAAAGTGAATTGTTTAAACACGTGACCAGTATTCATGTTTAATTCTCCTTTATATAATTTTCCTCAGTGTTGTATAGTTATAATTTACATTTGAATTTGTTATTCTTGTAATTTGTAATACTGATTTACTTACCGCTTGCATATTCCTTGAGTGTAACTTCTAGCCTTATATTATTTTGTAGTTATTATTTAGTATGTTTGCATTATTTTACTCAACTTGTGCTTGTATGACTATGTAAATTTTTTTATTAGTGTTCTTTAAATATTAGTCTGTAAAATTGTATCAGCGTCTTTTCTTATTGACTAAGTGGATGAGAAGGCCTGATGACTTTAACTTCTCCAGAATAAATAAATATTATTATTATTCTTGAATGTCGCTGATCAAACAGTATCCATTTATAAGCTAAAAAAAGACCTCTCTGCGTCGCAGGGTGTTTCCGGAACAAATTTCAAGAGATGAAACTTTCCTGGAATTATATCCGCAGGAGGTCCATCGCTGTAGAGTAACTGACGGTTAACATGCCTGACCGTGAAACGAGCGAGCTCGGGTTCAAATCCTGGTTGGGACAAGTTACTTGGCCGAGATTTTTTTCCGGCGTTTTTCCTCAACCCATTAACTGCAAATGCTGGGTAACTTTCAGCGCTGGACCCTGGACTCATTTCGCTGGCATTATCACCTTCATCTGATTCAGACGCAAGATAACCATAGCAGTTGATACAGTGCCATAAAATAACAATCTAAAAAATATCCGCGGGAGGATCTTGTTCTTCTCCGTTCAGAATCTAGCAGACTGCGATGAAATTTGAATATCTTGAATCTCTTTTCATAACCGAATGGAATTTATTCAGCACCTTTTGTCCTATCAATAAAAATATAGCTACTGATTTACTGAAACTAGACGAAGTAACAAAACGTTATTGCAGTTTCAAGAATGAATATCGGGATAGGTGAGCAACATACTTCTCTTGTTCAAAGGATTAAGAAACAATACCGCTAGGTTCCATAAACACACACCTCTCTCTTACTGGTAGGCCGGACATCGTCAGAGGGATGGGGAAGAGAAACAATAGTGCATGTTTGCAAGTGTTGTCCCGAACGCATTTTCTTTCCAAGAAAAATCACGTCTGCCAACTGAAATATTGCGGATATTTTACTTTAGAGAAATAAAGATGATCAAGAACGCCAAATATGTAGTTTTATATAATATCAAGCAATGTTATTTCAAAAAGGCATATGGCTCGGTTCAGAGAGAAGTTTTATATGATATTCTTATTAAATTTGGTATTAGCAAGAAACTAGTTCGATTAATTAAAATGTGTCTCAGTGAAACGTACAGCAGAGTCCGTATAGGTCAGTTTCTGTCAAATGCGTTTCCAATTCACTGCGGACTAAAGCAGGGAGATGCATTATCACCTTTACTTTTTAACTTTGCTCTAAAATATGCCATTAGGAAAGTCCAGGGTAACAGAGAGGGTTTGGAATTGAACGAGTTACATCAGCTGCTTGTCTATGCGGATGACGTGAATATGTTAGGAGAAAATCCACAAACGATTATGGAAAACACGGGAATTTTACTTGAAGCAAGTAAAGAGATGGGTTTAGAAGTAAATCCCGAAGAGACCAAAGTATATGATTATGTCTCGTGACGAGAATATTGTACGAAATGGAAATATAAAAATTGGAAATTTATCCTTTGAATAGGTAAAAAAATTCAAATACCTGGGAGCAACAGTAACAAATATAAATGATACTCGGGATACAGAATAAATATGGGAAATGCCTTTTATTATTCGGCTGAGAAGCTTTTATCATCCAGTCTGCTGTCAAAAAATCTGAAAGTTAGAATTTATAAAACAGTTATATTACCGGTTGTTCTTTATGGTTGTGAAACTTGGACTGTCACTTTGAGAGAGGGACATAGGTTAAGGGTGTTTGAGAATAAGGTGCTTAGGAAAATATTTGGGGCTAAGAGGGATGAAGTAACAGGAGAATGGAGAAAGTTACACAACGCAGAATTGCACGCATTGTATTCTTCACCTGACATAATTAGGAACATAAAATCCAGACGTTTGAGATGGACAGGACATGTAGCACGTATGGGCGAATCCAGAAATGGATATAGAGTGTTAGTTGGGAGGCCGGAGGGAATAAGAACTTTGGGGAGGCCGAGACGTAGATGGGAAGATAATATTAAAATGTATTTGAGGGAGGTGGGGTATGATGATAGAGACTGGATTGATCTTGCTCAGGATAGGGACCTATGGCGGGCTTATGTGAGGGCGGCAATGAACCTTCGGGTTCCTTAAATGCCAGTAAGTAAGTAAGTAAGTAAGAAAGTAATGTCTAGTAAAAGACAGACTGTATTTACCTGAGCAAAACTGTTTTCTGGCGAACGCTCTGTATTAAAGTTTATTGTGTCCGTTGTAGGTATGTAATGGTGAATTTTGTTGTTTGAATGTATGCTAACAATTCCCATTTCTTGAAGTGAGCCTAGTTTATAATAGGCTACACGTCGCTGAAGAACGTATCTGTAATCTTGTAGATTATAGCTAGATTGCAGATAATTCACTCGTATGGCATTTTTAAATTGAAACATGATTAATTAATAACTAATAGGACAGCTTTTGGTTAATTAGCTAGGTGAAATTATTTGATATGGTCGGTAGGAGTGAAAATAATGGAAGTTGCGGTTAGAATCGAGTCTAGAACGTGGATCATTGTCCCTTTTTATGAGGTTCTGTGTTATATTAAGTGGAGGCCAGGTTTCATTCTAACTCCATGTCAATAGAAATTGTGTTGTGTGTGCATATAATCGAGAGGAAAACGAAAGTCTACTAAGAATAAACTCCGCTCGACACAAACACAACAGATGTCATGGGATGTAACTACCACATTCCGCTACCAATCACTACATCGGTGTTAATTTGAAGTATGGGGTAACATCCGAATATCGAATTCAGACACAAGTTTGTCGAGTGTGTTACAGTTAGGTCGCATTCATGGAAGAGGGATCGATTAATTAGAAGTTTGCTGTGCTACCTTGAAGCTTGAGTACGATGCAATCCATTACATCCAGTGTCAAAATTTCAGCCAAGTATGCTTAAGATATTCCATGCAATAAAGGAACATCTTCGTTAAAACAACTTCATTAAAATAATGTAACATTCCGACGCTGTAGGTACTGCATAACATTGACGTTTTTGTATGTAATCTGAAAACTTAATTTGTGTTTTCTTTTGCAGGTAAGATGATTGTCTTGAGAGCTTTTGATGCCAGAGTTTCACCTGTTGTTGTCGATGTGGTACCAGAAACCTGCTGTAAGTTAAAATAATCAGTGTCATAATAATTGTGAGATATTCTTATTATAAATTTTTCACGGTCTACAACATTTCAGTTCCTTTCACCAATGATATTTTTCCGTCCGATGTTTTCCTTGACTTTCACTTATACCTTATACGCCTATATTGATGAAGGCATGTACTGTATATTTGGTTACTTGAAAAGGAAAACTTTTCGCAGAAACATTTCTGAAATATAGAAAATTGTCTGCTATATCCTTCCGGAAACATTCCCGCCTCATAAATTATTTTCTTCGCTCTCTTGCTTACAACATCGAGAGCTCCACGTAAAATTTATTGCTTACTCATAGCCACCAATAAAATGTAAACCTATGAAAGAGTTGCATTCAGCGTTTTTGGTTGAGACCGCTAGACTCGATGAATATAATAGCATTTGAAAATCCGAAATTGCGACCAGCACCATCTAACATCTCGCGGACGAAGTAACAAGACCACTGCCTGATGTCGTAGGTGGTGAACATTAGAACTACGTGAGGGTAGGTTCCCCAGAGTTCTTCACTTTTCCATTAGAGACCAAAACAAACCAGATATAGACAATATAAATATAAAACTTAAAAGAAATATTAATGACTGAATTATTCGGGTTTATTCATTAATTTATTTGTCGTAGTGGTCCTTTTGAAATATTTGTGATTTTTAGTTGAAAAGACAAGATGGAAACCAGAAACCTACAAAGAAGTCGAGATAAATGTTCTCCCCCTGGATATAAGTTTTACATGTGTGTATAAGCAGTGTATGTTAAACAGTAATATTTATGGACCTCGTAAAAATAGTGTTGTTGAATGTATTGTAAAATAGTAGATAATGATATAATTTCAATTGTCTAACAAGTTTTTACAGACTTTCCAGTACACTGTACACTAAATACCTAAAGAATACAATTTTAATTATCTATTCTTTTGTTTTCGTTTCTGTCCCTTTTTGTTTTTATTTTAATTGCATTAGAAGGTAGTATAAAATAGACTGTCTCCTTCATCTTCCTGTTGGCTCCAATGCGAATTTTCAGTGAGAGATTATGTGACGAATAAACATTAAATGTTTTGTTTTAAATTTGCCGGTTTCAGAATGTTGGAGGGGAGGAGGGATATTTTATGCACATAGTTAAATTTTTCACCACCTGGTGCGCTACTGGATGCATGGAGAATTAGTTATTCTTATCGCCACTTGGTATGCTGATAGATAGCCCTACATGGAGTAATTAGTTATCCTTAGAAAAACAGGTGGCAGCAAGATCAATTTCTACATTAGCGCCTCTAGCGTTTGAAACGGGAAAGTCGATAAGTTTCGCATTGTATTCATCCATGCCACTGATGTGTTGAGTCTGGTTTAGCTGCTTGGTATATAGATAGTAACCCTTGTTATAATATATGTTTAAATGAGATGTTTTCTTCTCAGGGTTTGAGTTACTCTATAATCTGATTATAATAACATAAAAGTATTACATACATGAGAATTCATCTTACGAGGATCATTTCATAAATAATGTACAAGTTGGCAGAACTGTGAAGTGAATTACGTAACACCAATGCAAATTACGTCAGTTACAATTGAAGGATTGAGGAAGAAGGACGTGTGTTCATTTCGTCCATAGCATACTTTATGTTTAGTAACGAGAGTTAGAAATGGAGCCTACACGTATCTCGAGTACTGTGACGATTGAAGATGAAAGATAGAATCTTTATGTGGCGAAACTTCACAGAAATCCACAGCGGAGCGGAGTTTGTGGTGAGCTTACAATGAACCGTAGTACAGTTTCTCGTTGGGCTACTCGTTTTCGTGTCAGCTTAGACGACGATATAAGATCAGAAAGGCCGAAAACATCAACACATGAACGAAGTGTGAAACTTGTGGCGGATATCTTCAAGAAGATCGTCAAGCGACGTGTGAGGAACTTCCAGAAGCTACGGGAATTTCACCAAATTCGGTATTCCGTATTTTAACAAAGAATTTGAAGAAGAGAAAAATTTCTGCGCGATGGGTCCTCCACTGCTGAACAGAAGCAGAACGTCTGGACATCAAAGCACTATCACGAAAACGAGTAGCCTAACGAAAAATTGTATCACGGTCCACTGTAAGTTCACCACAAACTACACTCATAGAACTATGGAAGTGTGGATTTCTATGGGCGGTTTTTGTCCCGTAAAGACTCAATCTTTGATCTTCAATCGTTACAGCACCCCAGAAACGTGTAGGCTCCATTTCTAGCTCTTGTTACCTAAACACAGAATATGCTATGGGCGAAATGAACACATGTACTTATTTCTCAATCCTTCAACTGAAACTGATATAATTTGTATTAGTGTTGCATCATCCACTTCACAGTTCTGCGCATTCTTTATGAAGTGACGCTCGTATTTTAACATTTCCACTCCCGAAATTTGAAATTGTCACTGTTTTAGACCTACAATGTCAAAAAAGACATCGATCCTGGAAAGCTTTCTTCTGTTTCGTTAAGGCTACACTGCAGCAGTGATAAGTTATGTGTTTGAGAAAAGAGATTAAATATTACAAGATGATAAGTTGCGGAAAGTATGAAAAGTTAGACCATTTTCAGAGCTTCAGCTATTGTTTTATCTGTTGACAAAATTTTATGACACTCTGTAGAAATGCAGACATGATGGACTACGACTGTAATTCACTTCACATGAAGCTGACGTTGTTAAACCATGCGTGTGGACTAATCGCTTGACGTCGATGAACAGTAGGCCTATAGAATTCCTTTACGTATAGCAGCTCTACATCCTGGAATACAAAGGACTGCAGCGCCACATGGGTGTCGTTACATGAAATCTATTCTTACGTAGAATGAAATGCTCTGTGCTCTATCTTGCGTCTTTTGTAGTATGTTCAAATAATGAAATTTCATGTTTAAAATAATATATTTACTAATGGTATTTGATGTTTTATTTCGTATTAACCCTGTAATGAATAATGTGAGTAACTTATACAGGGACATCATTTTATTTTTACTTGCATTTTTATTGTACCTGCATTTCTGAATGTACTTCACTCTCACCCCTTCACTAATGTCCTTGCTCCCGTCAGACACACAAACTTACGGCCGCTGTTGCATTCGAAGTCTTCAAGCAGTGAAGTAAACACTGCAGTGTATAGTGTGTTTCATAAATATGATTGCGTTTTCTATAGAAGAAAGAACCTATATTAATAATATCGTACTAAAAAATTATATTCAAGAAACGATAAATTCAATTTCATAGAATATGCTTCAAAATGTTTTTAATAATATGCGTACTGAATTGAAGCCTGCATTGTAATGAACGGCAACCATTTTCAGCAACTTGTTTAAAAATTCAGATTAGCTTTTTTTGAATTGAGAGTGTATAGTGTGTTTCATAAATATGATTGCGTTTTCTATAGAAGAAAGAACCTATATTAATAATATCGTACTAAAAAATTATATTCAAGAAACGATAAATTCAATTTCATAGAATATGCATCAAAATGTTTTTAATAATATGCGTACTGAATTGAAGCCTGCATTGTAATGAACGGCAACCATTTTCAGCAACTTGTTTAAAAATTCAGATTAGCTTTTTTTGAATTGAGATGGCTAGAAGCAAAGGAATGTTAGTGACATTTGTAATGACATGAGTTAAGTGCATCCAGTGTAAGCAAAAGTATCTAAAATTTTAGTGGCAAAGGGATATTTTAATCGCATCACACATTAAAAATTAAATAAAAATTTCACCGATTTTACGAAAGCTTAAATATTTAAACCCCATTTTCTCAAAAGTAACTTAAGTGCACTTACAGCCCTTTACTTATGAGCCCCTCAATTTAAATGCACTCTCTATATTGTATGTTAACACCAATAATTAATATGCTAAATAAAGTAGACATTACATAACGAACATAGCCGCCTGAAAAGTTGAGTTTTTGAAAAAAAATGTTACTACTCTACTGTATTTTGATAAATTCCGTAAAAGTGATGATCAAACTGAAAATCGTAATATCGTATTTCCCTACAACATAAATGGATACACTACTTTTCTCTCCTCCTATACCTAGTAAAATGATTTGTTTACATATTGGACCAGTGGCATCAAACTCCTGTAATGGAAGGGGGCAACAGTGTTTCCGAGTATAGCCAGGTTAATGTTAAAAATGTTGGTAAAAATAAAGTGATGTCCCTGTATATACTAGACCAGCGTTTCTCAAACTTTTTTGAAATGGGGACCACTTTTTTAAGTCAGAACAGTTCCGCAGACGACCTTACCCTTGTTAATTAAAATTAATTTAATTCAATTAATTTTATATTAGTATTAACTAATTAAGTTAATGTTAATAGAAGAAAATTCATTTTCGTTTTTTTTAATAATTCAAGATATTAGAGTTTGGATAATCTTTAACTTATTAACTAAAAAATAAATAAATGTTGTTACTCACATTAATGAGATGGAAGAGCATGCACAGTTGTTCTATATTTGGACGTATGCTGGTAAGCTGAAGTCTGAGATCGTCATACATCGAGTCGATTTCGGTACTTTGTTTTTATCAGAGTTCGTGATGAAACTCTTTCTCACACAGATACGTAGAAACAAACTACAGTAAATTATAATCTCTAAAGCACCATTGTACAGTTCACTATATTCTCTTTTCATTTATGATTAGGTCCAGAAATTAACCATACCTTCCACTTCGAATTTTATTTTAACTTAGGTGTCATTCGAGAGTTCAATTAACTATTCTCGTTCACTCAATCAAAGTTTGTTAGTTTCAATATCGCAATGAAAGGAATCACGAACCCATAAAAATTCGTCATGTTTACTTGGAAAATAAGTTTCAAATTGTGACCTCAGAGTTGTACACCAAGAATACGACGTACAGTACGTGACCATTTCAATGTGCAGACTAGGCGTCGGCAAAACTATTAAGAAATATATGAAAAGGTTCGGTCCTCCGTTATAAATTCTGGTGGTCCCTGATTGGGTTACAGGCGCCAGGGAAAAGATGGCGAGAAACACCACGTTCATAGTGTTTTAAATTCCTCTTTTGTTGTTGAGAGGAGAGTGGGAAGTCGGTAGACAGGGTAATAAATTTCATTAAATGTCAGTAATGGGAGAAAAAGTGAAAGGCGATTGCCACATGTCATTTTAAAACTCTGAGGTTTTCAGCTATACTGTGATACGCAATTCGTTTGAATTTTATTTTTTCTTCTGTCTTTCTTGAAGGACCACAAAGGCAGACCTCGAGGACCACAGGTGGTCCGCGGACCATAGTTTGAGAAACGCTGCCCTGGTGTATCCCAATACCTGTTTATGGTTCTCATAATGACATTTTATCGTCTGCGTCACAAGTTCTTAAACAAATCTGATGGATTTCTTTCTCAAAGGAACACAGAATATATGTGACGCTTTTAAGTGAAGTAGAAAAGAAAAAGTGTTAGCAATTTAATTTATTTTTACTTTGAAATATTAAACTTCGTCCTCCCTGAAGACTGTCAGGCAGGATATCTTGCATAAACATCGAGTCTCCAGTTCTGTGCGATCCTCACCAGGCAACTAAGCACTTTGTGGTGAAGTTTCCTACATTTCTTTTAGGCAGAGCGTTCTGGATTGAAGAAAATTGAATTTTCGGTTCCAAGTAACTCCGTATACTCAAATGGTTTTATTTGCTGGAGTGTGCTGTCGGGTGGTAAAGTGACTGACTGAGAAAGCTTTCTGAGTGCCGTACCTTCACAGTGTGTGACCTGCATCTTGTCATAAGATACGAAGGAAGCGTTGATTACAAGTGTTGCCCTGTAATTCTTATAGCACGCAGCTGGGAATATACAAAGAGGGACGAGGAGTTAAGAAATATGTCCCTGTACAGCAGTATGTATAACATAAATGCGAATTTTCGCCACAAAGTTCTAATTTCCATAAGTAAATAGTGAAAAGATCTTTTGATTCTTTATGTATGTGACAAATCTGTTTATTTGCATAACCACGTGACAGTCGTGTTTATTGAACATTAATTGAACACAGGTCTCCAGTGCCTGTATTTTAGTTTTTCTGCTTAAGGTTTTGTCAAGCCCAAAATGCCTTCCAGGACAGGGAGATCCTGCTATTTATTTCCTTTTCTGTTCTGTCCTTGAAAGAGAGTAGTTGTCCCAGATAAGGGTCAGGATAGGCCTATTAATTTTTTTATTAATTTTCTCTTCCTCCTGAAAAATTGTTTTCTGTAAAGTTACATAGAAGGTTTCATAAAACCAACAACGATGCACACAAGCCTAGTTATTATTGCCCAAGAAGGTGTTGACTAACAATTAATTGTTGTCGAAATTAAAATGTTGGTAAAAAACTGACAAAATGTGACTGTAGGCAAATGACACGAGACAAAAAAATCTACAGGCGATGTGATTGTTGACAGTAACAGTGTTGTCTGTTGACAAAATGCTCTGAAAGCCTTTGAACAGTTGAAAATTATTTGTAAGAATAGTTACTAGTAGCAACATCCTTCTCTATTATAATATACAGTCTGTTTTAACATGGTCTTGTACTGGTAAAGTCTGTGTAAATAGTAATATGCGTTACAAGAGCGGCATGTTGAAGTTTTCATGTTCGAGGATAAGTTTGAAAAAGCGAAACATAGTTGAGCTTTTTTAATTTCCGAGAACATGAAAACAAACATACCGCTCGTGTATCGTACATTATTTTGTGCGAAGATCGTTTATTACATACCTGAAAGAGAAATTTCTAACTAGTTGCAATGAAATCTCCATCTTGGTTTCTGTTCAATGACGGCAAATTTGCAAAACAAAGATATCTATCTTCAACATTGTTGCTTTAAAATGTTTTCTGTATTTACTAGGCCTATACTCCAGCAGGCCGTGATATACGTCTGTCTTTTTTTCCCCCCAGTCTATAAATGCGAACTTAAACGGTAAGGTTATGTAATGATTTATTTATCATTTTAATATTTTAACAATATTATTTATATAACATATTGCAGTAATAACATCGGCATCTGGAATCTTGTTGATTTTTTCACGGCTTCCTTAATGTTACTTGCATCACGAATGCAGTAACTTTAGTGGAGTTGTAGAGTTTACTTAATGTTTGCAAATATTTAAAAACAATAATTAACAGTGCAATTTAGGTGAAAATGCAGTGGTAAGTTTCCAATTTATAATTATTACTATATTGAACGTCTCTAAAAATAATATGTTAAAAGCCTAAAGCAGTACAATCAATATGTCACTTAAGCGGTAAGAAGAGGGAAATTGTTATGTGTGTTAGGTTGGGAATACTGAATGTGGAATTTTAGACTTACCGCGGATTGGTTTTGTGCGGAAACCAAGCAAATACGCAATATCTCGCACAAAAGATACTTACATGTGCCTGGGTTTTATATTCGGAACGGATTTTCGTCATAAGGCGAGTTTAAATGATTAGAATACCTTCTTTAAGTTAAACCATCGCAGTTTCGTGGAACGAATTATTAACCATGATAATCGAAGCTTCCTGTATTATTTATTAATTCTCTGAAACTCTCAGAAACTTACACGCAATTTGAACACTGACGTGTATAAACAAAGTAGGCGACTTGATGTTGAATCCGTTATTACTTCAACTGTATCATATATTTATTTGTACTTTAGGATTTGTGCCTTTCTCCGACCTTATGCCCTTGAAACTTTCAGTGCTTATTAACGCCGGCAAGAAGGGATAGTTAGCCACCGGCATATCACAGGCGATAGCACATTTGCCTACTCATCCGGAGCTCCGCTTGGACTGGTGTTCTTGTTGGAATTTTTCAGAAGTTTTCCCACCTGAGGCGAATATTACGTAGCCTAATCACTAGGTCTGAAGAAAAGTATTGATATTAGGGTAATAAATAATTTATAGTTCACAAAATCCGTCGAGTTGTCGGGTGTCTTTACTGTCTGAAGAAGGAGACAGAGTCAACATTCGACGCTCCTCAATAGTAGACCTGCTTAAGTGACGTGAGGTTGTATCAGAATGCCGAAACAAAAATCCAACAAAGAACAGGTAATAGGAAGACTGAATTCGGAACATGGGGAAATTGTGTTTGACTTACTTACTTACTGGCTTTTAAGAAACCCAGAGGTTCATTGCCGCCCTCACATAAGCCCGCCATTGGTCCCTATCCTGAGCAAGATTAATCCATTCTCTATCATCATATCCCACTTCCTTCAAATCCATTTTAATATTATCTTCCCATCTACGTTTCGGCCTCCCTAAAGGTCTTTTTCCCTCCGGCCTCCCAACTAACACTCTATATGCATTTCTGGATTCGCCCATACCTGCTACATGCCCTGCCCATCTCAAACGTCTGGATTTAATGTTCCTAATTATGTCAGATGAATACAATGAGTGCAGTTCTGTGTTGTGTAACTTTCTCCATTCTCCTATAACTTCATCCCTCTTAGCCCCAGATATTTTCCTAACCACCTTATTCTCAAACACCCTTAACCTATGTTCCTCTCTCAAAGTTTCACAACCAAAAAGAACAACCGGTAATATAACTGTTTTATAAATTCTTACTTTCAGATGTTTTGACAGCAGACTGTATGATAAAAGCTTCTCAACCGAATAATAACAGGCATTTCTATTCTGAGCCCTGGTACCTACTTTGGTCCAAGGTTATACAATAAAATAATTGATAAATACCCAAATTTGGAAAATTTTAGTATCATAAATTTAAAAAATAGCGTTAGGAATTTAATTTTTAAAGAATATTTATTGATTTAATATGTATATGTATTTGTATGACTTAAATTGTTAAAATTGAAATCGTATTTTTAAATTTAATTTATTCCTGTAATTTTTTTCTTGACCCAGTTTGTGTCAAATAATTATCTTTGTGTTTAGATATCTCCCTGAGCACGAGTTTTTTACTCCTTCAGGGAAGAACTAAGATTGTATTTTTGTCCATGTTATTTTATTAACAATAAACAATAAACAATTTCCCATATTTATTCTGTGTTTAATTTCCTCCCGAGTATCATTTATATTTGTTACTGTTGCCCCAAAATATTTGAACTTCTCCACCTCTTCAAAAGGTAAATTTTCTATTTTTTATATTTCAATTTCGTATAAATATTCTCGTCACGAGACATAATTATATACTTTGTCTCTTCGGGATTTACTTCCGAACCTATCTCTTTACTTGCTTTCAGTAGAATATCCGTGTTTTCCCTAATTGTTTGTGGATTTTCTCCTAACGTATTCACGTCATTCTTATAGACAAGCAGCTGATGTAACCCGTTCAATTCCAGACCCTCTCTGTATTGTGTTTGACTTAATTGATAATTATGTTTTTTTTTTGTCAATTTAATATTTCTTCCGAATTAATTTGAAATATAGCTAAGTAATGCAGTATAAATGTAAAGTCTATTATGAGTTCATTGATACCGAGCGGACTGTATAAGCAGCCGCTACCGTAACCAGTCGTGCGTGCACACAACCATTTTGTAAACACAGAGCTCTACATACGATGCAGCGTAACCTGTAACCAATACTTTTTTTCAGCCCTATACTCAAAAGCGAAATCCTTAGCCTCATGTCGACTGATATTAATCCGCTATCATCAATGCCATTCAGCGTTAAGTAACATAGTAGTTGAAACAGTCTCATTGAATAACCGACTTTTACCACAATCAGCTTATTTTCTGTCCTCCGTTGTGATGTAGATGACTAATACGGGGAAACGGGAGAACCCGTCCTCGGCTCGTCCACCACAAGTGTCATGGATTTTTTACATAAAAAAATCTAAGTCCTAACCGGGACTCGAATCCGAACTTCCTGTGTGACGTGCTTAAAGTCTGACCACTCAGCTACCGTAGGGGTTATTTCTTTAAAGGCCGGTATTTAAAACGCCGTTTAAACCTCACGTTCAGTTTAAACTGAAGTTTTTCGTTCTGCATCGTATTATAAACCTTAACTACCAGTTTAATCTTGAGTTAACTTTACTTTAACTTGATCCCGCAATTTTCTGCCGTTTAAACTGCAGTTCAAGGCTCAACAGTGCAAGATGGCAGTTCCCGCAATACACATGGATATTGCACATATTTTCCAAGAACTTATGAGTGAGTGATCAATATTACTGAACGACCATGGCGGCAAAGAATTTTTTCGAAACAGAGTGCACCACTTTGAAATATACATAAATGAACATACATTTTAAAACAGATTGAGGTTTTCGAGGCAGACAGTCCTAACCTTCAGAATTAGGCGTATAGTCCTAACCTTGTTTCGAAAAATTGAAACTCGGACACAACACGCAACAGAAAAACGAGAAAGTGCAAAAATATGTGTTTTAGGATTTGAATTTAAAGATTATTTGAAAAGATAAATGATTTATTTTTTATTTTTGAAAACATTCTGTTGAATCTCTGCATCAGTTAACCTACTAGTTGCGCTGCGCTATTTTTCCTCTGGTAGTAGGCATACTGAAAACGATGGAAGATTTCGGAGGTGTCCGTAAATCTACTATAAACGTATTGCGCATTGTACTGTGCATGGCAGACAGTCTGCTGGTAAGATTTACTATGGGGCCTGATTTATAAACACACTAATATTACCTAATTTTACTAGACTCGTAAAAAGAATTTTATTGTTTGACTGAATTCTGTTTCATAAACATTCTAGACAACACATAAAATACGCACACTAATATTATTACTTCATTACTCAGTTGATTCTGTATGGAGTTACGTCGCAGATGGTCATGTCGGTTTAGTTTGGTTGCATTGTGTTTGGGAGTATAACGTTGGTAGCCAGCGTTAAGTCTGACAAGCATACTGAAGTACGCGGTACTGGTCTTCTTTAGGTTTTTATGTGATACTCTCTCTGATATCGAAGGAAAAAGATGTTTCTTAATGAAGATTCTCCAAGAGCATCGGCTATTTTAAATCAATAATATAATTAAACTTGTTCTGTATGGCTGTGAAACTTGGACTCTCACTTTGAGAGAGGAAGAGAGATTGAGGGTTTTTGAGAATAAGGTTCTTAGGAAAATATTTGGGGCTAAAAGGGTTGAAGTTACAGGAGAATGGAGAAAGTTACACAACGCAGAGCTGCACGAATTGTAGGCTATCCTTCACCTGACATAATTAGGAACATTAAATCCAGACGTTTAAGATGGGCAGGGCATGTAGCACGTATGGGCGAATCTAGAGGGGCCAGAGGCCAGAGGGGAAAAGACCTTTGGGGAGGCCGAGATGTAAATGGGAAGATAATATTAAAATGGATTTGAGGGAGGTGGGATATGATGATAGAGACTGGATTAATCTTGCTCAGGATAGGGACCAATGGCGGGCTTATGTGAGGGCGGCAATGAACCTCCGGGTTCCTTAAAAGCAAGTAAGTAAGTAATATAATTAAACAGTTGCGATGTTCTTCTTTTCTTTCCTAGCAGTAATACCAATCGTATTCCACAACGGTTTAACTTCACCGAGACTCTGTAATACGGCACGTTGAGTTAAACTCATGGCTAGGTTTAACTTAGGTTTAATATAATCTTTAGATTAACCGTATTTATAAAACCGGGCCTAAGTAAATCACCAAGTGTTTCACGGACATTCGCTCGTAAAAAAAATTTTAACAAAAGACGTCTAGGAATTGCTGAAAGAGCAAGAGGTTGAAGCAAGAGGTACCGCTACTCTCTTCATGAAAGATGTGTTTAAGAGGCTTGGAATATCTACATCTATTATTCCGATTGTAACCTTAGCTGCATTGAAAGGATCAATTGCTCTCCTCAAGAATTACCTATATTGGAAATCAAACTAAGTTCAGTAGCATTCTTTACTTTTTTGTAACACTTACCTCTCTAAAATAGGTATATTTTCACTAATCTCAAAAATTATTTGCAGTTATGTACTTGTAGGAATTTCATTGTTAAAACAAAATCAATGGTTTTTCATGAACTTGTAAACATTTCTATGGTTAAGTACTCTTTGTCCCTTGTGGCAGCTCACGAATGGTGAGAAGATATATAAATTTAAAATACAATATTTGTTAAATCTGACGTGTTGATTGTATCTTGTGTCTTTTATGCAAGATAATCTCCCTGTGTTGTTTCCGACGGAGCAATAGACCAAGCCTCTGCGGCTTACTCCGCCCGATTCCACCTTCCTGCCTGACTTCCCTCTCGTACAGGCAGTGCATCGTGTCTAGCGAGGTTATTGATGTTTTTAGTTTATTAAATATTAAGTGATGATGATCCTTGTGGAATGGCGACGACCTCAGCAAGGAAAGTGCTGTAGGGGTTTATCGCTCTCAGATATTGAGACCCCAAGTAAGAATACACGATTTCGCATATTTTTTTAGTCTTGTTTAACGACGCCATATCAACAATGTGCTAGTAGTGCTAGGTTATCGAGCGTCGATGAAATTGAGCCGGAGATGAAGCTTCGGATTGCCCATTTCACATAGTATTTTACTTTCTTCTCTCGTCTTAACTACGTTGGTCAGGAGTCGCGCGTCCTAAATTCATAACAGTGAAATAACTCTATTGATAAATGAAAGGATGCCTACAGTAGGCAAAATTTAGTATTTTATAATTCGTATTTGGAATACGAACGTTGGGGATTGACGATAAATATAAAGAAAACTAAATATTTATGTATCGGCAAGGAGATAGAACCGTTGCAACTAGACAATGGAGAAATTATAGAACCAAGTACGGAATGTATATATTTAGGGACGAAAATAGATCAATTTGGGAAAAGTAATACAGAAATTGAACATAGAATTTCCGAAACAAAGAAAGCAATTAATGCTCTAAATTCTCTTTGGTGGAACAAACATATAACAAGAAACAGGAAACTACAAGTTTATAAAACAGTAATTCAAAATTTCTTACCTATGGCGCAGAAGTATGGCAAATTTCTACAAGGGAACAAAATAAAATTTTGGCTACAGAAATGGATGTTTTAAGAAGATCAGCAGGGAAATCAAGAAAAGAAAGAGTAAAAAAAGACAGATAAAAGAAATTATGAAAATAGAGGAAGAACTAGACATTATTGACGTTATAGAGAAGAAAAGACTACAATGGTATGGACATGTAAAGAGAATGACAGAGGAACGGCTACCATGACAAGTTATGGAATAGATACCGACAGAAAGAAGGAAAAGAGGTCGTCCAGCAAAGACGTGGATAGAAGGGGTACAGATTCCATGACTTCCAGGAATTTGACACCAGAGCAGTGGATGGATAGGGAGGATTGGCGTTTGGTTTCCGGAAGACGGCGTCAGCAGTCATGAAACCGTAAGAAGAAGAAGAAGAAGAAGAGACAATTCAGATTTGATTTTTGTTCAGATAAGTCAGCAATCATGAAATTAATATATAGGCTACTTTAATTATTATACTTCACATATAACATTTTGTTATTATAGTAGATGTAAATTATTTTTTGTCATAAACATATTCGTTTTTTAGGGCATCTTCAGATGACTATTAGCAATATGTAATAATATTAAAAATGTGTACATGTTGATGTGACATTTAATAAGTTAAAACCCACCGGCGTAGCTCTGTCGGCTAAGGTGCTTGTCTACTGATTCGGAGTTGCGGGTTTGATTCCTGTTTGGGCTGATTACCTGGTTGGGTTTTTTCTGAGGTTTTCCCCAACTGTAAGGCAAATGTCAGGTAATATATGGCGAATATTCAGCCTTATCTCGCCAAATATCATCTCACTATCATCAGTCCCATCGACGCTAAATAATCTCGTAGTTAATACAGCGTTGTTAAATAACAAATTAAAAAAATTAGTTAAAAATTTAAAATATGTATCTATCTGTTGTGTTATGTTGAAATGAAATTGTATGTGCACAATTAAAATTACATGGTGCTGTATATACAATAAGGCAAATACATTAAAATACGTTTAAACAATAAATTGAAGTGTACGTAAGTTGTTATACTTTGTAATAGTGAATATGACAATTTACATAAATTAGTAATATTATTATATATTGTTAATTACCATCTGAAGTTGTCGTGCAAGGCATAAACATTAATGATAAAAAATAATTTACATGTATTACAGTAACAAAATGTTAAACGAATTTTCCACATACATACAAGATTGGCTCCAAGGGATAAGAAAAGGCATAAACGAGATGGGGATAACAAAAGATATAATATAGAATAGAACCAGGTTTAGGAGGTTAATGCAAAACTTTTAAGGCTTTCAGGTGAGGAAGTGAAGAAAATAAATAACATCTGGACAGAAGAGGGAAAGAAAAAGCACAGTGACAGGATGAAGTATTTGAAAGCTAGAAAGGAAGCGGGAAAGAAGGAACGAAAATAAATGCAGTGGGTTGCTTCTCGTGGTCCCAAGATGGCCTGAAACAACGAGAAGAAAATGTTATACGTGTAAAGTAGCCTATAATAGTTTGTTTTTAGAATCAAATGTCATGCGATAAGTTAGTCTGAATGAAAAATAAAAAGTACATATTAATTTCAGGAAAAATTTAGATAGGCTACTATCTGCCGTTTATACCATATAAAATTTAGGATGTATGTCCTTTGCTTTGCCTTTTGCATAATACAAGACTCCAACCATTTGCGAAATACTAGAAAAAATCACAGCATAAGATAGAAAGAGAATCAGCGAAACTTAATCAAGTAGCAACAAAAGAAGTAGGCCTACAATAGAACTTCGCCAATCAGAACCCCCAGTTTCTGAAATTTCCGTGAATCCGAAGGGGAAAAGAGGATAGAATTTTAGCCAAGTTCGTCAGATTATGATCATTCTCCGAAAAGTGAAGGGGAACGATAAACAATATTCTTAAGTTTAAACTTGCTATGAGGTTTGTTTCAAAATTCTGACAAATAGTTCTGAAGACATAACCAATTAGTATCATCCTGTTTAATAAGCACTACAGGATATTTACAATTGAAATAATACGCAGTATATTGAAGGAAGGAATATAAGCATAAAAGCAACAAATAACGTTGGTAATCACCGGCGTGGCTCAGTCGGTTAAGGCGCTTGCCTGCCGGTCTGAAGTTGCTCTCGGGCGCGAGTTCGATCACCCGCCTGGGGTGATTGCCTGATTGGGTTTTCTCCGAGGTTTTCCCCAACCATAAGGTGAATGCCAGGTAATCAATGGTGAATTCTCGGCCTCATCTCGCCAAATACCATCTCGCTGTCACAATCTCATCGACGCTAAATATTCTCGTAGTTGACACAGCGTAGTTAAATAACCAACTAAAAAAAAAATAAAAAAATAACGTTGGTAATATTTCGGATAATCTGGACATTTACTAATCAGTTCAGGTTCGGACTCCTATTAAGAGACACTAGGGCTGGATTTTTACATAAAATAGCGAAAATATCATTCGTCAATTGTTTTCGTACAAAAATGTTCCTTGGGAACAGGAAGTTTGTAGTAAGTAGTTTTTCTTTGCCTCTATGTCTTGTTTGAGCTTTAGGAGCGATTTTTATATAGACCTCCATATGTCAGCATAGTATCTCTTTTCACAAATTTAACTTTTTCTCGAAACTACATTTTTGATGTTCAAAATGTTCCAAGCGCATGCAGTTTTCATCAAACTCGAAAATATTCGTTTGTGTCCATTCATATCAATGGCTAAGAAGTAATTACCTCGTATGTGTGAACTTGCAGGTGAATCAGAAAACTGTTTTAAAAAGTAATTTCTCTCAAAATAGAGGAACTTTTTATGCATGTTTCTACTTTGCAAAGATCTTTTACTCGATGACAAAATATTAGTTAACTATCCAATTTTGTGAAAATAATAATGTAGTTAAACTAAATGTCCATTTTTCTAGACACGAGGCATCGCTTCTTAGCCTTTCGATATATTATTTGAGATCTAACGTTGAGACATTTGAAGTATCTTGAAAATTGGGAGCTAAAGAAAATTTGGAATAAATGAGGACCTAAAATTCTGAATGTGCTAAGTGCCAAAAACAACTTTCTGAGATATTGATGTAAAACACACTGCGACATGCATGTTGAGATACCTACAACACCGTCTTTTGCGCACGAATGAGTCACAATTGAGCTACGACAAAGACAATTTAGTATGATACTCAAAAAGACTAAGTATATGATTATGTCTCGTGACCAGAATATTATACGAAATGGAAATATAAAAATTGGAGATTTAGCGTTCGAAGAGATGGAAAAATTCAAATATCTTGGAGCAACAGTAACAAATATAAATGACACTCTGGAGGAAATTAAATGCAGAATAAATATGGGAAATGCCTGTTATTATTCGGGTGAGAAGCTTTTATCATCTAGTCTGCTGTCAAAAAATCTGAAAGTTAGAATTTATAAAACAGTTATATTACCGATTGTTCTGTATGGCTGTGAAACTTGGACTCTCATTTTGAGAGAGGAACAGAGATTAAGGGTGTTTGAGAATAAGGTTCTTAGGAAAATATTTGGGGCGAAGAGGGATGAAGTTACAGGAGAATGGAGAAAGTTACACAACGCAGAGCTGCACGCATTGTATTCTTCATCTGACATAATTAGGAACATTAAATCCAGATGTTTGAGATGGGCAGGGCATGTAGCACGTATGGGCGAATCCAGAAATGCATACAGAGTGTTAGTTGGGAGGCCGGAGGCAAAAAGACCTTTGGGTAGGCCGAGACGTAGATGGGAGGATAATATTAAAATGGATTTGAGGGAGGTGGGATATGATGGTAGAGACTGGATTAATCTTGCACAGGATATAGACCAATGGCGGGCTTATGTGAGGGCGGCAGTGAACCTCCGGGTTCCTTAAAAGCCAGTAAGTAAGTAAGTACATAAGTAAGTATTCTCATATGGATGTTCCTTCCTTAGATTGACTAAAATGAAATTTGAAAAATTGGCACTTCGTACGTTTAGAATGTTAGGTCTACAATTGTCTAATTTTCAAACATTTATTGTGCCCAAACTAACTAGATACTGTGAATTTCTCGACGTTAAAACATTGCCCTTGAAACTGGGTCCATATGAAAAAATTATGAATTTGCTGTATTTGAATGTAATGCGCATGGAACATTTTGATTATACATACATAACATACATACATACATACATACATACATACATACATACACATACATACAAATGGCTTTTAAGGAACCCGAAGGTTCATTGCCGCCCTCACATAAGCCCGCCAGCGGTCCCTATCCTGTGCAAGATTAATCCAGTCTCTATCATCATACCCCACCTCCCTCAAATCCATTTTAATATTATCCTCCCATCTACATCTCGGCCTCCCTAAAGGTCTTTTTCCCTCCGGTCCCCCAACTAACACTCTGTATGCATTTCTGGATTCGCCCATACGTGCTACATGCCCTGCCCATCTCAAACGTCTGTATTTAATGTTCCTAATTATGTCAGGTGAAGAATACAATGCATGCAGTTCTGTGTTGTGTAACTTTCTCCATTCTCCTGTAACTTCATCCCTCTTAGCCCCAAATATTTTCCTAAGCACCTTATTCTCAAACACCCTTAACCTATGTTCCTCTCTCAGAGTGAGAGTCCAAGTTTCACAACCATAAAGAACAACCGGTAATATAACTGTTTTATAAATTCTAACTTTCAGATTTTTTGACAGCAGACTGGATGATAAGAGCTTCTGAACCGAATAATAACTGGCATTTCCCATATTTATTCTGTGTTTAATTTCCTCCCGAGTGTCATTTATATTTGTTACTGTTGCTCCAAGATATTTGAATTTTTCCACCTCTTCGAAGGATAAATCTTCAATTTTTATATTTCCATTTCGTACAACATTCTGGTCACGAGACATAATCATATACTTTGTCTTTTCGGGATTTACTTCCAAACCGATCGCTTTACTTGCTCCAAGTAAAATTTCCGTGTTTTCCCTAATCGTTTGTGTATTTTCTCCTAACATATTCACGTCATCCGCATAGACAAGAAGCTGATGTAACCCGTTCAATTCCAAACCCTGCCTGTTATCCTGAACTTTCCTAATGGCATATTCTAGAGCGAAGTTAAAAAGTAAAGGTGATAGGGCATCTCCCTGCTTTAGCCCGCAGTGAATTGGAAAAGCATCAGACAGAAACTGACCTATACGGACTCTGCTGTATGTTTCACTGAGATACATTTTAATTAATCGAACTAGTTTCTTGGGAATACCAAACTCAATAAGAATATCATATAATACTTCCCTCTTAACCGAGTCATATGCCTTTTTGAAATCTATGAATAACTGATGTACTGTACCCTCATACTCCCATTTTTTCTCCATTATCTGTCGAATACAAAAAATCTGATCAATAGTCGATCTCTTACTCCGAAAACCGCACTGATGATCCCCAATAATTTCATCTACGTACGGATTTAATCTTCTCAAAAGAATATTGGACAAAATTTTGTACGACGTCAACAAAAGTGATATTCCTCGAAAGTTACCACAGTTGGTTTTGTCCCCCTTTTTAAAAATAGGTACAATTATGGACACCTTCCATTGTTCTGGTACAATTTCCTTTTCCCAGATAGCAAGTACAAGTTTATAAATTTCGCTATATAATGCTCTTCCACTCTCTTGTATTAATTCTGCTGGAATGTGATCGATACCTGGAGACTTGTACATTTTGATTACATGACTAATTTGCACAATTAAAATAAAATTAACTTCGAAACTAGCAGTCCTATTGAGCTGAAAATTTGTTCTGAATGTATCCGACAAACTGTTAAAAAATGAAATAAATGGAATTAAAATTATAAAAATTTCAAAACTGAGTCATATCCCGTAAATCGAATTAGCGAGGTCTACCAGTCTAATATTATACAGTAACGAAGCTTGAGGTGATTGTTTTGCATTTCTCGCGATACAATGCCCCAAGCGGTTAGCAACTGAGACTAGGAACAATAGACTGTGCCTAATGGCTAGCAACTGAAGTTCAACTGTTATTGGATGCATATTCTCTACGTATTGAGCTTCGTGACTGTATGTACTAGACTGTGGTCCTACCGTATTAATAAAAAGCACTCCGAAGCTCTTATTGACTCATTTCATTTATTTTTCGCACAGTGAATTCATATTGCTTGGATTCAGGTCGTAGTTTACGAGTAGCCTCAAGAACAACTAGTTCTACAAGAGGCAGGTGAGGCAACTTCTATGAATGAACCTCGGGTTCGCGAATGTAGGTCTGAGCGCCAATATTTTTTAATCGTGTTTACGAAAGCAGCATCTCATTATACAAGTTTTTTGCTAGATTTCTCCCGACTACAGCTCGCTTCTCTCGGTACACTGGAAACACGCACGAGCTTCTGATGGCCGTGTATAAAAACAACTCGCGAACTTGACCGCGCGAGATGAAGTCTTTACACAGAGTGATTCTGTGACTATTACAAGCGTTTACGAGTGATGGAGATCATTATGAAGAACTTTCATATAGGATCCCGTGTCCGGTCCAGTGTTGCCAACTCTCACAGTGCCCTATCCGCCAGATTGGTCTTGCAAACATGTTATATATCCGCCAGATTTAGAATTATCATGTTATGTACTGTACCTAATTCACACTGCAATTATATAAAAAACTGACATTCATAGATTATATACTTACTTACTTACTTACAAATGGCTTTTAAGGAACCCGAAGGTTCATTGCCGCCCTCACATAAGCCCGCCAGCGGTCCCTCTCCTGTGTAAGATTAATCCAGTCTCTATCATCATACCCCACCTCCCTCAAATCCATTTTAATATTATCCTCCCATCTATGTCTCGGCCTCCCTAAAGGTCTTTTTCCCTCCGGTCTCCCAACTAACACTCTATATGCATTTCTGGATTCGCCCATACGTGCTACATGCCCTGCCCATCTCAAACGTCTGGATTTAATGTTCCTAATTATGTCAGGTGAAGAATACAATGCGTGCAGTTCTGTGTTGTGTAACTTTCTCCATTCTCCTGTAACTTCATCCCGCTTAGCACCAAATATTTTCCTAAGCACCTTATTCTCAAACACCCTGAACCTATGTTCCTCTCTCAGAGTGAGAGTCCAAGTTTCACAACCATACAGAAGAACCGGTAATATAACTGTTTTATAAATTCTAACTTTCAGATTTTTTGACAGCAGACTGGATGATAAGAGCTTCTGAACCGAATAATAACACGCATTTCCCATATTTATTCTGCGTTTAATTTCCTCCCGAGTGTCATTTATATTTGTTACTGTTGCTCCAAGACATTTGAATTTTTCCACCTCTTCGAAGGATGAATAGATTATATAAGTTACATTAATTATTTTTTACATTATTAATATAAATATTTCGGACGAGTTAACGTGGTATCCTTTTACACTTGGTTGTCTAAATACACTGTCTTCGTTTTCGTCACACACTCGAATACTACACTGATTTTTATTTGACTTAATACTACTGTTGTTTGGGGTTCTCAGACATATTGAAAACATATGAGGGACCCATATCAGTTTTCATTGAGTAAGTTTAGTATGCGCATCCATCAAAATGCCAATCTTTCAGAGAGTGTGTGTAGTTAAATTTACTTCACAAACACTCAGAGGGTTTAGAATTGAACGGGTTACATCAGCTTCTTCTCTATACGGATGACTTGAATATGTTAGGAGAAAATCTAGAAACGATTAGGGAAAACATGGGAAGCAAGTAAAGTGATAGAGTTGGAAGTAAACCCAGAAAAGACTAAGTATATGATTATGTCTCGTGACCAGAATATTCTGCGAAATGGAAATATAAAAATTGGAGATTTATCTTTCGAAGAGGTGGAAAAATTCAAATATCTTGGATCAACAGTAACAAATATAAATGACACTCGGGAGGAAATTAAACGCAGAATAAATATGGGAAATGCCTGTTATTATTCGGTTGAAAAGCTTTTGTCATCTACTGTAGTATGCCTACCTTTCGTCTCCAAATTACCTTTCGTCTCGTTTCTCTTATCTATGCTCTAACCACGACGTAAATACCAGATCACTTATCTGTGTCACGCTAAATATACCTCTTCATAGAACATCTTGTTATTCCTCATCTTTTACAATATCCACCTCGCGTCAATGGAATTCCTTGTCACAAAGTATTAGGGGCTGCAAGACAACAAACACCTTTAAGAATAGCTTAAAAGATAACCTTATTAGCATTTCACTCCAATCATACTGATTTAAACTATCACTGACTACACTGTTACTTTTTTCTTTAGACATCATCCTGATTGTGCTGTATTTTCAAAATTGTCTCATAATAATCTCTTTCTATTATCTAATATCATTTGAAATATATTAACATTCTATGTATTTTAGTTTAATTCTGCTACCAGTTTATTTCAGTGTTTAATTAATAGATCATAGTATTTTGTTGTTTAATTCGTAAATAACTCTTGTATATATGTAACTTTCATCTAAATCAAATTGTTCAATTCTTTGCAAGTTCATGCATATGTATATACACTTTTTGCTGGTTGAGTGGAAGAGAAGGCCTTACGGCCTTAACTCTGCCAGCTAAAATAAATCATTATTATTATTATTATTATTATTATTATTATTATTATTATTATTATTATTATTATTATGCAGTCAAAAAACCGGTTGTTCTGTATGGTTGTGAAACGTGGACTCTCATTTTGAGAGAGGAACAGAGATTAAGGGTGTTTGAGAGTAAGGTTGTTAGGAAAATATTTGGGGCTAAAAGGGATGAAGTTACAGGAGAATGGAGAAAGTTACACAACGCAGAACTGCATGCATTTTATTCTTCACCTGACATAATTAGGAACATTAAATCCAGACGTTTGAGATTGGCAGGGCATGTAGCACGTATGGGCAAATCCAGAAATGCATATAGTGTGTTAGTTGGGAGGTCGGAGGGAAAAAGACCTTTGGGGAGGCCGAGACGTAGATGGGAGGATAATATAAAAATGGATTTGAAGGAGGTGGGATATGATGAGAAAGACTGGATTAATCTTGCACAGGAGAAGTACCGATGGCAGGCTTATGTGAGTGCGGCAATGAACCTTCGGGTTCTTTAAAAGTCATTTGTAAGTAACACTGTACTAACTAACTAAGGGTAAGTAAAAAAAGGTAAACAAAATTGTTAGGGAGCATGTTTGCATTAAGTTTAAGCTTCTTTATGTAAGTTGCCTTCAAATTGTTTTTACTAAGTTATTACAGAAATAGCTACAAAATACACTACTCACTGATAATATTTTTATAAATCAATCCGCCTTAGCCTTGCAATATTTCTCTGAAGAATGAATTTCATTTAATTATTTATTTTGAAGAATCATGTATGAAAAGCAACACAATCCTCACTGAAGAATGATTTTACAACAATCTTTGATTTTACTCATCAGTCCATGGAGCGTTAATGCGAGAAAATAATCTTTCGACACACGCATTTATTCCAGGGATACACATAATGAACTCCAGTATCCTCTTCAAATATATATCTATCAATAACCTAGGCCTAATTGATCTCGCAATTTTAACTCTAGTTACTGTACATAGTCTATATTCACATAGCGTGTGATCGACTGGCATATTTAAGACCTTGGTTCTATTGACGTGTTCAATGTGAGACACTTAATTCTAATCCGACTGGGCCATTTCGAAATATCAGTATGTAGTCTTGATTGTCGAAGTTTGAGAAACTCATATCAGATTTGAACCAAAATTCCATTTTATTTTTTATTTTATTTTTTATTTTATTTTATTTTATTTATTTATTTTTTTTTTGCCTCGGCTAGTTGTGAGCATAAAGTTAATTCTTTTAATGGAAGCCGGTTTGTTTTGTACGCATGGACGAGCGACACGTGCAGACATTGCGACGGCAGTGTTACGCACGGCTGCGAACGCACCTAAATGCTAATTTCGTGACATAATCTCGTCACTGCACACGAATGAACACAGTTCGTTGGACCGCCACATTGCTGAATCTCGGAATGTTGAAAAGAATCTTCCACTTCGAATCGAAGCTATTTCTTTCGATATTCGATATTGAAGCAAGTAAAGCGATAGGGTTGGAAGTAAATCTCGAAAAGACTAAGTAGGCCTATATTCTTATGTCTCTTGACCAGAATATTGTACGAAATGGAACTATAAAAATTGGAGATTTATCCTTCGAAGAGGTGGAAAATTTTAAATATCTTGGAGCAACAGTAACAAATATAAATGACACTCGGGAGGAAATTAAACGCAGAATAAATATAGGAAAAGCCTGTTATTATTCCGTTGAGAAGCTTTTGTCATCAAGTCTGCTGTCAAAAAAGCTGAAAGTTAGAATTTATAACACGATTATATTACCGGTTGTTCTGTATGGCTGTGAAACTTGGACTCTCACTTTGAGAGAGGAACAGAGATTAAGGGCGTTTGAGATTAAGGTTCCTAGGAAATTATTTGGGGCTCAGAGGGATGAAGTTACAGGAGAATGGAGAAAGTTACACAACGCAGAGCTGCACGCATTGTATTCTTCACCTGACATAATTAGGAACATTAAATCCAGACGTTTGAGATGGGCAGGGCATGTAGCACGTATGGGCGAATCCAGAAATGCATATAGAGTGTTAGTTGGGAGGCCGGAGGGAAAAAGGCCGAGACGTAGATGGGAAGATAATATAAAAATGGATTTGAAGGAGGTGGGATATGATGGTAGAAACTGAATTGATCTTGCTCAGGATAGTGACCAATGGAGGGCTTATGTGAGGGCGGCAATGAACCTCCGGGTTCCTTAAAAGCAAGTAAGTAGGTAAGTAAGTAAGTAGTATTAGAACTCTTTGGTTCGTTCTATCGGCCGCACTCCCGTTACGGTTCTAGGAACCTAAATGTTCACTATCAACAGGCCCCCAGTACTTAAATTTAGAGTAAGGTTACCTGACGTTTCCGGGGGACAGTCTCCAGATTTTGCTTTCTGTCCCTGGAATGTGCTAGGGTTTAATAACGCTAGTCAACAAATTGAAACTTTTTCGTGTATCTGGTGTGTACATGGGTGGATTACCTCATTCTGGCGTGCTGAATTCAGTGGAAAAATCAGATTCTTTCTCTCACTTCACATTTCCTAGATACACAGCACTAACACAAAGACAGTCCTAGTACAATATTGACAGTCATGGCTCATTTTAAGTACAAACATAACACTCAGAACGCACTAAAGTTTTCTTGATAACATAAAAAAATCTTATAAGCTAACAAAATCTTAAAATAATTCATAGTAGTGCAAGATGTTAATGTTTAAAAAGTTTAAAACCAATTTCTTTCGGCAAAATGGGATGACGATGTTTTCCTTATGAAAGGTATTTCATCCGTATCCATAAAAAGAAACCAACAGTAATACCCATCATTGAGCGGTTCCAGTAAACTTGGTAACGATTGTAGGATATACTGGTGAAAACGTTCACCCTGTTCGTCACTACAAGCACATCGGTTTTCTGGACAAAATCAAGGAGTGAATGTAAATAGGAATTTTGAGTTCTTGTAGTTATCTAGCAGAGCAGACACTATGGAAATATTTATCGTCTCTTCTGTTACCCAGAAATCCATAAACAATGGTTTTGAAAGAGACCAAGCTTTGTATTAAAGGTAGGAAGGGATCTTTCAACAGTTCCCTGATTTGTATTCCAATAAATATAGCCTACCTTCTTCCACCATATATTACATCCAAATAAAAAGTATAACCACCACAATCCTCATTTATTATACAATATGTTTGAAAAAATGACAACAAAAACAATGTAAAACTATTTAAAAATACATATAAAATTTAAAATATCTCAAAGCTCTTGCATGATACAGTTATTCCGAGGGCCATTTCTGATTCTACATTACAACCAGAAATTGATATGAATTGATGCATCACACACCAGATGCAAAATGGCTGTTAACCAGTGTCATTTTTCCCAAGATATCCTCGAATTTTTATTGTTCATTATTAATAGACCTCGGATTTTAGACGAAATGCCTATTTTCGTCATATAGGGATAAACTAAATCTAGTTAAATATCACGTTTTGTACTAAATATGGACATTTGGAAGCGGTTTTATGGTACCTAAAAAGCCTACTTTGCTCACTTTGACCTACTGCACTGTGCTGATGGCCGCTGCGTTATGTACTGACAACATTGAGTTTAAAAGTGTATAAATACTTTTATGATTTCGTTTTAGTTTATGCTGAAGTATTGACTAATTTTCTTTACAAGGCATTTAATTCAACGACATTTGGCACGGATGTTAATTTTATGTAAAAGTAAATAATTATCTTAAAAATATGTAAAAATATGTAGGCCTAGTATTAAAATTAAATGTAGTGGTCTTGGTAGCCTAATTCGCCAAAAATTTGAGTTTTCCAGACAGATACATACCAGGGGAAAAAATATGTATTTATAAAAAATCCGGATATAACGTAATTATACACCGAAAAGTATGTACATTCATTGTACAGGGACATCATTTTATTTTTACTTCAATTTTTATTGTACCTGTGTTTTTGAATGTACTTCACTCCCACCCATTCTACTAATGAAGTTTCAACTGTTCCTCCAGACAGAATCAAGGCCGCTTATAGTAAACAGCACTGAGTTACTGAGTATAGTACGTTCCAGAAATATCTTCGCGTTTTCCAGTGACAAAAGAACTTTTAATATTGAATCATATTTTCGCACAGGTACTGTCCGTTTGCCTACGTCGCATCCCGATTTCCCCCACCTGCTTCTGCACGCCTCTCTGAAAAGCAGGGCTCTCTTAGCTCTTTTCTGAAAACATTAATTTCTGTTAGGAATTGGACGTTTACGTAATATTATGCAACTGTTTAAAATAACTTAAATAAAAGGGCCTCGTTAAGTAATTAACTGTCACGTGATTTCCCTCCTTTCTACGATCCTGCGGCATAACCACTTGGACGGACAATAGATAGCATGTCTGAGTAATTTTATCTGTGCGGGTCGGGCAGAAGTGAAGATTGAATTTACAGTGCATAAGGTACTCTTTTGTAGAGTAGGTACAGAATTATTTCGACATGAGTTACTAGTACGAAGGACGAAACTGGTAATTGAAATTAGATGCAATAGTCTATAGTGCGGTAATATGTACAAAAGAACTGAAGCCTGTTAGGCTATCGGAATGAACGGCTACCATTTTCAAAAATGTGTTTTTAAATATCCATATTATGATTATTTTTCAATTGAACTTCATTCTCTATAGTGTACGCCAATGTGGTGTAGAAGTATAATATACACTGCATAATGAACACGTTCGCATGGATAACTCAGTTCGTGAGTAAAAACACTTATTCTTAATACAGTACTGCATTTTGATTAAATAAAAACCTAATGAAAATTATCGAACTCAAAATCTGCGATATTTCCTAGTTTACGTAAATGGATGAAGTACTTTTCTTCCCTCCTATACCTAGTAAAGTGATTTGTTTGTGTTTTACTCCAGTATCATCGAACTCCGGTTGTGGAAGGGGGTAGCGAACGGTGTTTCCGGTTCTCTAAAGGTATAGCCAGGTTAATATTAAAAATGTTAGTAAAAATAAAATGATGTCCCTGTACAAGTAAACCACATCACATGAAGTTTGAGATAGAGATGCTTGTGTTACTTTCTATCTTCGTCAATGCTGCTGTGAATGGCGATGAACAGAGACCATTAGTCTCTATGCTCATACCTGTAGTTACTCTCAACGTCTCGTCTGGCTGTTCATAATTACGGCGTAATACATCAAAAAAAGAACAGCAGCGCAGGTCAGACCTGTGAAACAAAGGCTTAATAGAGCATGTTGAAATAGAGAACTTTGCATACAGTATCGGAATATGTACGAAAGGTGTGGACGCTTTAATGTGTACTATTAAACCCTGCGCAAGGACTTACAGTGAATGTAAGTGAATTATGCATTTCCATTTGAGAGCGGCCTTTGTCTTTTTGAACAGTAGATAAACTAAATGCAGCTCGCAATACGAAAAGAGCATTCTAGATTGTAGATCTAGCGTGTTAGTCAACAGTAGTCCTGTAACGTTTAAGCCTTCATTTGTTAACTCGGAAGGTCTTCTTCTGTTTCTTAACTTTCTCTTTGCGTATATCCGGTAGGTAGAGAACTTGTAGTATTGAAAACTGGCTATTCCAATTTACACGTGTCCGTTTGAGTAAATTATTATTTCCTCACATGTAGATACAGTCTTCTAATCGTATAGAATTTTGGGGCGTAATTAGCTAAGGAATCTCTCTTTGTTGCTGATAGAAAAAAACGTTGGCCAAATTTATGAACCATGATAGATTTACCACATTGCGATAATCTGCAACTAGAGTCCGGATTTTTATGTAATTACATATTTTTTCCTTGGTATGTATCTGTTTGAAAACTAAAACAATTAGCGAATTAGGCTGCTAAGACCATTATACAGAGTGTCCCACTTATCTTATGCACTTATTATAACATTTTTTTAGATAGGTATTGAAATTTTTGTTTTTGAGAGTTATGTTAGAACGATGGGCTAACATGAGTGTAGAGATTTGGTGAATTTAACTACATTATGGTACAAGTTACACGTGACGTCAGCAATTTTTTAAATAGCACTACATACTTTAATAATGATAATTTAAAAAATGTATCATAATGTCACCTTCCGAATCAATAACAACAAAATGCAAAATGAATGCCATCAGAATGTGCCGTTTCTTGTGGTGCTCCATTCATCTTGTGCATTAACTTACACAAAACGAAAGACGACTGACGTCCGTACACGTCATGTGTTGTGTGTTTTCTGTCTTAACATGTAAACAAACCACAACTGTCGACGCCACAATCCACGTACAGTGGCCTGCACGTTCTCCGGACATGTCGTCACTCGACTTCTTCCTGTGAGGAACTGTAAAGGACAGTGTGTACCAGAACATTCTGACAACACCAGACGACATGCAGCAACGAATTCGACAGGCTTGTGTGTCCATTCAGGCAGCCAGCAACATCCTGGGCAGCAACCTGGTGCGTTGTCGAGATATCGTTTTCGGTGTATAAAACATCCAATCACAGACGGAACTTCAACTCCAGAAAATATGAAGGAATATCTTGTAGCTCATGTGCGTCATGCTTTGATTAACTTCAAAATCGCTCCAAAAATTATATCGGGACATATAAATGTGTAATTTGTATGAAATTAATCTTATTTAGTTAAAATAAAACTATTTTTTTTAAATAAATAACAGTTATTTATTTTTAACTCCCCGTGAAATTTTGATATTGCGTACCGGTATATAATAGGGTAAGAGGGGGTGAATAGGACCACTAAATGGAAAATTGTCTGGAACGCGAACCAGTTAAGTTACTCAGTTTCAACTATAATCTAGTTAGGTAGCCTGTTTCTTCCTCTATCTCCCATATTAAACTTAAATTCGTTTCTCTCAAGTATTAATTGCTGTTTTGAACCAAATCCACATACTGCGTGGTCCTATTTGACCCACGTCGTGGGGGTGAAAAGGTCCACATAGATGGGTAAAAGGGACCACTTCGAGGAATGTGGAATTATGACAAAACACGATTTATTTATACCTATGTAACAAGCGGTCCCTTTGGTGCTATTCGACAAGAGTAGTCTACGTGCCGACACCGGGTTTCCACTTCTCTCTTCCTCATCTTCATCATTCATTCAATACACTACACTTACATGAACACTACACATACACTCACCCTAGTACACGATATACTCTGCACAGATACACATCAGTCCACACCTGTGGAGTTACGCCTAGCGCGTCTGGCCGCGAAACCAGGTGGCCCGAGTTCGATTCCCGGTTGGGAGTCGACCTGGTTGGCAAGTTGGTATAGCGCTGGCCTTCTATGCCCAAGGATGCGGGTTCGATCCCGGGCCAGGTCGATGGCATTTAAGTGTGCTTAAATGCGACAGGCTCATGTCAGTAGATTTACTGGCATGTAAAAGAACTCCTGCGGGACAAAATTCCGGCACATCCGGCGACGCTGATATAAACTCTGCAGTTGCGAGCGTCGTTAAATAAAACATAACATTTTTTTTTTCCCGGTTGGGGCAAGTTACCTGGTTGAGGTTTTTTCCGGAGTTTTCCCTCAACCCAACATGAGGAAATGCTGGGCAACTATCGGTGCTGGACCCCGGACTCATTTCACCGGCATTATCACCTTCATTTCATTCAGACGCTAAATAACCTGAGATGTTGATACAGCGTCGTAAAATAACCTACTTAAAAAAGATACACATCATGTACAGCGTGGCCCGCTGAAGTGGTGTGCAACTAGAAATTGGGTCACAGTCCTGCCATCTATCCGCAATATGCGCAACCCGAATCACGTAAAGTGAAGTGTGTAGGCATTGGATATATACATAGCCTCCATATTGCCTCACAATATTGCCTTTAATGAACAAGTAAATAAACATTTCGGAACAAATTACTTTCGTATTTCATTCATTAGTATAGATGATAGACGACATTAAGATATATGGATCATATGAGGAGATAAAGAGGAAGGCAGAAAATAGGATAGACTGGAAAATGCTAGGTTTGCAGTGAAAAATAGTTTCTGTGAAAGTGTGTTATGTGATTACACTAAATAACTGTGTTTTCTTATATTATTATGAACTATAAAAACTCTTCTTGGAATCTTTTCTGTAGCTCCATCCCAGCAAATACACTATACAATCCGAATACATGGTAAATAACTGTATGTGCAGCGCCTCTGTTGTGTGCAGTGCATTGGTTGTGTTTTGACAAGAGAACGGATAGCTGGATGGGAGCAGAATTTACATGCTATCAGCTTTTTCCCCACGGAGCGGAGTTGTGTTTGTGTAGAGTTGGCCGGGTGGATACTTCCGCCTGATCAGAGCTGCGACTGAAGGCTGGGAACCAGGAGTCTGCAAGTGTCACCCGAGGGAATTCATTTCTGTTGCTCGGACTGCGCTCTGGAATAGACTGCGAGCTGCATCGGAAATCAATTAGCCTCTTCTCTAGTCGGTCCTCCTCATTTGCTTAAGTCCATGATTCGGCTACAGCTTGTAACTTTGAAGTCGAGAAAAGTGAAGTTAATGGATAAGAGAAATAAAACTTGCTTGTAGTCTTGCACCTCAATCCCGTCTCCTCCAATTAGATTCAGATTTTTATTCTGGACTGCTTGAGCTGTAGTGTTCAGTGGAGCCAGAATGTATATGTGATATCCATTTAAAGAGGAGATCGCAAACTGGAAACGAGATATCTGAATAAAAGATGTGCTTTTTTTTATAGCTTGAAGAGTGCAAGGGGAACAATTCCAAAATTCTCAGTTGAATGTTTTAAGTCTTTTGGAATTCCTTTATACATTTTTTAAATTACTGCTATAGACGTCATGAAATATTCTGTTCAGATTTTACGTAATCACTTGTACGCCTAAATTTCTTTATATTCTATCTGATTACCAATAATTATTGAATAAAAGTACACCGTGTTCCGCTTATAAGTATAACAAAAGAAATAGCTATAACTTCTGAATTAATACAAGTATATAGTTGAAACCAACTGCTACAAAGAATGAAAACTGGGAATTTTTGTTACCTTATGTTCCATAAACCTCAACATGGCTTCCATTGGTGGCACGGGAAATATCCAACCGGTATTCAACCTCGACCCAAGTGTTATGAAGCATCTGTGGTGTAACATTGTTGACAGCAGCATAAATTCTTTCTTGTAAGTCTGCCAAATCACGTACTGGCGTCCTGTAGACCTGGTCCTTAACAAACCCCCACAGGAAAAAATCAGGTGGTGTTAGATCTGGTGATCTGGCAGGCCATGTGATGTACGGTGATCCTCTTCCGATCCATCTTGCAGGGAATTGTTCGTCTAAGAATGTGCGAACCATGTTGGCAAAGTGTGGTGGAGCCCCATCTTGCTGGAAATTTGCTCCATCTGGGAGTTGTGGCACAGCATACAGTTGCAACATATCCAGGTACGTGTTTGCAGTGACTGTCTTTTCAGCAAAGAAATAGGGACCAATGATTCTGTCACGCATGATCCCACACCAAACATTCCATTTAGGGGAATCCCGTTGGTGTTCAATTACGAACAGCTTGTACGCTCGCAAACGCAATCTTTTATGGAGCACTGTATGCACTGTTGTTGGTGGGATGTTCAACTGCACACTAGCCTGTCGAATGGATTTCCGCGGGCTTCTCTGAAATGCCTCGCGAATGCGTTCGACATTTTCGTCAGACACTTTACGCTTGGAATGTTTACCTGCATTAGACAACAAACTTCCTGTTTCTCTGAGCTGCCTATCCCATTTCATTATTGAGACGTACGTCGGTACAGCTTCCCTCGGTCTAAGATTGTACTGACGGCGAAACAAGCGCTGTACACGAATTATGGATCTATGTTCTGCTAATGACAGCACACAAAAGGCTTTCTGCTGTGGCGTCCACATGCTGACTGACTAAAGATACGATACGAATTCTCTTATTTAATGATCTGCGCATGCGTGAGTCTTCTAAAAATAAGTAACAACAATGGATTAAAACTTCCCAATTTTCTCTTTACAATGGTACCAATCTTAACCCATTTGCATGCATTGTTATGAAATTATAACTATTTCTTTTATTATACTTATAAGCGGAACACTCTGTACTTTCCCAAGGGTAGCTTCCATTTGAAAATAATAATCATAAATACTGATAACACAAATATTTGTTTTTATTTTTATTTGTTCAGTATGCTGTGTCTTTCGGCAACCCTTACTGAAGGGCAGCTACCCTTATGGAATTTATATATAAAAAACAAAACGCGTGGAATATGAAAGTAAAGATTGACGGTATATGTGCGTGAATGACCACAAATAATATCAGAAGATGCAGGCTCTAAATTTCTATAATTTTACAAGAAAATGAACTCACAAATGGACAAAAATTACAAAGCTCGATCGGTTAAGGCGCTTACCTATCGATCCGGAGTTGCGCTCGGGCACGGATTTGATTCCCGCTTGGGCTGATTACCAGGTTGGATTTTTCCGAGGTTTCCCCCAACCGTAAGGAAAATGTCAGGTAATCTATGGAGAATCCTCAGCCTCATCTCGCCAAATATATAGCTATCACCAATTCCATCGACGCTAAATAACCTCATAGTTGATAGAGCGTCGTTAAATAACCAAGTAAAAAATACAATGTACCATAACAAGACTAATTAGAACTTAAATAGCTGATACAAGTATAAAAAAAGTTACTAATAACAACTTTTTAAAAGCCAGTTTTATCAGAGTATGAAAAAAAAAATATTCAGTTACATAATTTGGTAACCATAACATTATTAGAGTTTGCCTGACATCTTTATTTTTTACTACATGTAATAAATATCTATTTAAAAAAGTGGACTACTCTCAGACGTGTAGAGTTGTTAATTTTAATGCAATTAATTGTTTGTGTTTCTATGTAAAGTATAATTAAAATTTACATAATGTTTGTGTCCTAATTATATTATTTTAAAAAATATGGGCATTATTGTCTGCGTTTTGCATAAATAGATGTGAAATCAGTGTGCAAAATGTCAGCTTTCTATCTCTAACGGTTGTGGAGTTATGAAATAATATGTGGAAAAAAAATTGCAACTTCTGGGAAATTTAATTTAAAAAGTGAATATTTTAGCCGATCTGTATTGTGCTAGAACATGTTCATTTAAATGGCACAAATAAATATATAAACTGTATATCACTGGATTCAGAAAACTCTCCGTAATTTTTTAATACAATTTTTTTTTCAAAAATATTCACGTACATTATACCCTTAACTTTTCCAAAAGATGTCTTTTTATAGATAGATTTACCGTCTTAGATCCTTTGAATACTCATCAATTGAAAGTGTTTTCTTGCGACAATATTTTCAGTGTATTGGTTATCGTCAGAGGTTATTTGTACGGTGGATCGGTTTTTTAAATGTAAGTTATAGGGTTATTCAAAAGTCGCGAAAGATTTGAAAGCCCTCAGTGTCAAGAAGTAAGGGTGCTATTCGTAGACATTTCGCTAGCCCGGGCTACTAGCGTGTTAAACTAGCCCCGGCTATCGACTGGTTACTTGGACAGGATTCATATATATATATATATATATATATATATATATATATATATCATATCATATCATATCATATATCATGTCATGTCATGTCATGTCATGTCATGTCATATCATATCATATATCATATCATATCATATCATATCGCTAACACTGGTTTATGAATACGAAAAACGTTAGTTCGCTGATCATCCACCGGAAGTGTATCGAAAAATAATAATACAAGTTTCTTTTAATAAAAATGTGCGTTTTTGTCCTGTGTAAACCGATAACTGAGAATACACCTAACTGTTTAGCTCTATTGCTGCCGTCTCACAACTTGATTCACACTGCATGTTCCGTATTCTTAATTTTGCCTAATTTCCTGGACCTCTTGCAGAATTATCGCAGCATTCACATGGTTTTATACAGACTTTAAGTCTACCGCAACGCTTTTATTCGCCACAATGAGGCAAAGGGTTCTCAATCTTTTCAGTCTGGTGATATAATGTGTATTATATTCATAGTAACACTGAAATCAACTGCCATTTGTAGATGCAAAAGCACTTTTTTAGTTATGAATTTGCAAAATAAATAAATAAATAAAAGGTAAATAAATAAGAAAGTGAAAGAGTAAATGAATGAGTAAATGAGTAAATATTGAAATAAACGAGTTAATATTTAAGTAAACGAGTTAATATTTAAATAAATGAGTAAATATTTACATAAAAGAGTCAATATTTTAAATAAAAAAGTAGATATTTAAATAAGAGTCTAGATATTTAAATAAAAGATTCTAGATATTAAAATAAAAGTCTTGGGGCCGTATTCATAGACATTCTTAGCGCGGGCTTCCGGTGGATGATCAGCGAACTAACGTTTTTCGTATTCATAAACCAGTGTTAGCGATATGATATAATATGAATCCTGTACAAGTAACCAGTCTATAGCCAGGGCTAGTTTAGCACGCTCGTAGCGCGGGCTAGCGAAATGTCTATGAATAGCACCCTAGATATTTAAATAAGAGTCTAGATACTGTATTTCTATAAAAGAGTCTAGATATTCAATTACTAGCTAAGAATAACCAAAAGACTAAAGCCGAACCATTTTTGCGACAAATGGCATGAAAATGGACGTCGATTTTCATATTTCAGAATGTTTAAGTTCTTAGCTAATACTACAGTATGAATATTTAAATAATTCTAAGCCAGTCTCCACACAATTAAATGTTACATAATAAAACTGCAGGAATATAAGAAATAATTCGTCAGAATTTTTGTGATAATAATCCTCTTATTATAGGCTGCATATAATTGTTTGAATTAGTAGAATTAAACCTATTACTGTACATACATATAAAAATAATATCCCACGAAAATATATGTGTAATAGAACATCGAAGCAATAAGATCTTATGCCAGTCTGTATTAGATTACAAACTATAATGAATCTGCTCCATTTTGTATGGTATTGCATTTGTTGTCATTGTATTATGTTCACTTTTTATTACATTTCGTCTTGGTATTCTGTTTGGTACTGGATACTGTAATTCCACTGCACTCTAATATTATTTGCTCCTTCGGGTGTTACCGTGTACGATGTACGTGAATATGTATAATTAGAAGTAAATGAATTTAGTTTAGATCTTAATGATGTGACAATGTAAAAAATAAATTTTCCATTAGGCTATAAAATATTGTGCGAATATAATCGTGTAATGTGAAAGTATATATAAAAAAGATCGTTTTCATAACATACGTATAAACTGCAATATTGATAGATAATACATCTTAAGCTAGTGTGTAATAAATTAAAAATTACAGTATGAAAATCTAAAAGGCCAGTCGCCTAGCTAGAAACCACAAGGAAACCAGTGTAGCTAATAAGTTTTAAACTGAATTAATATAAAGGCTAGTGAATGCAGTGTGTTGCAGACAGCGTGCTCTCTCCTCATTCACGCTCGACCTATCGCCTACAATAGTCCCGCGGCAGTATCGCGTACGTACGTGATCCTTTAAAGGTGACAGACACACGAGTTTCTTTATTGATACGTGGAAAACCGGTTCTTGAAGATCGGATCGTTAGAATCAATGTCAGCGTGCAATGTCACGCAGAGCTGCAGATGCGGCGCGGCGTAAAGCTGATTACGTGACGAACGGTCGTGGCTTCGATACTAGAAAGCACAAGGGATCTTTCTCTGCTTCAAGTCGACTTTAGAGCTATTCATTATTACGTGACCGATTGGATAGGATCCCGGGATCGAGAGCGCGCACCCAACGATGAAAAAAATATCGCACTTTTTAGAAAGGAACTAAGTCAAAATTTACTACTTTTCAGGAGAGCATTAAAACATTTTTTTTCATGTACATATAGCAGAATAAAATACTTAAGACTTTTATTATATAAAGGTAACATGGGATTGAATTTAATGATAACAGACTTTTGAAGAAAATTTTGTGCTTTTGTGGTATCATGTATTTCTAAATTTGAGACTTAGTTCCTTTCTTCATTGGAAATCGTTTTTGAAAGAACAAAATAAATAGACTAAGTTAATAATATTTATTCAACACAGATCTACATATATTTTGATTAAATTGACATATTAGAAATATTAAGATAATATTATGAATCAAAAATTAATTCGAAATGGACGTGTTTCGTAAAAAAATTAACACATTTGAAATGACGTAGGTCTCATTCATGGTGCGCCATGACCGGTGGTAGTAGAGTATGAAAATATTTCTTCATCACTGACGTACTTCATTAGTTTCTTAAGGTCTTCAATATTTTGGGCATTGATGGGACCTTTTCCTTCTGGATATGCCTTTGTTAGTTCTAGTGTCAAACTTCGTAAATTCCCCTTCTTAAAGTGAAACTTATTGCTTACATAACACTTGATGTATGAGCGAGCTTCTACAACGCCAGGGCTGTCTGAGCTGTACGTGAATTCCTTATTTATAGAGGGTGTGAAATGAACCTTTCTCTCAGGAGGATTCTTTGAAGTTTCTTCCGATATGGTATCCTTTTTGAAAAATTTAGGCCACCACATATCAAAGTTACAGATCAGTTTTTTTCAGAGTCCACAAGTTTAACTATTGTATTTTGCTTGCTTTATACGATATATTTCTATATATTATTTTATTGTGTACACCTTATCAGCCCATCTTATTCCTTTCCAAAAACCCCAAAACCCCTATCACAAGGGAGAAAGGAGTGGCCTCGCTCAGGGCAGTTCTTCCTGAACTATTCACATGTTCATGTCCAGAAACTCTCATTTGCTTTATACTGTAATATTATGCTGATAACGTTCATCATGTCTTTGTCTTTTAGAGGTCATTTTTAGTGAAATTACTGGCTCATGCATTGACGCACACAACTTTCTCTGTTATGAAAATACTTTAAGAATAAAATAATGATTGTGTAAACAGCTTATTACTTCATTATTACTTATACATTCATTGTTGTATGCATAAACACATGTTTATGTAAGCAAGTATAACACTATATCAAAAAATAATGTTCTATAATAGAGTTATAAATGATATATTGTCATGTTTTCGATATCCAAACAGTGAAGAAACGCGCTAACATCTCAGTTATTTTCTTTACCGTAGTATAAACATCGCGGTGATGTTAGAGACACATGGAAAGGTCAGACTAAGTTCCTTTCTTCGCCAATCAATGTTTCTTGGAAGTAGTAGCCTAATCATTTGGCTAATAAAAACAGAAATAGCAAATTTTGACTCATTTCCTTCATAAAAAGTGCTATTCAAATCTGGGTATCATTATTGATCAAAATTTAAAATGGCCTCGTCACATTACTTATCTTTGTAAAAGGCTTCGTAAAATAATTTATAAATTCGTTAATCTTCGATGCTACTTACCCATTACAGTTCTACGAAATGTTTATTTGGCCATTTTTCAGTCTATCATTCAATATGGTATTATTGTTTGGGGTGGAAGTACAATCTTAGTCTGTTAAATTTACTACAAAAACGAATAATTAAAATTTGTTTGAAGAAACGTTTCGATATCCAACTAAATTAATTTATTCTGAATTTAATTTATTTAATATTGAACAAATTTATAAATATACTGTTAAAATTTCATCATAAAATTCGTAATAAGTTTATATTACAGGCACATAATCATGGCACAAGACGAAATAATAATTCAACATTAGTAGAACCTAAATGTCTCACATCTGCTGGTCTAAAGCATAGCATTAATTTTGCCCCTCGTTTGTGTAATTCTTTAGCTAAATTACACCCAGATCTTCTAACATGTAACCCACTAAAGTATAACAAGAAAATTAGAAACGTGTTAATGTCTTCAATTTGATTAAATAAATTTATAGCCTATGTGTATGAATTAATTTTGGAATTTATATATTTTTTTATAAATTGTCCTACTTTATTCACGTACGATATTATTCTTCTCTATGTTCATATTATATTATATAAATTCATTGCCGCTGTTATTTTAATTTCTATTTCTTATTTTTATTTTATTTCATTTTCTATATTCCTCTTATATTAATATAGGCCTATTAGATTATATAATTACACTGTAGCTGTAATTTTAATTTTAGTTTCTATTTTATTTTACTTTGTATATTCTCTTATATGTCTATTAATAATATATCTGAACTGCGATCGAACACAAGCGCTGCTCATTCGGTCCTCAAATTTTGTTAACATTACTGTATCTCCCTTTTTATATTGATTATATTATTTTATTTCTATTTCCATAGTTGTAATTATCAGTGGCGTAGCGTCAATGTAAGCTAAAAAGCTTAGCTTCCCCAGTTAATAATAATTTCATAATAAACCTGCAGTTTATGGAGAAAAGTATTTATTAATTTTAATAGAATTTATATTTACGCGTTAAATATTGTGATGCGGCAACTCAGGATGATTTGTGATGCAGCAGGAAAGAAGAAGCCTGCAACCAGCAGCTTCCAAGCAGACTGGTTTCTTCTGTGTAATCCACCCCGCAGATTTTCCATCCCTTTCTAACTAAACTACCCTATAGTCGCAAGGATCGCAAGAAGCTAGCTTTAACATTTAAAATAAGTAGTTTCCGAGTTATCCCTTTTCGTCAGTTGTGTTCAGTTGAAGTGTTAGTGTGCATTGTGGCTGATATAATAAATAATGAGCGAAATAACGGTTCCTGACACTAATTTACTTGAATTTTTAGGACAATTCTATTATCAAGACTGACTTACGAACAAAAGTGTGATTTAAAAAACAAATGACCGACTCCCTTGCTGTCAATGAAGGACACAACCAAAAGACAGACGCATACTTACGTAATGATACTAATATTGTGATTTCTCTAAGTATGACAGGGAGTGAGCTAATGTTATACGTATACGTGTCTATTTGTTAAGAGATATGTGTAAACCGTGAAATCATATTTTACTACGTATCATTTGAGGTCATGCCTTGTTGGTGTTACTTACGATGTTCCAACCAATCTTCGACTGCTGACTTGACATTGACTACTATTTATTTTAAGACTGTATTTTTGTAATACGTTTTCTCATATTGCATGAATGACAACTTGAGTTAACTTCCCCTGCTCAAAATTTCATGCTACGCCACTGGTAATTATATTCTGTATTCTGTATATTTAAATTTAAATACAGTAGAACTTGGTTATAGCGACCTCGTTTTGTGCGACATCTCGCCTATAATGTCAAATATTCTGTGGTCCCAACTAATTCCCCACAAGACATATGCTTTCCTACCTTGCTTAATACGACAAACGTATATGCGTCTACGTCGCATATAACGTCATTTTCAACCACAGTTTTGAATAAGATTTTCTAAGAACCAAAGTATTTTAAGAAATACTTTGTTGAAATCTGACCCTGACAAATTCTTTACAGTCTCCTTCTGTCATAGACCTCTGGAATGCAGGCGAATTCCCCACCCCATTGTAACCTGCCCGAATTCATGCGGTATTAGATCAGTTTCGACAGGAAGTTTTCACTAAGTGCAAGCATTTTAACGCAGTATGGCCACTAAAAGAAGTGAGTGACGCTTTAGAAGTCATTAGAATTATGAACATGTTCTATGAAGCTAGGGAAGGGAGCAGTGAAATTGCAACTGAAATTATGAACATACAACGTAATTTAGCCCTAGAAAGTGTGTATTGGGCAAGTAGAAGACAACAGAGTAAAATGACTCATTACTTCACTTCTAAGTAAAGTAGTTTGGTGAGTACTGAACAAACTGTTTTAATACAGAATACTGTATTTATAATTGTAAGCCTACGTGTATTTTATTATGTTCATTGTAGGCTTAAAACTCAATACATAAATCTAGAATAAGTCTAATTAAATTTGTTAGTTTTCATTTTCCACCTCACTAGATTGATAATGTGAATCTCGGTTACTACGACACTCGTTCATAACAACATAATGTTTAAGGTCCCTTGGATGTCGTTATAACCAAGTTCTACTGTAAATAATAAATAATAAAAAAAAATAGACCGGGCGATGCAAGTGCATGATTTTACAGCTTATAGGAAAGATTGAAGAAAGCTGGGTTTGTAGTGAAAGACCTGCCCTTGGGCAGAACACTAAATGAATGAATGTGGTCTACTGTTACTAGGATTTCTTTTAAAATTTGTTGTGGAACGATTGAAACTGCAGGTTAGGCGAGATAAGTCAGTTTCTGCTTCCTCTTCGGCACTCCTGCTACACGTAATATTAACGGCTTTCATATTCGGTTTAGTTATAAATTTATCACAGAGTGCCTCCTGGATAACCGCCACCTTAATTAGAGAGTACGGCCGTTTCCTTCGCTTCCTGCAAATGCACTACCACTACACCATTTGATTATCTCTCCACAGTCATTAGGAACGAATGAACATCGTGCACTGAAGTAAAACAAACACAATTCCCTATGTACACAGAGTGAAAGTTGTGCAAGTGAATCATCAGTATTTCCTGATGTTTTGATTCCTGACGTCAGTAAACTTGGATGATATTGTTGAAATTCGTCTGAATTTCCAACAGGAAATATTGAACGCGTTATTAGACCGTGCATGGAGGAACATTTGTTATTTTAGATGATGGCCCCGTACGCGTTGCTGTCAGTCACGTCTTTGTTATCTTCAGTAAGTTGGTTGTGAGTCGATACCGACATGTCGGCTTGTATATGTCGCCATAACAGTCTTGATTGGGTCGGAGACAAACAACAAAATGTCAATCCAACTTTAACCATGGCGCTATCCTACTAGAAAAGAATAAACTACTTTGTTATCTCGAAAAATCGCTTCATATACAGGGTGAGTCAGGGGGTGTGAGGGGTGGTAATATTGGCGATTCAGAACAAAAAAGTTTCTATGAACTTATGCCCTGTTCTTAACAGAATGTGACATACGGCTGTTTTAAAATCACGGGCGTCAGTCTCATGTCATTCATCAGCACTCAGATGCGAACACAACTAAAACGACATTAGGTTGTTGTAGGATCAATGAAACTTATCCTGGGCGTTGGTTCGGTCGTGGTGGACTCATTTCTTGGCCACCGAGGTCACCCGACATTACTACATTGAATTACTGTGCGTGGAGTTGGCTTAAGAGCGAATTCTACAAGCGCAAAGTGGAAACTTCTCGCTCTCATTTTACATGCTTGTGCTCTAGTAAAGGAATGTCCACGTCAGCCTAGATCAGCAACACAACAGCCGTCTACAAGAACTGCAAACTGTATTGAAGTTGACGGTGGACGTTTTGAACATGTTTTGTAAAGAAAAGTTCACAATTAAACAGAACATACGGTAACAATGTTTTAATTTATCATCACATGCACTTTAAGGTTAAGGTGCTTAGGAAAATATTTGGAGCTAAGAGGGATGAAGTTACAGGAGAATGGAGGAAGTTACACAACACAGAACTGCACGCATTGTATTCTTCACCTGACATAATTAGGAACATTAAATCCAGACGTTTGAGATGGGCAGGGCATGTAGCACGTAAGGGCGAATCCAGAAATGCATAAAAAGTGTTAGTTGGGAGGCCGGAGGGAAAAATATATTTGGGGAGGCCGAGACTTAGATGGGAAGATAATATTAAACTGGATCTGAGGGAGGTGGGATATGATGATAGAGAATGGATTAATCTTGCTGAGGATAGGGACCAATGGCGGACTTATGTGAGGGCAGCAATGAACCTCCGGGTTCCTTAGAAGCCAGTAAGTAAGTAATTAAGTATCACATGCACTTTTCATGTTCCTCATTGTTTCCATTAGTTTTCTCCGAAACCGTTAAGAACAGAACATACGTTCATATAAACTTTTTTTTTTTTTCAGAATTAGTATTATCACCCCTTAAACCATAGTACCTTTCCTCGTGACTCACCCTGTATTAGTACAGAGCGTTCGCTTATATAATATAGGTCGCCCTGGCAACCGGCACAAAGGTCATGCAACACGCTGCAAACCGTCTCCGCAGTCTAGTTCAGTATATATGTAGGACTGATTGTGTTGACATTAGATTGCGTGTTGTTCTTCTGATTGTTAGTGAAGTGTTTAGATTAGCTTACTCAAATGGCACTACAGAAATTTACATTAAAACAAAGGAGTCCCATGGTAGAGACTTATCTGAAAAAGAGTAACTGCGGAAAGGTAAAAATACGTTTTGCAAGAAAATTAGGCCTACCAGATGTTACTGTTCTACATACAACAGCAGCGAAAGACCACTCTTGAGTCTAAATCTAAACACTTCACTAACACAATCAGAAGAATAACACGCAATCTAACATCAATACAACCACTCTTACAAAGAGACTGAACGGGACTGCCGGGCGTGCGGGACAGTGTTGCCAACACTTCTTCATATAATCCCGCTAGATGGCTTTCCAAAACCCGCGATTTTCTAAGAAAAATCTCTAGATTTTAATCCGTATTGATTATCTATTTGATAATAATTCATTGAATTAAATTAGCTCATAAATTAAGTTACTACTTTACCTTATAGATTTATCTAAATTTAAATAAATGTGTAGTGAAGAATATTGCTGGAGAATCTTTTAAGTGTAGTGTAAATATTTGTAATTTAAATTTATGTATTGTATTGATTAAGGCTGGTTGAGTGGAAGAGAAGGCCTTATGGCCTTAACTCTGCCAGCGAAAATAAAACATTATTATTATTAATAATACCATAATAATAATAATAATAATAATAATAATAATAATAATAATAATAATAATAATAATAATAGCAATAATAATACGAGTAATAATAATAACAGTCATAGGTCAAGGTAGAGCATTCACCCGCCAATATAACGAATATTGCACACTTTTATCATTGCCTACATGGCGCTATAAAGCAATTTTGAATACGTTTGTCACAGTCACAACACATTTCAGTTCTTATTGCACGTAAGTTTATCACTACATCAACACATTCGTTATTTTACAAAACACACAGTGAACGAATTAAATGTAATGATGAAATTTTCTCCCCGATATCACGATCCACTTCCACTAGGTGACACCCAGCACGGCATCTAGCAGGGATGGCAACATATGCAAACGAAATGATACTAAACTTGAGGAATGTTACTACAGGTGTGTGGTAGGCCTATTATGTGACAGGTTAGGTTAGATTAGGTGTGTATTATGTGACTGATTTGGTTAGGTGTGTAGTATTACGTGAGAGGTTAGGTTAGGTTAGGTTAGATTAGGTGTGTAGTTTTATTACTATTTGGCGACACTGAAACCCCCTCTATTTTCTCCCTCAAATACGTCACATTCACGAAATATGACCGTGTTATTCATTCACGCACATCCATTTTATTATATAAGTAAGGTATGTATTTGGGACGAGTTGGGTGGACATATAGGCCTAGCTCTATCAGTAATCACATCTAATTTCCAGTACGCCATACTATAAATCTAAGGTATTTGAAAGGTATTTTAGCAATATCCTATAGTGTCAGGTATATACGGTAAGTAACGTTCACAATAATAATAATAATAATAATAATAATAATAATAATAATAATAATAATTCAAAGATTAAAAACCGCTAGTATTCCCACTAAGCGGGATAATATAATTTTACCCGCGAGACGGTTATCCAAAAAAGCTAGATTTAGCGGGAAAACCGCTGAATTCGCAACACTGGTGCGGGAGACGGCTTGCCACGTGTTGCATGGCCTACGTGCCGGTCGCGCGCCGCCCGGTCGACCTACATTATATGTAAGCGAACGCTCTGTATGATATTATTTTGTCGGAATGTTTTTATCATCAGTCGCCATCATCGGTAGCAATCGTCATCGAGTATCCATCCATCACTGTCAAGAGTAGATCTATGTCCGTTACGAACATGATTTATTCCGTTTGCGTAGTCCTGTTGGTCTCGTTCTCATCGGTTACAATTATCCAAATAATTGTTTGTGCAATTCTTTGATCTATTATACACAGACGTAATCAAAGTACACGTGTAAACAGACGTCCATTCGTCAGTGACTAATTGTTTGACAAGTAAACCATTCTGTTGTATAGAATTCTTTACGCTTGGAACAAATTAAGTCCACACTGAATACTGAAGTAAACAGATCCTCTCTCTTTCTACATAAACGCGCAAACGCAGCAAATTGTGAAACAGACTGCTATGTTGCCATATTTGTTTTATTTAGAATGCATTTGCTAAGGGATACTAGGAGTTTTTAAACTTTTACAATTTTAATCCAATTTCTTTCATATTTTAACTGTTTATTAGACGCATTAAGATTAATATGTATGCAATTTTTCAGCTCAACCGGACTGCTAGTTCCGAAGTATACTAAAACCTCGTTAATCGAACTAATTGGGGGCATAAGTTGACCGGTTTAAAGAAAGTACGAATTAACTGAAATAACCCAAAAGAACAATAGAAAGCACATTAAAACATTCCATAGTTCTAATATATAAAAGTAAGTCTTAAAACAAGGTTCTTTAAGCAAATCAATATTTCAGGTATAACACCCTGTAAAGTTGATTTGAATAATTTCGAGGGAAAAATTGTTCCGGAGCCGGGTATCGAACCCGGGACCTTTGGTTTGACGTACCAACGCTCTACCACTGAGCTACCCGGGAACTCTAACCGACACCGATCCAATTTTTCAAGGTTCTTTAATTTATCCAAACTCGTATTTTTTTGCCTGTCCGGACTAAGCGAAGTCTGGCTTATCGGGGTCCGGATTAACGAGGTTTTACCGTAATTTTTATACTAATAATGGAAATTTGTGATATAGTCAAAATATTCCTTGCGCATTACAAGTTATATTACATTTATACAGCAAGTTCGTTTTTTCTTATGAACTCTGATTCACGGGTAATGTTTTAACCTTGTCAAATTCACGCTATCTAGGTTACATTTTGGTTTAATAACTTTTTGGAAATCAGACATTTAGGTCTATCTATTCGTATCTTTTATTTCCCATATAATCTATATATTCTTTTGTTCTTGATTTTGAAGATACTTAAGATTTCTCAACGTTAGATCTCTGATAGCATATGCATGGACATGTACGAATATTTTCATTGGATTTTGTGAAAACTGCATGCAAATGTAACACTTTGAACATCTAAATATATAGTTCCGAGATAAGGCAAATTTGTGAAAGAGGATGCAATACTAACATATGAAGCAGGCCTACGTAAAAATCACTCTTGCAGCTCAAAGAAGACTTAGAGGCGAAAACCTATTAATATCAAATTTCTAAGTGTGAAAGGAACATTTTCGTAGAAAAATGAAATATAAAATAAAAAAAACTCAATCCTATTGTCACTTAATATTACTGAATACAATGTAGCCGTAACATAGATGATATACGTAAACGATTGATACTTAGGCCTACTTACTTACTGGCTTTTAAGGAACCCGGAGGTTCATTGCCGCCCTCACATAAGCCCGCCATTGGTCCCTATCCTGAGCAAGATTAACCCATTCTTTATCATCATATCCCACCTCCCTCAAATCCATTTTAATATTATCTTCCATTCTACGTCTCGGCCTCCCTAAAGGTCTTTTTCCCTCCGGCCTCCCAACTAACACTCTATATGCATTTCTGGATTCGCCCATACGTGCTACATGCCCTACCCATCTCAAACGTGTGGATTTAATGTTCCTAATTATACGTCAGGTGAAGAATACAATGCGTGCAGTTCTGTGTAAACGTACGTAAACGATTGATACACTTTTAATTTGTTACTTTAAGATAATCTTAAGTATTACAGCTATACAGTTGTAACTAGTGTCTTCTGAAAGACAATCATCATCCTTTTCCCTCTCTCTTTTTTGTCACCCTCTTTTCTACTATCTTCGTTGTAATTCCTTTTTTATACTCTTTCTCTCTTTTATCATCTCTTCCCCTTTCTTCTCTCTTTCTCTTCATTGTCATCCACCTCTTATCTCTTCTCTTTTAGTTGTCGTCCTCCTTTTCTACTTTCTACCTGTTGTCATCTCTTCCCTTTTCTCTTCTTTTTCTCTTCGTTGTCATCCCCTCTAAATCTTCTCTATTTATTGTCTCCCTATAATCCTCCTCTCTTCGTTGTCATTCCCCTCTAACCCTCCTCTCTTCGTTGTCATTCCCCTCTACTCCCTCTGTCCGTTGTCATCTCCTGTAGCCCTCCTCTGTTCATTGTCATCCACTCTAACCCTTCTCTCTTCGTTGTCATCACCTATAACCCTCCTCTCTTCGTTGTCATCCCCCTCTACCCCTTCTGTTCGTTGTCATCCCCTATAACCCTCCTCTCTTCGTTGTCTTCCCCCTCTACCCCTTCTGTTCATTGTCATCCACTCTAACCCACCTCTCTTCGTTGTCATTCCCCTCTACCCCTTCTGTTCGTTGTCATCATTGTCATTCACTCTAACCCACCTCTCTTCGTTGTCATCTCCCTCAACCCCTTCTGTTCGTTGTCATCTCCTATAGCCCTCCTCTGTTCATTGTCATCCACTCTAACCCACCTCTCTTCGTTGTCATCCCCCTCTACCCCTTCTGTTCGTTGTCATCTCCTGTAGCCCTCCTCTGTTCATTGTCATCCACTCTAACCCACCTCTCTTAGTTGTCATCCCCCTCTACCCCTTCTGTTCGTTATCATCTCCTGTAGCCCTCCTCTGTTCATTGTCATCCACTCTAACCCACCTCTCTTCGTTGTCATCCCCCTCTACCCCTTCTGTTCGTTGTCATCCCCCTCTACCCCTTCTGTTCGTTGTCATCTTCTGTAGCCTTCCTCTCTTCGTTGTCATTCCCCTCTAACCCTTCTCTCTTCGTTATCATTCCCCTCTAACCCTCTTCTCTTCGTTGTCATCCCCCTCTACCCCTTCTGTTCGTTGTCATCTCCTATAGCCCTCCTCTGTTCATTGTCATCCACTCTAACCCACCTCTCTTCGTTGTCATCCCCCTCTACCCCTTCTGTTCGTTATCATCTCCTGTAGCCCTCCTCTGTTCATTGTCATCCACTCTAACCCACCTCTCTTCGTTGTCATCCCCCTCTACCCCTTCTGTTCGTTGTCATCTTCTGTAGCCCTCCTCTCTTCGTTGTCATTCCCCTCTAACCCTTCTCTCTTCGTTATCATTCCCCTCTAACCCTCTTCTCTTCGTTGTCACCCCTCTCTACCCCTTCTGTTCGTTGTCATCTCCTGTAGCCCTCGTCTGTCTTTGTTATCCTTTCTAACTCTCCTCTCTTCTTTGTTATCCACTTTAATCCTTCTCTCTTCGTTGTCATCCCGTTTAACCCTTCTCTCTTCGTTATTATCCCTCTTTTATACTCCCATTCTGTTGTCATCTCTCCCCTTTTCTTCTCTCTTTCTCTTCGTTATCGTGCTTCTTTCTTTCTCTTTCTCTGCTATCCTCACCCTTTTCTCTCTTCGTTATCATCCTCCCTTATCTTTCTCCGTTCTTATCCTCCTCTCTTCTCTCCTCTCTCTCTCTCTCTTCGTTGTCATCTCCTTTTCTCTTTCTTCGTTGTCATCCTTCCCCTTTTCTCTCTCTTCGTTGTCATCTTACCCCTTTTCCCTTTCTTCGTTGTCATCCTCTTCACGTTTCTCCTTTTCTTCTTTCTTGGACCTCCTCCCCCCTTTTATCTTCTTTTCCTTCCCGTCCTTCTGCTTTAATAATAATAATTCATGTTGACGTCTCAGCGCATAAAGACGGAAATGAGAAAGTGCAATCAGGGTCTTGTACGCAGTCGATCAATGTAGCTGAGGAGCGTGCGATACGGATGGGTGCAGTCGCACCGTGACATTTGCTCAGAACACGATTCCTAACTGGGACATCTAACCTGCAGATGTACTGTACGTAGCATCTTCCAGGGCTGGCCAGAGTCATGTGACTGGAAAAATTGTTTAAGTATAGTCTACCTCGTATTGAGTCAAGTTTATGATCATTGAAACTTCCTTCTGTTACAGATACACTTAAGATTACAGGGTAACAAAATGAAAACGAATAGTTGTAAATTGTACGAAATAACATATAATTAAGCAAAGTTTCGTGAAAAATTACATGAGAATGCAAAACAAGAGGGGAATTATTCAATGAAAAATATACAGACGTGGACAAATTATTAACAAAATTGACGATTTTTATGATAATTCTGTTTACAAAATTTGACTTTTCAATTTAGACTACAGTTGACAATTTTGCATATTTCTATCATTACAATAGATAGAAATATGCAAAAATGTCGACTGTAGTTTAAATTGAAGAGTCAAATTTTGTAAACATATATAATAAAAATCTTCATATTTTGCTAACAATTTGTAAATATGCAAAAGTGTCAACTGCAGTTTAAATTGAAGAGTCAAATTTTGTAAAAATATAAACTAAAAATCTTCAGTTTTGCTAATAATTTGGAAATATCCAAAATGTAAACTGTATTCCAAATTGAAGAGTCAAATTTTGTAAAAAATATATAATAAAAATCTTCAGTTTTGCTAATAATTTGTAAATATGCAAAAATATCAAACGTAGTCCAAATTGAAGAGTCAAATTTAAAAAAATATATATATACAATACAAATCTTCAATTTTGCTAATAATTTCGAAATACGCAAAAATGTCAACTGTATTCTAAGCTGAAGAATCATATTTTGTAAAAATATGTAATAAAAATCTTCAATTTTGCTAATAATTTGTCCACGTCTGTAATACCATGTAAAATTTGATGGAAGTTCGGAATGAAGACGCAAGAAAGGAAATGGAAACTTGCTCGTAATACACTTCATATACATCTTTTGTACACAGTTTAATCATGGTTTTTATAATTAATCACCAATATCAGTAGCCCACTTCTTCATTGTAGTTGTCTTTTCTTATAGCATTTAGGCTAATACATATCTTACACATACTGTATTGTCGCTTGTCCACAGTATACGTCCACACCTGTGGAGTAACGGTTAGCACGTCTGGCCGCGAAATCAGGTGGTCCGGGTTCGATTCCCGGTCGGGGAAAGTTACCTGGTTGAGGTTTTTTCCGAGGTTTCCCTCAATATGAGCAAATGCTGGGTAACTTTCGGTGCTGGGCCCCGGACTCATTTCACCGGCATTATCACCTTCTTCTCATTCAGACGCTAAATAACCTAAGTTGTTGATAAAACGTCGTAAAATAACGCGACTAGAAAAAACGTTGGAAAGCCGAAAGATAATAAGTAATTAACAGAGTGATTGCAAATGTTTAACATAAAATTATAGGCTAATACCCTTGATTCCCCTGCGAAACCATTAAATACCTCCCACATGTCTGGATTAATTTTTTGACTGCTTGAACAAAAATGAACGGCTTAAATCAGACACTCTGTACAGTGCCCCACTATTTCCATCAGGGGAGCGGGGTGAAGAAAAGAAATGAAATGTTATTTAAGGGGATGCGCTACTGAATTTTCTAATTTCTACATTTTAAGAGATAATGTATTGAAATTTTAACAGCATATTATGATCATGATTATGAATTAATCAGGAAAATTTCAATGATCTAAGTCAAGAAATAACTCTTTTAAAAATAAAATTTGAAAATACCACGTTTATTTTTGGAAACCGTTGAAATGTTATTTAAGGGGATGCGTTACTGAATTTTCTAATTTCTACATTTTAAGAGATAATGTATTGAAATTTTAACAGCATATTATGATCATGATTATGACTTAATCAGGAAAATTTCAATGATCTAAGTCAAGAAATAACTCTTTTAAAAATAAAATTTGAAAATAACACGTTTATTTTTGGAAACCGTTGAAATGTTATTTAAGGGGATGCGTTACTGAATTTTCTAATTTCTACATTTTAAGAGATAATGTATTGAAATTTTAACAGCATATTATGATCATGATTATGACTTAATCAGGAAAATTTCAATGATCTAAGTCAAGAAATAACTCTTTTAAAAATAAAATTTGAAAATAACACGTTTATTTTTGGAATCCGTTTTTTGGAATCTAAAACAAGAGTTTTCTATGTTTTTTATAGTGCATATTATAGCTGAAACACAGGTTGTGGTTATGGAGCATTGGAATTTAGCATATGAAGAGTAAAATAAAAAAAAAACCATGACATTTCTTCAAAAACTGTAATTTTTCAGTCGCGCATCCCCTTAAGTTAAGTCATTTTCATAACAGTTTTTTTTTCTGTGTTACAATTAGTTATCACTTTAAGATCAATAAAAATTATTTTCATAGGCTATATCATGTTAATATTATAACCATTGGTTTTAATATATATAGGTTGTGGATGTCAATATTCAGTTATTTTTCGATAATATACTTCTATTTTATATAGGGCCTATATCTCATTAGCCTTAAAATCATTAAATCCATGGAGCGACAGCTCATGGAGGGCCAAGACTGACCAGCACACTGCTGACCTCACGTCCACATCCCTCAGCAGAGGTCAACGATCATCCAACCATTGTGGGGATAACGTGTGTCAGCACTGTGATCTCCTCAGTCGTTATAGCTGGCGTACGAATCCATATTTCGCTGGATCCTACTCATTGGAGATCCTCAAATTAATTTCGATGATAGCTGGATATTGGTCCAATACACTGACCTAAACCGGGTGATAACCAAACATTTGCTCCAATCGTCCACGGCCTTGGAACAAGAAAGTAATAAACGAATGAGATAAAAAAAAACAATAATTTGTAATTATAAAGTTAGTAACTCCCAATCTAAAACAATTTACCCATACATATGAAAATAACGTACAAAGTATAAAATTATGATTCTAGCCTCATTATATGAGGGGCTCACAACCAGAGTGGACCAGGTCCACCAGTGATCAGTTTGTGGATTAATGCAATTTCGGATGAAGAAAACTTAGATTTATTCATTGCATAACAAACAAAGTCCATAACTCATTTGTTACTCCACAGAGGGCAGCATTTCCTATGGAAGGTGAAGGTTGCTAAGCGTGAGCCAGGAACTTTAAGACTCAATATCTCATAACTGTTGCAAATGGACTTGGTCCACTCTGGTTGTGAACCCCTCAATAACAAATAACAATGAACATTTTCATTTTATTAAAAGAATACTCCTTTCATGTTCAGTAAAAAATAAAAACAATATTTGTATTCTAAAAATATTCGTTCTGTGTCACAAGACGTTACTGGAGAAAATCTGAAATATGATACAGTATTTCTTACTACCATCAGGTGAACAACTACTTTGCGAATCTAAAAGTGCATCTCGTATGTGGCACATAATATTAAACCCATAAAGAAAAATTTTCATTTCTATTGTAATGACAGCTAGGAAGTTCGTATCGTAATTCCGATGTTGAACTTGGACTGTAACGCAACGGACTGCATAGCAGCACGAGACGTCAACATTTAACGAAGAATAATCCGGAAATAATAAACGTGTTACACATGTTTGCATAATTATTTAATAACAGATGGGTTTACGTTTTTGGAATCGTGCATAATATTAACATTATGTAAGTAATACAATAATAACAAAATAGCTCACTTTGTCCAGAACTCGTACATAAATTTTCCTATTTTCCAAAATCCACCTTTCGTCAGTTTTGAGAACTAATTGCATTTCAGAATAAAACAAAACACACACTACAATAAACAATAGGCTATTACACGAAGGATTGCTGACATATTTAGAGTTCAAATTCAATTGATTATTAAAAACTTTAAGATTTACTAAATATAATTTACATGTCTGATTCTGCTGTGTGTAATTTTGTGAGTACAGCTGTGTATTGGATATTAAAATCTATAAAACTTGAGGTGGTTTGATGACATTATTACCATTAGAAATGAAATATTATTATCGTTAATGCCATGATGTGACTTCTTATCATATTAATTCTATATTGATGATATGGAAGTGAAACGTTTTGGGGTTATATAAGTAGCTGTACAGAATATCTTAAATTAGATCTTCATTTCTATAATTTACTGAGTAGCGGCTATTATTATATAACTACAAAACTTACGTAAGATAATAATATTATTAAAAATAAAATATTTGTATAATTATTAATCAAGTGGGGTTGGGTCTTTTCCATCCTACTTAATGGCGGTGTGGTGTAGATATTTATATGCGTCATTCTCTTCAGTATTGGCTCGAGAGAGCGCACAAGTTACAGTTCCTAAGGAAAGACCAAAAGGTATTACTTACTGATAAAATAAGGGGCCTACAAGATTTTGTAGTTTTCCGATCGTTTCAGCAAGATCTCTTAGCAGGATAAAATGATTTTACCTTCTACATTTCAAGCTCTTCATCCAGCAGCTATACCAAGATGATATGTCTATTGTTCGAAAGCATAGCAAACCTGGCTTTTTTTTAAACATTCACCTACAATCCACAATGACCTGAAATAGCTATTGCTCTACTTCCACATGAAAAGCCCACTGATCGTCCTGACATTGTTACTTGCGTTTTCGCGTTGAAACTCAAAAACTGAAGGTGAACAGGTTCAAGAAAAAATATTTGGCATAAAAAACATTCAGAGGGAGTATGTTTCATTATTATGGAAGCAAATAACTTTCAAAATGTCTGGTATTCTTCATTGAAAATAAATCTGAAAAAATGTTTATTTGAACGACTAATGAACTTAGTTCGCAGCACTTGCTGCACAAGCCACTAGTATTAATATAAATTAGCAATATTCTTCAAACTAATCACGACTGTACACAGTTTGACAGAATGATACTATACGTTGTTTATGTGAACTGGGTATCGCCTATAGCGAGCGGGAGCAGGGCGAGGCGCGGGTGAGAGCTATACTCCTCACTGTACTCAGTTGGAATCTACTGTTTTGGTACGAACTTTCTACCTATGGTGATGTTATAGTACGATATGGCTTTAATACAGCCGTGGCGAAAATGCGACTCACGAGCACATTGTGGCTCGCAGTGCATTTCCCTCGCTTCCTACCTACAACCCCCACCCTCTCACTCACTGGAGTCAAACTCCGTTCCATTTGTATTTGTCTCTGACCTGCGAGTGGCGTATCGTCGCAATATCTCTCTCGAAACCATGTACCTCTATAAAAACGAAAGTTTCAAGTAGGATGGGAGGATGCATTTTTTTTTTTTTTTTTTTTTTTTTTTTTTTGCTGACAATATGATGAGGATATTAAATGTATGATTTGTTCAGTATTACTAGGAAAACGGTTGTATAACATAAAACGGCATTATAAGTTACTACATGTTACTGATGAAACATTAAAAGGTTAAGTGTTGTTGTTGTTATTATTATTATTATTATTATTATTATTATTATTATTATTATTATTATTATTATTATCATCATCATCATCATTATCATCATCATCATCATCATCTGTACGTCGATCCTTTTTCAGCAAATGTACGAATAATCATCATCATCATCATCATCATCATCTCTGTACGTCGATCAAATTTAGATCACAACTGACAGACAAATACCTTCGTGATCAACTACGACTGGCAGTAAGTGACATAATTCCTGATTTTGAAACTTTGTCGCAGAGACATTCTGAAGACAGTTAATTTTAGGTTGTGATATTGTTCATTTATTGTTCATTTCTTTCTTCGTTACACGTACCGGTACTAAACATTAGTTTGTAGCCTTGTACTGTATAAAATTATATTTAAGTGCTTGACGTAAGGAAAATGAAAATCCGTTAATAAGTCAGACAGTTGCTTCACTTCCCCTTCGGGTGTCCGCCTCCCTCCATAGGTGCTACGCACGTTGCAGGTTACACAGTGGCTCGGCGCACGATTACATTTTCCCCACCGCTTTATTACATGGCTTAAAAACTATGATGACTTTAAACTAAATCAAATATTGGAATGTAATACCGTGACATACAAAACACTTTCGACGCTGAACACGGACTTCTTCGTACGTAAAAGTTGTGCAGTTCATTGCGTATGGGAGGCGAGTGATATTTAATGTGGGGGCATCATGTAGAGCGCGCTGGGAACGTTCGAACGCGACCTTGCTCGGCGGGTTCCATTCCACTGTGGTCGACTGCGAGCCAATACTAGTATCGAATTTCATATTGGTAGTTAATGCGAAAACAGCGCCCTGCGACCGGAATGATAACTGGTCGCCCCACTCTTATTTCCTGTTATTTTGTCCTTGATAAGCTTGGTATTAATGATTTATTTGTGGCATTAGTAAGGCTTTCCTCCACTCTCAATATGCTATAAATCAAGCTGGTTATAAATTGAAACCGGAGCTTCCCTGTTTAATATCTATATAATATACTGTAGGTACAACTGTGTTCCCTTTAGTTCGAGGTATTTCCGATATTATTTCTTCCTGCATAAAAGCATTGAAAATTCTGGGTAGGTATAGCTAGTATATCCAAGTGAAACGAGGTCTTGGCATATATGTAAGTTAGTGAAAACTTTGCATGTTTCACAGAAAACTAACGGGCACAATAAAACTGACTAAAAGAGTGCTTAAAAGTGCAATATGGAACTTGTGTAAAAGTTTTGGCTGCTTCAAAGGTGATCTATGTGTGACTCTTAACAACTGTTTATGAAAATAGATGGAGAAAAAATTAAATTATTTCGATCTTTGGCCGATTACATCACTACCACCACCACCACCACCACCACCACCACCATCATCATCATCATCATCATCATCATCATCATCATCATCGCTTTTCAGTTCTTGACAACATTCAATTTTTACTACCGGTTCTATATTTTGTCATTTTATTCCGTATTCTGCAGTACTGATAATGTTTGTTGGGTTTCTGCCAAAAGATTCGGTTAATGCGGAACAACCCAATCACAGGGTAAATACAATGCTTGCTGATATTGTCGTCCCAATATGAGCAAATGCTGGGTAACTTTCGGTGCTGGACCCCGGACTCATTTCACCGGCATTATCACCTTCATATCATTCAGACGCTAAATAACCTAAGATGTTGATAAAGCGTCGTAAAATAACCTACTAAAAAAAGATCGTCGTTAATAGAAAAAAAAACAACAGAGGAATAATACTAGATCCCGCTATCAGGTTTGAAAGAGTTGCACAACAGCCAAAACTTACTGATGATAAAAAAAATCTATGATCCCTATTTTAACAAGTATTAGGCCTATAATATGGCTAATCGTTGGTCAGTGCAAGGACTTCATTTTGGGGTTCGTGGTATCCTCTCCAAATACACTTATAACCTTTTAAAATCAAAGGGATTCACATTTTACAACATTGAGAAATTCCGAAGAGAAATTCTGAAGAATTCAATTAAATTTTACAATTTCATTTTTAGTTCATGTAATATAATTTCACTTTCAGTTAAATTTTCTTTTGAAAGTTATTGTATTGTATATAACTTCTATATATGTGTTTCCTGGATGCTGGTGTTCACCCTTATTGAAGGGCAGATGATTTTATTTATCCGAGTATATTAAATCTCTTTCTTCCGTGGTCAAACAATGGGAAGCCTATAGACGCAACGGATCGAATTATCTAATCCCAACAGTACATGATGATAATAATAGTAATGATAGTGGTTTTATAGGTCTCATGTCACACAGAAAGATAGCTGCCTCCTACATCTGAATATATTCACACTCTTATACTCTTTAATGGTCATTTTAGTCATAATGTTGTAGCAGGTTTTGAGAATTCAGTATCTATTTTTAGATTTATACTCCTTCCTGATTAGAGAAGTGCTTATAACATAGTTCATAAACAATATTTTGCATGTAATGGTAACTCGACCAGGTAAACAGAAACTTGTTAGAATAAATAATATCCATTGAGCAGCGCTGAAAACTGAAATTGACTGTCAACAAAAATTTGTTTCAATATTGAGCAGTTCCATTCTTATTCTCTTAACTAGCCGTACCCGTGCGCTCCACTGCACTCTTTAGAAATAAATATAAAGTAATTACATAATTAAAATAGGGCATTTGATCCAGGGAACATTCGTGTTTGATAAAAGGATAAATCGTTTAATATGTTACTTAATTTAAATTGCACCCAAATAATTAAAATGCGATCATTTTGGTCCAGAGACACTCATTTGGTGCAATGACAATTCCTTTAACATGTTTCTTAATTTTTATTACATGCAACCATAGTTTAATGAAGATTGACATCATTTAGATTTAATGTGTATATTTTATTTTACTTGTTATAGGTTTCCATTGAATTATGGTAATAACTTAATTTTAACCCTTGTTTTCTACGTATTCAGTAAATGGCGCTTGGCCCACTATAGTCCTGAACCCTTCAAATAACTTAAATTATATCATATAATATTACATATTATGTTAATTTATATTATATTATATTATATCAGAAGTTACTGTAATAACATTATAGCATTATGTCCATGTCCATCTAGAGAAACTACACTTTCCACTGGTGAAATAATAATTAATTATACAAATCGGTTAATTTAGCTTCCGATATTACTTCATACAAACACAGAAACATTCTCTGTAGGCTATCTTTCATATCTTTCGATTGTTGCTGTCCAAGGCCCTTTATAGACGAAGTCATTTGTTTTTTAATTCATTACACGGCCTTAGATGGCAGTTATTTTAATTTTAAAACTCATTTATCTCATTAAATATCAGTCCTATAAAAATTTTTGAAGGAATAAAACGTATCGCAAATTATTTTTAAAGAAACTTTTGTTATGTAACATTTTTCACAAAAATCAATAATAAGCGAGATATTTCGATTTATTTAATTCAGGCCCCCTTATAACCCCCTTTTAAATAATGTATTTTGAATGCCATATAGCCTAAAATTTAAGTTACAACGAACTTAATTTATATTCCAATTTTCATCGAAATCCGTTCAGCCATTATCGCGTGAAAAGGTAACAAACATACAGACAGACAGACATACAAACAAAAATTTCAAAAAAGCTATTTTCGGTTTCAGGGTAGTTAATTATATATGTTAGGACCAATTATTTTTGGAAAATCGAAAATTACCAGAAAAATTTCGGCTACAGATTTATTATTAGTATAGATAGGTGTAGTAAGCAAGGCGACAGTAGGATACGTTAGTTAGGGTATTTCGTTTCGTCTGCCATTCTTACCTTCTTCTTGCTCTATTATTAGCGCCTCTGTACATTAAGGTCTGTGCTGTAATCATTGTTAACTTCAGTTTTGTAAGAATTATTATTATTATTATTATTATTATTATTATTATTATTATTATTATTATTATTATTATTATTATTATAAATTACACAGTGTGAGCCAATGATAGCCCAGCAGAAGTGATACAATAATAATACAGAATAAGTCCACGGTTATCGCGTCTGGCCGCGAAATCAGGTAGCCCGGGTTCGAATCCAGGTCTGGGCAAGTTACTTGGTTCGGTTTTTTTCCAGGGTTTTTCCTCAACCTAATATGAACAAATGCTGGGTAACTATCGGTGCTGGACTCCGGACTCATTTCACCGGTATTATCACCTTCATCTCATTCAGACGCTAAATAACCTAAGATGTTGATACAGCGTCGTAAAATAACCTACTAAAACACATAATAAACAGAATTAAATTTTGAATACAATTAACTTATAATAATGATGATGATGATGATTATTATTATTATTATTATTATTATTATTATTATTATTATTATTATAGTAAGTAAATTAAATTGTAATGTTAATCACCGGATGCATAATAATAATAATAATAATAATAATAATAATAATAACGAAAAAAATAAACGATCTTGAACGAAGAATTTTTTTTCTCTAATCTATTATATAGTATACTATGAGAATAATAGAGATGATACAGTACAATGAAAATTAAGTACCATCATTTCCCGTAGCTACGGTCCTGGAACAGAACTGTGGTCCACGATACAACCATTCAAATTTTGTACTCCATAAAGTAGTACTTCGTTTATCTATATTGTCACTGCAGCTATCTACGAACGGTCTATGTTACTTCTACAATGTTCTTTGAATGGTTGTATCGTGGACCATAGTTATGGGAAATGACGGTATAATTTCTGAAAGAATACATAAGTGATAAGTCATTGTAAAGAGGAAACTAAGTCCTTACATTGAAAGGATTGAATATGCAGTCGTGTATGTTTGCATTTTTAATGCATCTCGAGACTGGTGAAAGAAATTTCGAATTTCTATTAGAGAAAAGTTAATGAGCTCTCACATTTTTCGATGGAATACGTAAGATACTATTATTTCATTATTATACTGATAAAAATTATAGTAATATTAACAATTTTTATTGTTAAACTAATAATCATAATGACAAATAATAATAATATTATTTTTTAACAGTGAGAAAATGTTGGAATTCTTTATGTGGAATTTTCCGACAATTTATCTAATTGATAATAGGAATTAGAAATGTGTGAAAAGATGTTTATTATTATTATTATTATTATTATTATTATTATTATTATTATTATCATTTTTTCTAGGGACATAGTCTATTGTTGTTATTCATTATTTTATTACAGAGCTGTAGTCTTCTGATAAAGTTACATTGTGCAGAAGTTCTAGCAGTACTGCTTAATGAATAATTTCGAGGGAAAAATTGTTCCGGGGCCGGGTATCGAACCCGGGACCTTTGGTTAAACGTACCAACGTTCTCCCACTGAGCTACCCGGGAACTCTACCCGACACCGATCCAGTTTTTCCCTCTATATCCACAGACCTCAAAGTGGGCTGACAACAGTCAAGCAACCAACATTTGAGTGCACACTAACTCTGTGTGACTTTAAATTGTGGTTTTCTTTTACGTACAGTGACGTGTGTTATGCAAATTAAGCTTTCAGGAATAACTCCCTGTAAAGTTAATTTGAATAATTGGATCGGTGTCGGGTAGAGTTCCCGGGTAGCTCAGTGGGAGAGCGTTGGTACGTTTAACCAAAGGTCCCGGGTTCGATACCCGGCCCCGGAACAATTTTTCCCTCGAAATTATTCAAATTACCTTTACAGGGAGTTATTCCTGAAAGCTTAATTTGCAGTACTGCTTAATGTTCATTTTAATACTAATGATAGCGATAAAGGTTATGGAAATAATGATAAGGAAGATAATATAGCCTATCTAATGTGCAAGAGGACTATGTTATTAACAATTTATGTATGTCCCTATGTATGCACACCTACAAATAACATTAAAACGCTAAATTCGTAATATACCTACAGTAATAAAAAATGAAGAGTAACTTCATTTCGTTGTATCGAATAAATTACAAAATACTCTTGAAATTATATGTTCAATCTCCCATTAAGCCGTTCATCTCAATCCTGAATAGTGCTCGCAGTTTCAAATTAATGCTGAATAATGTGAGACAGGCAATAACATTTCCCCTGCACAACTGCCACGAACTTCAGAAAGTCTGTATGTTCACAGAGTAAACGTTAAAATACCATCAGCACATTTCGCTAGTGTGATCAAAGGCTCGTTGAATGTTTGCAGACACTGACCATGTCTTTGTACGCGTCACTGTATCAAACATATTTATGCTCGTAATGATAAACATGGCGTTTTGTGTAATCTTTTAGAACTGCGCGAAAATGAAATCGGCTTACCAATTGCAGAGATCATTATTTCTGGGATTTGTAATCTGCATGTGCCACGACTCTAATCGCATTACACAACTCAAACCATGCATTGAAGGGAGTTTCATCCATGCATATCTTCTAGTGCGAAATAATCGACGATGTTCACTGCATGGCCTCGAAACTGGCCATGATGGAGAATGAATTGCGCACAGGTCTTACGCGAAGCGGAATAATAATAATAATAATAATAATAATAATAATAATAATAATAATAAATTTATAATAAACATCTTTTCACAAGTTTTTAATTCCTATTCTCAATTAGATAAATTGTCGGAAAATTCCACATAAAGAATTCCAACATTTTCTCATTGTTAATAATAATAATAATAATAATAATAATAATAATAATAATAATAATAATAATAATAATAATAATAATAATAATTATTATTATTATTATTATTATTCATTTAACAATAAAAATTGTTAATATTACTATTATTTTTATCAACAGTAATCTCACTAGAGGTTTTGATTTATCTAGAGAAAATCAAAACTCGAGTGGGATTTAATTGACTATTACACGATTAGAAGAAAGTATATAAAGATTATAAGTAACAAAGTACTCCAGTACAATAAAATATTAATTGACTTACGAAAATAAATCTGTCTTCAAATGTATTATTGCACCATTACGCTAGATGGCAGTTGTGCCAACTATGGAATCTTCATTGAACTCTGTAGACGGTTACTAGTCAAAAAGGCTTTGTTGATTCAGTTTCGTTTTTATTAAAACATTTTCATTCCACTTGAATCATCCGGATCCCAGTAATCGGCGTCACTTGACAGATGATTTTCAATAAATCTCAGTATTAAACAATCTCTGATACGTTACTATCCATAATATCATATAGCAGAAGCTATAACATAACCTAACTAATATACTGTACACAAGTGTTAGAAAAATTTTAATTAACGGCGATGACATAAAAAATAAACATGAATAATTTTACAAGGAATAATTATTGAATGTACAATTTTCAAATTTGAATGTGGTTGGTGGTTCAATTGATGTTATATTGGACGTGTGCGTAATAGAAGTGGAACTCGTTGATTTAGGCCTACATGGTGTATTCAACTTATTCAGGATTTCCGAATGAATAATTTTAAAAGGAATAATTATTGAATGTACAATTTTCAAATTTGAATGTGGTTGGTGGTTCAATTGATGTTATATTAGACGTGTGCGTAATAGAAGTGGAACTCGTTGATTTAGACCTACATGGTATATTCAACCTATTCAGGATTTCCGAATGGTGCTCTTCATTTATTTGTAAATGGATTTCAGAAGATGCATAGGTGTGATCAGTGATTTTTATTAATTCTTGTTCTTGAACGCCAATGCGAGTCATATTTGAAACTGCTGTGCATCGACTGGAGTGGTTTGTAATTATATAAATATATATTTTTTTGACGTCCAGACCAGCGCAGTTTCAAATGTTGGCAAAGAAACAAATGCTAGGGACGCGATACAATTAAACAAATGCTAGGGACGCGATAAAATTAAACAAAAGCTAGGGACGCGATAAAATTGTGCGATAAGCAGCCATGATTGGTTGAAATACATCCTTTCGTACCGTTTTATTGGTCAAAAGTAGTATGACGTAGTAAGAGTGTAATAGTCAGTATAATAGTGAAATAATAATAATACCTTATGTATTCCATCGAAAAATATGAAAGCCCACAAACTTTTGTCTAATAGAAATTCAAAATTTCTTTCACCAGTCCCCATTTGCATTAAAAATGCCAACATACATGGCTGCAAATTCGGTCCTTTGTAGTTTTCTCTTGGCAATGACTTATCACTAAGGAGCGGATTCCTATGTAATTAAATATTTTTCTTGCGTGTGATGAAACACAATTAACAAAGTTAAAAATTCCGAACATGAAGTCTCAAGTTTAAACCCGAATTTTATTTCACATAAAAACACATATTTTCACAAAAAATTATGTAAATACATATTTTCAGGAAATCTATTATAAACACATAAATCTTGGAGTTTTTTTACTTAAATAATTTTTTTACAAGAACTTTTACATATTTTAAAACTAAATCAATTAGGCCCTATATCACTCAGAAATAAGTTATCTTTTTAAGAATTCTTGGTTGCTTCGTGTTTCTATGGGCTGTTTGGTGTACCCGTGATCCATTTTTGTAATATTATCGCCTAAGTTCTGAGAACTGCTAGGTAGCATATCAGTGTTATTATATGAGAATAAATTAACATGGACAAGAAGGAGAGATTTTACAACACATAATTAGGAATGTTTATTGTTGCTGAAGATGATTTCATTCCGCGCTTTATTTGTGAAACACAATGGATAAGAGTTCGGGTATAAACATTATTTAATTTAAACAAATCTCTCACCTCTCATTCATGCCTATGAAGTAAGGAAATACATATTGTTGGGATTCCCCGTTACCGGACCATAAGCATAAGCTGCGTAGTGTAGACGTGGTGGCGTCGCTATAGAAAGCTTTTCTCCGACATTGTCAGTCAGTAGCTAGAAACATTTTTTTACGTTAAGACGTGTGTATATTAGCCTTTTAAGATGCCTAAAATCAAATGGAGTTTAAGATCGCGTCTACAGCAATATGTAGATGAATGTAAAACCATTTTTACTACCGACGGAAAAGTGTTATTTTGCCAACCATGTGGTAAATCAGTAAGTGCAGATCAGAGCTCTCAGGTAACCTAACATATGTCTGGAAACAAGCACATTGCCGCTGCTTCACGTGTGCATTCACGGCAAAACAGTGGATATAAAAAAAATGTGTAAAGTTGCTCAAGTATTGGAGGTAGGTGAAATTGACGGTGTAGGTGTTTGTGACATTCCTCTCTTTAAACATGCACGTCTGACGTCCTGTGATGTGGAAAGATCGTTTTCATAGTATAAGTCATTGTTCAGAGATAATCGGCATGCAGTTGTGATGGAGAATTTGGAGATGACCTTTGTTGTTCACTGCAATTCTCGGCCAACTACTAGCAACTGATGCTCAAGTGTGATTGATGAGTACCCAGTAACATTTTTTTTCAAGCTAAGTAAGGTATTTTTGTCATATTTAAAAAATATATTTTTTATTTTTAGCAAATATTTTCGTACTTTTTAGCACATAAAATAAATATATTTAAATTTTTTAGCACATAAAAATCCGCTCCCTACTTATCACTTACGTATTCTTTCAGAAAGTGAGCTGCTCAGGTGCAGACAGTGTTAAGTGACTAAAATTACGTTTAGAAATACAGTAACTTTAATGTTTGAGAAACTCATGCTCAAGTAGCACTGACAGGTATTAGCCTATAATAATAGTGCTAATAATAATAGTAAATACTTCATAATATACATATTATAAGTTGATAAATTAAAAGGATCAAATTTACTGTTGTACAAATTGAAATTTGTATGCATGTGGAGGCAGAGAAAGAGATAATTTCAGTGTAGGGACATGAATACACAGAACAATAACCAAAATTGGATAACAGTCTTAACCATACCTATTGTATCAGAAACAGTCATAACAGTACACACATCCACACTTGTGGAGTAACGGTTAGCGCAACTGACCGCGAAACCAGGTGATCCGGGTTCAATTCCCGGTCGGGGCAAGTTACCTGGTTGAGGGTTTTTTCCGGGGTTTTCCCTCAACCCAATATGAGCAAATGCTGGGTAACTTTCGGTGCTGGACCTCGGACTCATTTCACCGGTATTATCACCTTCATCTCATTCAGGCGCTAAATAACCTGAGATGTTGGTAAGCGTCATAAAATAACCTACTAAAAAAACACTGCATACAGGTTTCTAAAATATCGAATATGGATTAAAAAAATGTTTTCTCAACATAAAAGCAGTAATGCTGAACGCAATACCTCATTATACGATAATTTCCTAATGCAGTGGATCCGATAAGAAACGCCTACAATGGAAGTAACTTGATTTGTTTTCGAAAAAGTCTGGAATATTCGTTGAGTAGGCTACGTTTAATCATAAATGACCCTAACGAAACCAGCAGTTACTTCTTAAATAAACACACGATGTACTGCAGGCCTGCATATTCGGAAACTAACTGGTAATAAATAGTTGGATGCGGAGAAGCACTGCATATTACGATGCCTTGCAAATATGAAATGGCAGATCAGTGAGGTATGAAATTAGATTTGTGAAGGGAAAACTTTGTGTTACTACAGTAAGCCATGTTATTACTTCATCTGGTGATTATGAATGCCAACGAAATTGTATGCAAAAGGGAAAATGTGGTCATCATTGATGGGCTGTGTTTGTTGTAGTTTAGCTCAAGGGTTTATTCAGTAGCTTTAATCAGCAACATGGCTGTGTCTCTCTTGTAACGCGTTCGCGAATGTCATGCTGATATTAACTATGGTTCGTGTAATTTCACAGAATGTTTGACTCACGGTTTAATCAGTGACATTTCCTGAGGGTATTTTATGATTGTCAAACCAAATGGCTGTATATTCATATTTTAGTTCCTCTTACGAAATACAAATGAAGTCCTACCATAAAAATCTACTTGCAGATTTTCACAAAAGCATATTATTATTTTAATATCGTTTATTCTTTTTCGTATACAGTCGATTCTTTTAAATTTTGAATGGCTGATTTTCATAGGTCTTTGAAACATACATCTTGATGACACAACTTTTAACACTATATAACTTCGGAATTGATAAGAACTTTCTTGTGTTAAATATTAACGTACCTTGTTAACATGTTTCGACCTATTATCGGTCATCTTCAGAACTGGTCGTTGTTGGTCTTGGCGCCTCTTGTTTCCTGTGTGGGTGCGTACGTAATGTAGAGTCAAAGAGTGTATGTGTTTTGAAATTGAGTTGTGTGTTGAGAATATCGTTGGGGTGTGTTTTCGTGTGTCTGTATATTTCATATTGTTCTAGTGTGTTGAGTTTCTGGCTTTTTTGTTGGATGTGCAGTATTTCCATGTCTGTGTTGATGTCTCTGTAGGTGTGGTTGGCATTTGTGATGTGTCCTGCATATGTGGAGGTGTTTTGTAATTTTGTGTGTTCTTTGTAACGTGTTTCAAATGATCTGCCTGTCTGTCCTATGTAGAAGTTGTTGCAGGTGTTACATGCCAACCACACCTACAGAGACATCAACACAGACATGGAAATACTGCACATCCAACCAAAAAGCCAGAAACTCAACACACTAGAACAATATGAAATATACAGACACACGAAAACACACCCCAACGATATTCTCAACACACAACTCAATTTCAAAACACATACACTCTTTGACTCTACACTACGAACGCACCCACACAGGAAACAAGAGGTGCCAAGACCAACAACGACCAGTTCCGAAGATGACCGATAATAGGTCGAAACATGTTAACAAGGTACGTTAATATTTAACACAAGAAAGTTCTTATCAATTCCGAAGCGTCTTTGAAATAATTCGAGTCGATCCATCTGTGTTATTATGCGCAGAAAAATCTAATATTTTGACGTAAATACTTCTCTAAAGAAATCGTGTACCGAAAACGGGTTATGAAATCAGGGAACAAAAATTATAAGTTATATGTTTAACATGCCAGTTATCTTTATATTTATCCACTCCATTCTATATACAATGCCTCGCTTCATTCTATATACGGTATGCCCCAAAACAAACAGTACTGAAATTATCGCTCATCTGCTGTCCACGTTTTCCTAAACACGAAGTATTTATTTATTGTATACAATAGTTTGACATATTGTGGATTTAGTGTTCTGTTGATTTCTGCAATTATGGTTCTCACAACAGAGGAGAAGGTGTTCATTGTCGAGCATTAGGGCTATACTACACGAACGTTAAAAACGTTGCGTTGACAACGTTCTTTTATAGGAACTTAGTTTTTGGTAATATGATCGCTTGTATAATTGCATGACTATACTACACAAGCGTTAAAAGTGCTGCGTTTGGTTGCGTTGCTTCGACGTTGGGAAGTTTCAACGCAGAGGTCTGCGTTGGCAACGCCATCTTTTGCAAACGTATTCATACTACATGTGCGTCACCAACGCAACGTCAAGAACCGACTGAATATTGTGAAGCAAATGCAGTTTTTACTACCTACTTTTGGTGAGAATGAAACTGTTTCGAATATACCTCCACCTAAACAAGAAGACATACCGGATGGTATTATTTCTCAGGCTACTTCGGGTCATGAGAGTAATGTAAACGATTCCCAAACAAAATCGGGACCATCTCTTCGCTCGACAGGGACAGGAAGAAAAGAAAAATCTAAAAATATTCTAGTAACTGCAACAAGGGATATTACAAATATATTATCAGAGTGCGTGGCCATACAAAGACAAGACAGAGAGAATGACAAGGATGGAAACAAAGCTTTCCTATAATTTATCAAAATCATGGATAATTCACCTCCAGAGCTTGCAATTGAAGCCCGTTTCAAAGTTTCTGAAGTGTCGAGCAACGGACAACATCAAGAATGTCCGAATTGTCAGAGTCGCCGTTGAGTGTTATTTCCGATGGTTCAAATGATTCTGAGTTCATTGTTAATTTTAGTCAGTACTGATTTCTGCAGCTTGTAATGTTCTTAATTTTCAACATATTATGCATAAAATAAAAATATAATCATTGCAAATTAAGGCAAATTTTATTACTTTACCTTAATGTTACAATCAGCTTTTTGACAGGATGAACTGATTTCCTCATTACAATATCAGTTTTCCTAATTTTATGAGAAATTAAATTCAAAAGATCATCAAAACTTTTTATTGACATTCTGTAATAGAGAAAAAACTTGTCGAGATACTGTCGGTGATTTTCAAATGCAGTACAGTATAAGGGCTATACTACACGAACGTTAAAAAATGTTGCGTTGACAGGCGTTGGTAACGCGTGAAAAATGTATAAACTACACGTTGCGTAGTTGCGTTGACAGGCGTTGGTAACGCATGAAAAATGTATAAACTACACGTTGCGTTAGGGACGCTGTTTTTGGTTACAGAACTGCAATGGATGTTATACAAGTTGCATATGTACCTCTTCTATGTGTTCAGTTTATAAGTATGTCTAAAAAAAAAAGAGGAAACGAAGATGGTGAATTCATCCCGCAAACATTAAGAGACTCTCGACAGGAAAGTTTTATACTGTGCTGCATTTGAAAATCACCGACAGTATCTGGACAAGTTTTTTTCTCTATTACAGAATGTCAATAAAAAGTTTTGATGGTCTTTTGAATTTAATTTCTCATAAAATTAGGTAAACTGATACTGTAATGAGGAACTCAATTCATCCTGTCGAAAAGTTGGTTGTAACATTAAGGTGAGTAATAAAATTTGCCTTAATTTGTAATGATTATACTTTTATTTTATGCATAATATGTTGAAAATTAAGAACATTACAAGGTGCAGAAAATGATTATATTTTTATTTCATGCATAATATGTTGAAAATTAAAAACATTACAGGCTGCAGAAATCAGTACTGACTGAAATTAACAATGAATTCAGAATTATTTGAACCATCGACAATAACACTCAACAAGCAGGTTTCTGAATACTTTAGAAACTTTGAAACGGGCTTCAATTGCAAGCTCTGGAGGTAAATTGTCCATGATTTTGATAAGTGATAATAGGAAAGCTTTGATTCCATCCTTGTCATTCTCTCTGTCTTGTCTTTGTTTGGCCACGCTCTCTGATAATATATTTGTAATACCCTTTTTGCAGTGACTAGAATATTTCCAGATTTGTCTCTTCTTCTTGTCCCTGTCGAGCGAAGAGATGGTCCCGATTTTGTTTGGGTATCGTTTACATTATTCTTATGACCCGAAGTAGCCTGAGAAATAATACCATCCAATATGTCTTCTTATTTAGGTGGAGGTATATTCGAAATGGTTTCATTCTCACCAAGAGTAGGTAGTAAAAACTGCATTTGCTTGACAATATCCAGTCTGTTGTTGACGTTGCGTTGGTGATGCACATGTAGTATGAATACATTTGGAAAAAATGGCGTTGCCAACGCAGACCTCTGCGTTGAAACTTCCCAACGTCGAAGCAACGCAACCAAACGCAGCATTTTTAACGCTTGTGTAGTATAGTCATGCAATTATACAAGGGATCATATTACCAAAAACCAAGTTCCTATAAAAGAACTTTGTCAACGCAACGTTTTTAACGTTCGTGTAGTATAGCCCTAAAACTTTCCTGTCGAAAGTCTCTTAGGGCCATATTCATAGACATTCTTAGCTCGGGCTTCCGGTGGATGATCAGGGAACTAACGTTTTTCGTATTCATAAACCAGTGTTAGCAATATAATATGATATGAATCCCGTACAAGTAACCGCTCAATAGCCGGGACTAGTTTAGCACGCTCGTAGCGCGGGCTAGCGAAATGTCTATGCATAGCACCCTTAATGTTTGCGGGATGAATTTACCATCTCCGTTTCCTCTTTTTCTGAGACAGACTTATAAACTGAACACATAGCAGAGCTACATATGCAACTTGTATAACATCCATTGCAGTTCTGAAACCAAACACAGCGTCCCTAACGCAACGTGTAGTTTATACATTTTTCACGCGTTACCAACGCCTGTCAACGCAACATTTTTTAACGTTCGTGTAGTATAGCCCTTATGTCCGGTCATACGGAGTGGGAGCGTCAAAATGGACCGAGTTTGCACCACGTTAAAGAGCGATTTAACAATGCGGCACCAAATAAGACAACAATGTTTGCTGTCGTCGAGAAGTTTCGTCATACGGGATCAGTTTTATTTCGCCTTGCACGTTATAATGACTTTACCTTTATTTTCAGAGTAGCCTATGTTTGTAACTTCAGTACTCTGTATGACCGGAAATAATGCTCGACAATAAACACCTTCTCCTCTGTTTCGAGAACTATAATTGCAGAAAACAACACAACACTAAATTCACAATAAGTCAAACTATTGACCACCTCTGTGGTGTAGGGATAAGCATGCTGGTCTCTTACGCAGAGGGCCCGGGTTCGATTCCCGGTCGGGTTGAATTTCCTGGATGAGGTTTTTCAGGGTTTTTCCTCAACCGTAAGGCAAATGCCAGGAAATTCGGGCCACATAATCCTTGAAAATCACCGGCCTCATTCATCACCGAAATCATATTCACAACAAATCAGTCATACATATACAGTCGCCATCTAGTTCACAACAATGGAACCAGTCTCAACAATACTACACAGGCCTTCGGATTTCAACCAAAGATTAACTCCCGATGTGACCAAAGATGTTAAAGCAGCGTTGCCAACCTGAACACGAGCGAGTCGGCTACAAACATCCCTAAATTCAGCTACAAAGACTGAAATTAAGCTACGCTCAAAACTTGAAGAATTTGCGTATATGTTGTTCAAAGTGCTGCGTTTAACGATGATTTCATTGCCCGTTATATTAATTTAATAAAAATAATTCGAAATAGCTACGAATACTATTATTATTATTATTATTATTATTATTATTATTATTATTATTATTATTATTATTAATGGGTTATTAATATTAATATTTACAATAATCATTATTTCTTACAAACTGAAATATCAATACACAGGCCTAAGCATCAACACACTTCTATGGGTTTGGTAAAGCGTTGCTCAACCCCAATCTATAAACCATGCACCAATATAAAAAGGGAAAGTATTTATTAACTCACCTAATGAAATCTAGTTGAGCCTTCTGATAACACTTGCTAACACATACAAAATAAAGTCACAGTGTCCACGTGTTTATACATATTTGTCTACGTATTTATAGGTACATATTTACAGTCAAAATTTTGTAAACACTAACACACATTGAAGAAGCCATCATCCTCTCCTTCTCCCTGCTGTTCGTCACTTGGTCCTGCCTTAGGATATAACACTGACTTGTCATTGATCTTAGCATGCGGTGATAACAGGAGACCAATCAGTGTGTTCGTAGCAAGCTTATTACGTGGATTAATTTCTATGCGGCAGGCTTTTCTTCCTCGTGGATGATTGGCACTCACTGTCAGATGTATCAGAACTCAAGATGAAATCACAACACAGTACACTAAACTGCACATAAAAGTTTCGTTTACTAAGTAGGTCCTATCTCAGCGGAACTCGACTGACTGGAAGTCAGACACATGTAAGACTGTTTTCCTTAATTTCCAGTCAACTGACGGGGAAATAAACAACAATGAAACATAAGACTCACACATTTTAAAAACTGGCCCTAACGGCCTTCCCACTCTCACTATCTATCTCACTGTCAATTTGTTGCGACATTTTGTGCAAAACACTGTGTCATCAGAAGACCATTCGTAAAGTACGGTGTGTATGAAGATAGTTTAAATTGTATAACTTTAAAGATAGCCCTTATTCTTGAGTAATAAATAGAACCGACGATCAATGTTATGATGTTTACAATGTTTTGCACCAAGTGTCGCAACAAGTGGACAATGAGATAGATATGCGTGGGAAGAGCCAGTTTTTAAAATCTAAGAGGCTTAAGTTTCATTGTTATTTGAAGTCGGAGTACGGTTATTTTTGCGGAGTAAGCGACCCCTAATAAAAACTCTGCCGTGTGCCTGGAAGTTCACAAACAGAGGAACTGTCAGGCTACTGGTTTACTTCTGTTAAGTAGGCGACCACTAATAAACCGCCTGACGGGTGTCTGCAAATTCACGAGTACAGAAATTGTCAGGTAATAGGCGCTATTCACATAATAGGAAAATAAAACTGAAAATAGCAATGCTATTCTTGCCATAAATGCGGGTCGCATTGTTCAGAATTCAGTCTGTGACACAAAGCTTCTACCGGTATGTTTTCGTAATTTTAACGAGGAAGTGAGGAAGTTCTGGTGGGTATTAATATGAGAAAATAAATTTGTTGAAAGTGTTTACACATAAAAGTAGAGTATTTACAGATGGTCGCTCGATCGAATCTCAATTCGGCTACATTTTGACATTCGGCTACGACCATTCTGCTACAAGCTACATGACTAAAAATTAAGCTACGTTTAGCCGAATTCGGCCACGGTTGGCAACACTGTGTTAAAGTCAGTATAAATAACAGCGAGGGGGGGGGGAAATGTCAAACTATTGTATACAATAAATAAATTCTTCGTTGCTAGGGAAACGTGGACAGCAGATGAGCAATAATTTCAGTACTGTTTGTTTTGGCGTATACTGTACAATGTGCCTCGTGGTTTCCTATGCGGTCCGTCTCACTCCATTCTGTATACAGTGTACCTCGTGGTTTTCCATACACTCCATTGTATTTACAATGTGCCTCGTGGTTTCCTATGCGGTCCGTCTCACTCCATTCTGTATACAGTGTACCTCTGGTTTTCCATACACTCCATTGTATTTACAATGTGCCTCGTGGTTTCCTATGCGGTCCGTCTCACTCCATTCTGTATACAGTGTACCTCTGGTTTTCCATACACTCCATTGTATTTACAATGTGCCTCGTGGTTTCCTATGCGGTCCGTCTCACTCCATTCTGTATACAGTGTACCTCGTGGTTTTCCATACACTCCATTGTATTTACAATGTGCCTCGTGGTTTCCTATGCAGTCCGTCTCACTCCAGTCTGTATACAGTGTACCTCGTGGTTTTCCATACACTCCATTGTATTTACAATGTGCCTCGTGGTTTCCTATGCAGTCCGCCTCACTCCAGTCTGTATACAGTGTACCTCGTGGTTTTCCATACACTCCATTGTATTTACAATGTGCCTCGTGGTTTCCTATGCAGTCCGCCTCACTCCATTCTGTATACAGTGTACCTCGTGGTTTTCCATACACTCCATTGTATTTACAATGTGCTTCGTGGTTTCCTATGCAGTCCGTCTCACTCCATTCTGTATACAGTGTACCTCGTGGATTTCCATACACTCCATTGTATTTACAATGTGCCTCGTGGTTTCCTATGCAGTCCGTCTCACTCCATTCTGTATACAGTGTACCTCGTGGATTTCCATACACTCCATTGTATTTACAATGTGCTTCGTGGTTTCCTATGCAGTCCGTCTCACTCCATTCTGTATACAGTGTACCTCGTGGATTTCCATACACTCCATTGTATTTACAATGTGCTTCGTGGTTTCCTATGCAGTCCGTCTCACTCCATTCTGTATACAGTGTACCTCGTGGATTTCCATACACTCCATTGTATTTACAATGTGCTTCGTGGTTTCCTATGCAGTCCGTCTCACTCCATTCTGTATACAGTGTACCTCGTGGATTTCCATACACTCCATTGTATTTACAATGTGCCTCGTGGTTTCCTATGCAGTCCGTCTCACTCCATTCTGTATACAGTGTACCTCGTGGATTTCCATACACTCCATTGTATTTACAATGTGCCTCGTGGTTTCCTATGCAGTCCGTCTCACTCCATTCTGTATACAGTGTACCTCGTGGTTTTCCATACACTCCATTGTATTTACAATGTGCTTCGTGGTTTCCTATGCAGTCCGTCTCACTCCATTCTGTATACAGTGTACCTCGTGGATTTCCATACACTCCATTGTATTTACAATGTGCTTCGTGGTTTCCTATGCAGTCCGTCTCACTCCATTCTGTATACAGTGTACCTCGTGGATTTCCATACACTCCATTGTATTTACAATGTGCCTCGTGGTTTCCTATGCAGTCCGTCTCACTCCATTCTGTATACAGTGTACCTCGTGGTTTTCCATACACTCCATTGTATTTACAATGTGCCTCGTGGTTTCCTATGCAGTCCGTCTCACTCCATTCTGTATACAGTGTACCTCGTGGTTTTCCATACACTCCATTGTATTTACAATGTGCCTCGTGGTTTCCTATGCGGTCCGTCTCACTCCATTCTGTATACAGTGTACCTCGTGGTTTTCCATACACTCCATTGTATTTACAATGTGCCTCGTGGTTTCCTATGCAGTCCGTCTCACTCCATTCTGTATACAGTGTACCTCGTGGTTTTCCATACACTCCATTGTATTTACAATGTGCCTCGTGGTTTCCTATGCGGTCCGTCTCACTCCATTCTGTATACAGTGTACCTCGTGGTTTTCCATACACTCCATTGTATTTACAATGTGCCTCGTGGTTTCCTATGCAGTCCGTCTCACTCCATTCTGTATACAGTGTACCTCGTGGATTTCCATACACTCCATTGTATTTACAATGTGCTTCGTGGTTTCCTATGCAGTCCGTCTCACTCCATTCTGTATACAGTGTACCTCGTGGTTTTCCATACACTCCATTGTATTTACAATGTGCCTCGTGGTTTCCTATGCAGTCCGTCTCACTCCATTCTGTATACAGTGTACCTCGTGGTTTTCCATACACTCCATTGTATTTACAATGTGCCTCGTGGTTTCCTATGCGGTCCGTCTCACTCCATTCTGTATACAGTGTACCTCGTGGTTTTCCATACACTCCATTGTATTTACAATGTGCCTCGTGGTTTCCTATGCAGTCCGTCTCACTCCATTCTGTATACAGTGTACCTCGTGGATTTCCATACACTCCATTGTATTTACAATGTGCTTCGTGGTTTCCTATGCAGTCCGTCTCACTCCATTCTGTATACAGTGTACCTCGTGGATTTCCATACACTCCATTGTATTTACAATGTGCCTCGTGGTTTCCTATGCAGTCCGTCTCACTCCATTCTGTATACAGTGTACCTCGTGGATTTCCATACACTCCATTGTATTTACAATGTGCCTCGTGGTTTCCTATGCAGTCCGTCTCACTCCATTCTGTATACAGTGTACCTCGTGGTTTTCCATACACTCCATTGTATTTACAATGTGCATCGTGGTTTCCTATGCAGTCCGTCTCACTCCATTCTGTATACAGTGTACCTCGTGGATTTCCATACACTCCATTGTATTTACAATGTGCTTCGTGGTTTCCTATGCAGTCCGTCTCACTCCATTCTGTATACAGTGTACCTCGTGGTTTTCCATACACTCCATTGTATTTACAATGTGCCTCGTGGTTTCCTATGCAGTCCGTCTCACTCCATTCTGTATACAGTGTACCTCGTGGTTTTCCATACACTCCATTGTATTTACAATGTGCCTCGTGGTTTCCTATGCAGTCCGTCTCACTCCATTCTGTATACAGTGTACCTCGTGGTTTTCCATACACTCCATTGTATTTACAATGTGCCTCGTGGTTTCCTATGCAGTCCGTCTCACTCCATTCTGTATACAGTGTACCTCGTGGTTTTCCATACACTCCATTGTATTTACAATGTGCCTCGTGGTTTCCTATGCAGTCCGTCTCACTCCATTCTGTATACAGTGTACCTCGTGGTTTTCCATACACTCCATTGTATTTACAATGTGCCTCGTGGTTTCCTATGCGGTCCGTCTCACTCCATTCTGTATACAGTGTACCTCGTGGTTTTCCATACACTCCATTGTATTTACAATGTGCTTCGTGGTTTCCTATGCAGTCCGTCTCACTCCATTCTGTATACAGTGTACCTCGTGGATTTCCATACACTCCATTGTATTTACAATGTGCTTCGTGGTTTCCTATGCAGTCCGTCTCACTCCATTCTGTATACAGTGTACCTCGTGGATTTCCATACACTCCATTGTATTTACAATGTGCTTCGTGGTTTCCTATGCGGTCCGTCTCACTCCATTCTGTATACAGTGTACCTCGTGGTTTTCCATACACTCCATTGTATTTACAATGTGCTTCGTGGTTTCCTATGCAGTCCGTCTCACTCCATTCTGTATACAGTGTACCTCGTGGTTTTCCATACACTCCATTGTATTTACAATGTGCCTCGTGGTTTCCTATGCAGTCCGTCTCACTCCATTCTGTATACAGTGTACCTCGTGGTTTTCCATACACTCCATTGTATTTACAATGTGCTTCGTGGTTTCCTATGCGGTCCGTCTCACTCCATTCTGTATACAGTGTACCTCGTGGATTTCCATACACTCCATTGTATTTACAATGTGCTTCGTGGTTTCCTATGCAGTCCGTCTCACTCCATTCTGTATACAGTGTACCTCGTGGATTTCCATACACTCCATTGTATTTACAATGTGCTTCGTGGTTTCCTATGCAGTCCGTCTCACTCCATTCTGTATACAGTGTACCTCGTGGTTTTCCATACACTCCATTGTATTTACAATGTGCTTCGTGGTTTCCTATGCAGTCCGTCTCACTCCATTCTGTATACAGTGTACCTCGTGGTTTTCCATACACTCCATTGTATTTACAATGTGCCTCGTGGTTTTTCATGCGTTTCGTCTTTATTTATGTTACATTAAATTTATATTTCCCCTCGTGAACACGAGTCTTACCGATTAAGGAGTGAGCTAACTAACTAACTAACTGTCTATTTGCATTTCTGGATTTAAGGTAGTTAAAATAGTACAACAGGAAAGTGTTTTTTCTTTACATCTATAAATTTTTTACTCAGCGACTCTGCTATATTATAATACACTCGAAAGACATTCCGTGGAGTAATTAAACACTAATGATCACGTGTCCTTGACGTAAGTTCAACTTAGTGAAAGGTTAACAGAAAGCGACAGTCGTTACCAAACTTACAAAAATGTTTATTTAAATTTGCATATGTTAGCAGATACAGGTACCACCATAATAGTTTTATCATAAATGTTTGCTTTGGAAACCAGTGGTTGCAGCGTTGTTCGTCGTCATGACAACGTAATGAGAGTTCAAGCCGCCAGTAAGCTGCTTCTCGGAATCTAGCATCCAGGAGAACCGGTATTGGTGCTGGAACTCCGGACCTCGCACGTATTGTTTACGTACGGAGCATCTCAAAATAGAAGCACGAGTCGACAACATGCTGGATGGCATTCAGTTGGGCTTCACTGTCGTGTCTGTCATACTGCGGCGTAGATTTGTGATCTTGTTTGTTGTTGTTGGAAAGAGTATTCCTCCAGCTTCTATGTATAGTGTGTTGCACCATATTTGTCATTATTATTATTATTGTTATTGTTATTATTATTGTTATTGTTGTTATTATTATTATTGTTACTGTTATTGTCTTTGGAACTCTAACCGTAATTTGACAAACCAACAAAAGAGGCGGCAGAAATTAGATTACTGAGACATCTTGTGAGTGTATGCCTTTACGACCGGAAATCACATAGAAAGGATGAACTCCAATTGAATTTCATAGAGGATATACAATTATAGACTTAAGGGTAAAAGATCAATTGGACGACCTATGAAACGTTGGAAAGGTCAATTTATTCCCTAAATCTTGGAGATGAAACAGATCAAATGAATGGCCTAAACCAGCAATGAGGAAAAGTAGTACAGTGTATTCCCTTCCCCTCAATCATAGTTGAACCCCTGCCACTGCTAGCTAGCAGACTACTCATTCCTGTATCTGGTTCCGTCCAAATCGCGACTCACAACAAGTCTGCGAGTATCAGTGGTGGAATCATGTCTCACAGCAAAGTAAAAAGATACATTTACAAAGACGAATGAGAATATAAGTACTTTTGTGATCCTCGAAATAACAAAGCGTTGTGTTTGTTGTGCAACAAGGAGGTATTCTGCTCCTTGTTCAGGTGTTCCGACATTTTAAATCTCTCCATGAACAGAATAAATTATAATGAGCAGGGAACGGATTTATATGGACTAAAAATATATGAAATATGTAAATATATATGTAGTTATTTTTACCAAAATATGGAATTAAATATGGATTTTTACCAAAATATGGAATTAAATATGGACTTAAAATTATAAAAAAAAATGACTATGTACGTTAAATATTGGTACATTTTAATCAAACTAAACAAAAAATATAATGGACGTACCTTATCTTCCAATGTAGTTTCAACAAAACACAATTTTTATTGTCTGTTACCATAACAATAGGTTACAAACATTTCTTTCAAGTGCTGAAAAGTGAATCTTCTTCTATTGTCTCTGAGGATAGATTTATACTGACTAAAAGAGCGTTCGACGTCACAAGAAGTAACTGGTACATAATTCAATTTCACAATGTCTGCTGGGGATAAGTCCAAGTTAATCTTCACTGTTGATTCACCACTCATCACAGCAACAACCTTTTGTAGTTCTTCATATCCAGGGTTTTTTGAAAGTACAGTGTCCACCTTAGCTCTTACTGCATCTGCAACTTTACCTCTACCACGATTCAGTTGTTCCACAGTACTATTTATAATTTCAAAACTTTCAGATAGTGAAAGGTGCCTATTTTGGAGACTTTTGAGCGTTTTTATGATGCATGAAAATGTATGCTGAATGTGAGCTAAGTCATTCTTCACACTTATGTCACAGGTAACTGTTTTCGCAGTATCAATTGAGACTGCATCTTCAGAGTCCAATGCAAGGAGAACATTGTTAATAGAGTCTATATGTTCGGCATAATATTCAACTGCTTCTAGCCATGTACCCCATCTAGTTAAAATTGGCTTTGGTGGCAATGGAATTTCAGGGTACATTTCTTTCAACACGTTAACTCTACTGGGAGCTTTGAGAAATACTTTTTTCACTGATGAAATCAACAAATCTACTTTAGGGAAATTGTCTCTGACCACTTCTGCCACACGATGAAATGCATGCGCCACACAAGTAAAATGAGTCAATTTAGGATATACAACAGATAATGCTTGTCCAGCTTTGACCATATAAGGGGCAGCATCGCTAATAAAGAATAACACATTATCGTACATAATACCCTTTGGCCACAGGATACCCATAGCTTCGTTGAACAGTTTAACTATAGTTTTGTTATTGCACTTTTCTAGAACATCACAATGTAAAAGAATTCGTTCAGAATATTGTTCACTTAACAAACCGATAACTACATTACCAACAAGTCTACCTTCTTTGTCGGGAGTCTCATCAATGGAAACCCAAATTGAACTATCTTTAATTTCATCTCTTATCTTCTGTATTGTCTCATCGTAGATGGATGGAGCATACGTCTTCCTAAGTGTTGACTCATCCGGGATTGTATGTTGAGTATATTTTTCAAGGAATTCCCTGAAGACCTTATTCTTTAGTTTGTAGAGAGGAATATCAGCAGAGATGAGAGAACGGCACAGGTCGATGTTAAACTCAGATCTTACATTCGATGTTGTTGGTTGTGTTAAAAACAATTGTCTCTGCTTGGAATTTAGTTGTTTGTTGGCCTGATGTTTACTAGTTGTAATGTGTTGTTGCACCAGGAACTTTTGTGTAGATGATACTGCACACTGACACAAATTACAAAATAATATTTTATTGTCAGTTGATAAACCATCTTCTTTAAATTCTGAAATGTAACTTGTTAGTTTTGATTTTAAATTGACTGAATGACGTACTTTTGGCATATTTACCGTCTTTATAGTATGATTTACAAAACTGAACCTATGTGTACTCTGACTGGCATTTAACTGTTGAGCTGCACAACTGAAGTCTGTTAAAAATTTTAAATTGTAACTTACTTTCCCATTGTTGATGGGACTGCTAATTTTCAAATAACTCTGATGTTAAAGGGATTACTGAACATGTGTTTAAATCTCTATTGTTGAAATGTATTTTTAAAAGTTAATGGAATTTTGTTTTGTTTTATTGTTAAACCTAATATAATATGGACTGTTTTATATGAAATATGGAAAATATATGGAAATTAACGAAAATATGTACTAAACTCTAAAATATGGAAAAATATGGAAAATAAAAGTAGGATTTTTCAACCCTACACATTGTGAAACATAAAGATAATGCAAAATATAAATTATATTAGCTTTATAAGTAAATATGTATTTACATATAAATCCTTTCCCTGAAATGAGAAACATTTGGCAGATAAATGTTTGAATTTGTATTTATATCGTGGTGACATTATTATAACAGAAATCCAGATATTACAGTATAGTGACGGTTTTGTGTAGACGTTACAGATCAAGAATTAAAACATTCATTAAAAACCAAAGACGAGCCAGCTTCAGTTTGTTTAGCAACAAACATACTTCGTGTTAGTTATCTTTTCTCAAAACATATACTCCTAGCAGAGAAATTTAGGTGTTCTCGGAAGGCAGTAACAACTTCGGCCCAAGGTTTTGTCATGATAATATTGTAGCTATTTCCTAAACATAAAATTTGCTAATACTCCTTATTTTAAAAAAAATCAATTAAAATTGCTGTTAAGAGAGAATATTTAAAGTTCAATTATTGTGATGTCTGTGTTTTTTCCCTTCTCTTCTTCTTCTTCTTCTTCTTCTTCTTCTTCTTCTTCTTCTCCGTTTTTACTTTTTACTCTGTTATTTAATAAAATGTCTTAACATTATGTGCAATGCTCCCTGAGCACGAATATGTAACTTATTAATTCAGGGGATGCTAAAGTGTTTTTGTATAAAAATCAATATGTATCTTTGTTCTGGCAATAAAGTATTATTATTATTATTATTATTATTATTATTATTATTATTATTATATTGTTGTTTCTTTTGTAACATTATGTATAATGTTTGTTAATTATTCGTGCTGTCAGTTCATCTGTTGCAAGAAAAGTATTTGCATTCTATTTACTTTGTTCATTACTCATTCGATCTGTTTACCAAATGAAGTAGCGCAATTATTATTTTCGTTCTATTTATGTAAATACATTTCAATTACTAAAATGTAAACGCTTGCTTCGTTCTATTATCATTTATCAGCACCCTATTAGTTTAGGTCAGGATTATAACAACACAACTATTACATCGCGTTTCTACTGGGTTACGCCAGTGCAAAGCTTTGGACTCACCTTGTAAACAATCAAACCCGGAAATGACGAAATACGCCGGACCGTGCTGTTCTAGATGTGTAGTGAGTAAGTTGCTGATGATGTTCGTTCCACCCCTTTTCCCCATCGCAGGCCTAAACCGTGATGATGATGATGATGATGATGATGATGAACACTTGAAGATTATCATTTACTGTGTAAAGTTTTATTGCTTAAAGTGACCATAATCTTGTAGAAATATTTATCCCTTGTCCTCTGCTGTCCGTCATTGTCTGGAGCATGAATATATTTACGCATGTGTAATGTGCATTTTCTGTCGTAAGATACTAGAGGAATATAAATCAATGTCTAGAGGAACTCGAAGGGCAAGCAAAGAATAAGTAGAAGCAGTCGTGACGTTGAAAGGCGAACTGAATAATTTTGAGAAGTACAAGCAAATAATTTCGGTCGCACCTTTCACTGAGAGCAGATCGGCATCCTCGGCATAAAGCTACTCTAGTTGAATTCAATATATTCGTAATATAGCTAAAATTGACGGTCATAGTGAAATCTGTGTGGAAGTCACGTTCGTGGATTACGTCATGGATGTTTGTTGTCAAAGTGATGTCCTATGTTGTCTTAGCGGGTGTCCAGCGACGTGAAACGATCCTACGTCACAAGAGACTCACCGTATGCCCGATAAAGGCTGTTCCACAGTAAACCGGGAACGAGAATCATAAGCGGAAGCGGAGGACGTGAACGTGAAGATTTTTGATTCACGATAAACCGAGATCGGAAATGGCTATGCAAATCGATATGTATCTCGTTATTACATATTCGGTTGTTAATTGTGTATACTTGACAAATGGTGTTCTCTCATGAGTACAAGCCAGCCAACATGAACACAGGTTATCCAACTTCAAAATTTCTGATGCGGAATATTGAAGAATTGAATTCACATGGTCACATATACACGTAGCATATATTGAAAGTGCTTCTACTGAATTTCTGAGTTAGTCAGAAACGATGCATGGAGAAGAAATTATGTCACGGCCTCCTTGCTACAAAATCTACAACGACCAAATACCTTTTTGGTGACAACAGTATGACTCTAGTAGGCTGTGATCGGAAACGAGAACAGCAAAGTTAAAAGTTCACCAACCTTCACGTTCCCAGTTCCGGGCTCCGGCAAGCTTCTCGTTAATTGTAAATGCTCATATTTAAATAAATATATATATATATATATATATATATATATATATATATATATATATATTGTGACAGCGACGTGAGATTCGAACTCACGACCAGCGTCCCGCAAGAAAGCAGATCGCACAGGCTCCACGGAACATTGAGTGACGTCGCGCGGTGGAGAGAAGAGAGAGGGTGTATTACGTCAACGCGACGAGGCTGCGCGCGCAGCTGCTACTTAACGCAGTGAATGTGGAACGACCTTCCCGACTATTCCAGAAATCCGTCGAAGTGGAAGACTCGCGAATTTTCGAGGCTACGTCGCTGTAGTTATAAATTACGGTCGCGAAGGAACGACAGCAGTTTCAGAGTTTTCAGTTATTCAGTCAGTGAGTAAGCCAGAGCAAGCAAGCCAGTCAAGCCAACCGGAGTTCGACTCGAGTGTGCGTCCGCATCTGCGTCAGCATCCGAAGGCCTGATTTCGAGTGCAGTGGACCGCAGTTGGAGGGACCTGAGTTCGAGTGCAGTGGACCGCAGTTGGAGGGACCCGAGTTCGAGTACAGTGAACTGTCTCTGAAGGTCTGTGGTTCGAGATACCGTGAACTCGAGTGACTGAGATGGAAGAACTGTGAACTGAGAACTGGTAGTTCTGATTTGTAAATAGTGCTTTGTAAATATTAGTTAAGATTAACAGTTCATTGTTGTGCGTACTAGTCCAAGTAAATTGTCATTGTCGTCGGTGGAGTGCTATAACGAATACTGTGTTGAGTGAAAATCCAATTGTTGACGAGAGCGTTTAAGGCGAATTGTAGAAAGGAATTATTGTTGTGGCGAATAAATTACATTGTTGTTACTAATAAAACTCACAATATATATATATATATATATATATATATATATATATATATATATATAATGCAAATCTAGTCTTTCAGGTAAAGCTCCCTGTAAAGCAGATTTGAATAATTTCAAGGGAAAAATTGTTCCGGAGCCGGGTATCGATCAACCAGAGATCCCGGGATCGATACCCGGCCCCGGAACAATTTTTCCCTTGAAATTATTTATATATATACTGTTTCCGCTGTAAAAAAATCCTAATGTAAACATAAGCACGTTGCTGTCATATCCGTGATTGGCTCCCAGTCGAAACACTCACATGACGCAGGAAAATAGAGTTCGTATTTGGAAACCACAATCTTGTATTATTTGAAAATAGAACATTGAATTCTAGTTGTTAAATACGATGAAACATATAACTTCACTCATATGTAAAACGCTATGTAAAAGAAAAGCTACTTTTATATTTTGTTATGTACTATGAACGCGGATGAATACCAACAGTAATACTGAGGTAGTCTGTTCTTGTAACAAGCTGGCGTCATTTGAGCTCGTAATTGTTCACGTAAGCACGTGGTACTGAAGTCTGGCTTTTGCATCCTCAACTGTCCATTGTGAAGACATGAGACTTAAAAATAATTTCATTACAGTAATTATAAAATAAATGTTTCCTAAGCAAACGAATGAATAGTAGTGAGGTTAGGCTTACTTGACGAGTAACGGGAAATGTTCAACATGAAACAGAATGTACAAGAGTAGGCGGGAACACGTACTGAGAATATATGGCGCCAAACAGCGGCCAATGTAGCCTCACTTCAGTCACGTGTTATTGTTTATATTAGGATTTTTCTTACAGCGAAAAGATTATATACGTATTTTAACAATCTTTCCGTTCTCGTTCTCATCGTTTCCATTCCCGGTTTATTGTAAACTAGCCTTAAGTCAGTAAAAGGTCAGGTATGAAATTATAAAAGATTGCTCTCGTAACAGAGCGTATTAATCGGAATTGTAGCGTATACGTGTAGCAAGACTTTAAGAAGAAAGAGGGATGACGTTTCACACTTTCAGATTCTCGACGTTAGGAGGAACTGAGTGAATAGTATGGTAGCTATTACGATTCGGTCGCTTCAGATTCATAATAAAGATAGGAAATGATTGCTCTAAAAACTCCTTTATTATAAATGCTACTATACCTTCTTAATATACTTATCCCACCCTTATTTATCGGCTCGTTTTCATACTCTCTCTCGCTATCATAATATTAATACTCGATCAAAACGCGATAACACGCTAGAAATTCCACTCCACACATCATCTCTGTATTCCTTTCACTGTTGCTACCTCTCGTAACTGGAACTCTCTGCCGCCTGAAGTCAAGGGCTGCCGAACATTGAAATCTTTCAAATCCAAGTTAGAAAATTATCTTACGATAAGTTGCCAAACTATCGTGCTATTATGATAAGTGTTGTATTGCATGTTTCCACGTATTCACATTTTTTTAAAGTTTTATTCTAGTGATATTTAACTTATTTTATCTTTTTATTTTCATATTTCCCGATAATGGTATATCTATAAGTGATAACTTGAGCTATATATAATCATAATTTTCCTTGAAGTGTCAGTGGAGCGGAGAAAAATTCTCTCCGGCACCGGGATTCGAACTTGGGTTTCCAGCTCTACGTGCTGACGCTCTATTCACTAAGCCACACCGGATTCCAATATCGATGCCGGGTTGAATCCTCCTAGTTTAAGCCCCACCTCTTAGTTTCCCTTTAGTGGCCAACTCTCATGCACTGCATCACAGATGTGTGACAGTGGCACAATGTCCAACACATTAATATGTAGAGGTGCACTCATTACGACGGAATGAGAGCCATCTTAAATCACTAAGTGATTATATACGCATATATTATAGCTACAGTATGTACCGAAATACATGTGATATTTCCATGCAGGAAACTGAGAAGATTCAATCCGATATCGAAATTGGAATCCCTTGTGTCTTAGTGGATAGAGCGTCAGCACGTAGAGCTGAAAACACGGGTTCGAATCCCGGTGCCGGAGAGAATTTTTCTGCGCTCCACCGATCTTTCATCGTATGATAACGCAGAATTCCTGCATGGAAATATCATATGTACTTCGATACATCGTTATAATATAATTTTAGTTATTGTGTGTACCTAAAAATATTGTGTTCATTGTATGCTTTGTACTTCACCATTTTATTGTTATTATTATTATTAATACTATTATTATTAATATTATTATTAATATCATTAATAATATTATTAATAACATTATTATTATTATTATTATTATTATTATTATTATTATTATTATTATATGCAAAATGTGCCCAAAAGCATACACTAAACATTCTTAAAAATATAGCATTGGATATAATGTAGACTTACATTTTTGTTGAGAAGTGGATATACTTGCCTCCGCATCTAAAATAAGGGACGAATTGCAGTAGTAGTATATAGTAGGAAGTTAAATCTCCATTTCCGGCATGTATCCGGTAGATTTGCAGCAGGAAACGCTATCACTTGAGAGAGATATAAGCTGTGCTAGTAAAACTTAATGTGAATATGTACAACTCCAGGATGGAAAAATGCGTGCGCAGTCCAACTGTAGTGGCAATGCAAAGTTATCTGTCTGCTTCTGACGTGTATGTCCAGTCAAATTCGTGTGGGATATAAATACATCTCGCGAATTAATGATCAAGAACATCTGGTCTGCCCAGGGCGATTACATCTATTTCAGGAGACTTTGTAGAAATATCGCAGATTACCTTGCCTTGATTCGATCTCTTACAGATGCTGTTTCTTCTTTACAAGCTAAGTGATAAAATTTAGCAATCTGAATGTAAAAATATTTAGTTTCGTTAATCAAATGCTCATAGGATGTAAATATTTCTCCAGTCCCTTAGTTGAGTTGAAATTCTCATGAAACAAAACCATGGCATTCGAGGGAAATATATTTTCCTCGGAGACCATATTAATCATACTTGAGTGTGCTTCTGGAGTTATGGTCTTGAAGGAAGAGTACTTGTGAATTTGAACCAGCAATGCACTTAGGGACATGATGTGCATCTCCTTTCTACTGAGCTACAATATCTTCAGGAGTTGATGTTGTTGTTTAGCCAACTGTCCGAAGATAGGCCTGAACCTTACAAGTGGTACCAAGAAGGCATCACTTATGAAGCAACTAGGCCAGGAGATAATGGAGTAGGATGGCTAGTTCCTTTCCCTATCCATTGAATACATCGCCGACTATAATCTTTTCGCTGTAAGAAAAATCCTAATGTAAACAATAAACACTTGACTGAAGTGAGCCTTCATTGGCCAATGTTTGGCGCCATAGACTCTCAGTACGTGTTCCCGCCTACTGTTGTACATTCTGTTTCATGTTAAACATTAACCTCAATACTATCATTCGTTTGCTTAGGAAACATTTACTTTATAATTACTGCAATTAAATTATTTTTAAGTCTTATGTCTTCACAATGGACAGTTGAGGGTGCAGAAGCCATACTACAATACCATGTGCTTACGTGAACAACTAGGAGCTCAAGTGACGCCAGCTTGTTACAAGAACAGACTACCTCGGTATTACTGTTGGTATTCATCCGCGTTCTTAGTGCATAACAAAATATAAAAGTAGCTTTTCTTTGCATATCGTTTTACATATGAGTGAAGTTATATGTTTCATCGTATTTAACAACTAGAATTCAATTTTTTACATTCAAATAATACAAGATTATGGTTTCCAAATAGGAACTATATTTTCCTGCGTCGTGTGAGTGTTTCGACTGGGAGCCAATCACGGGTATGACAGCCACGTGCTTATGTTTACATTAGGATTTTTCTTACAGCGAAAACAGTATAGCTATATATTACACTAGAGTCGACGCAGTTCGGAAGGCGGTAGTCTGCGGTAGTTTGCGGTAGTTTGCGTCGAGAGAGACAGATAGAGCAAGGCAGCGTACAACATTGCCACATCGTACTTCACGAGCATGTGCAATACAAATAGCGCAGGAGAGAATTTAAATTATCAAAAGACAATAATGACCTTAGCCGTTGATTACTGTAAGCATGACACCAAACAAACCCTCTTTCCTTCACTCACAATATTCTTTGCACTTTTCTCAATCCCACACCACATGCTTCTGCAGTCGTTTCTTGCGAGTTGGCAACGTTGCAGTCAGCATCAAGATGGCCGGCAGCGTTCTGCTCGTCAACGTTTTAAAAATAATTATACACCTTAAACACTATTTTCTGCGCTGCCTGTCCAATACTTGTCTTTTTACAGTCTCTTCTTCCATTTATTTATCTTACAAATACACAGTAAATGCTAGTTTTACTTATTCAATGTATTGAAACACTCACACGTGAACAAAGGAACTCGATAAGTACTTGTTATAGACTGATTCTGATTGGTTTTATTGTACAAGTTTGTAACGTCACATAGCAGAAATTCTACGGCGCATGTAGCAGCTGACCGCCTTCCGAAATGCCGTCTAGTCTAGTCAGATTTCAGATGCATACAAACAATAATTGTTCTTTCTCTGACACACATCGTCAATTGAGATGTACTGCCTTATAATAGATGTACATATCAGCCAGAATCTCAATCAGAGGATAAAGAGTTGATGAATCTTTCGAAATTCAGTTCTTGAAACAAAGAGAACATTTTCGCCTTTTAATTCGTAAAGAAGTACTTAGCAACAAGGAATATAGAATATATTATAGTTTCGCTATGGCTTTTTACAGTCACAACGCATTTGCAAGTAGGGTGACCAGCTTCTGATCACAAAAATACGGGAGACTTGGTCACGACAAATTTTTTAGAGTGTGAAGCCTGGCTTCATTGTTGGAATGGTTTATATTTTTAACATAAAACTATCAATTTATCTGTAATGAAAATATCATTTTTCTATGATAGTTCGTAAAGTTCCATTTTACCCACTGTTATCGGTGCCTAAAGTGAGTCTTTAAAACACTAATGGGTAGAAAAAGTAACATCTTGGAGCACAATACCACATTACACATTGGACAGTTTTTGGGCTCATGTTCGGTGCCCGTGGCACGATCCCACGTGAAACTTTAAATCAACTTAAACAATATAAAATTTCTGATGCAACGATTGATGCCATAGGATCTCACGTGTTAAAATCATCCTTAGCTATAATTAGTAATCATTTGTACCCAACAAAATTTTTATTGTAAATGATTTCCTACGTTTTCTTATCTTAATGTTTTTTTCTTTTTCTTTCCAAATGTCGCAAAATTGTTTTGTTTACTTATTATTCTTTATGAATTGATTAGTAGGCCGATCTATCGAACCCTTATTTAGGGCGGCTTTTGTTTAAACAAATTTCATTCATATATGCACTGCTATTCATTTTACGTACTGCCAAAGAAAGTGTAATATTCAATGTACAAACTTCATTGAGTAAAAAATTAATGCATTACCTCAATCTTTCATTACTTAAATATTACACGCAATACAAATAAGTAATAAATTTAACATTCATATCTACATTTTAGCTCTTATTATTATTATTATTATTATTATTATTATTATTATTATTATTAAGTTAAATGTAGTACTGATTGTAACAAGATTTCGTTATGCAACTGTTCCTAACTGCTTTGTTGACTGTATGACCAATTCAGACGGCCATAAAATAGTGAACATGAATAAAACAGGCTACCATTCCATGGATACTTATTTCTTATTGATTTTTAGTTTAGACGACCATGACATTGTGATCTTATAAATTCTGAAACTTGAAATATTTTTTTAATGTAAATTTGTGCTATCCTAGAAAAAACATTGTAGGTGGCACACGTTCGTAAAGTTATCTTTTTGCCCTCGTGTGTTTACCAAAGATTACAGGATTACCGGAAGTGAGTTATATTGATTAGCCTATACGTACTGTACCTACTAAACTATCGATATTAATGTTAGTTTGTATCTAAGTATATTTGGCGGGTATTAATTTGGATTGGTTTAAAAAATAGCAATAATGATTGATGAAGAAAAACATGGGAGGATTAGGAGACCAATAGGGGAGTCGGGAGGATCCAAAAATATTAGCTAAATTCGGGAGTTCCCGGAAAATACGGGAGAGATGGTCACTCTAGTTACAAGTCGCCGACACAGCAGCTTGGATGGGACTATGTAGTCCTTCGTCGACTTGATTGATTACTGTTGGCGCCGTGTGCAGTATTCAATGAAGTTGTACGTGACAGAAACTTGCCTTCGACTCTTAGCGGATTTAAGTTGCATTTCAGACAGCGTCGTGTCGCCTACAAAAACCTTTAATTTTGTTTCGAGAAAAAAAAATAGGCCTACAGATTCTGAGCGTATATTTGCGTCTTCGTGTACCCAAAAGTAAAATTTCCGCCAGAAATAAAAGTTCATATTCATTTTACATCATTACGGGAAGGCAGTAGTTGTCAAAACAGGGTTTAAGCTATAAAATAAATAATTGTCGCAAAAATTCACAAATTAAAAATTATATCTACGCAAACTGCGAAAAGCTTGTGCAGTATTATAAATAGTTCTACATAAAGATAAAATTAATAAAGTATGCAGAAATAAATAGTTATGTAATTTGTTTCTTGAAGTTTTATTACTTTCAATCCATCTTACAACACTCTAGATATACTTATGTAAGTAAATCATTACACTTGGGTATGCGTAGAATCAATTACTGCTGAATTTATATCACATTAAAATACGTTATTTTATGGGCACTCTAAACATTGAAATTCTTTACTAGTAGGCTCTTCAAGATTTATTGTTAGCAGAGTGGTAACTCCTTTTACTGAAAGGCGGTTTCTAATTCCAGTTTTTACAATATTTATGCAACTAAATCCTCGCTCACAATTTACAGTATGCGATGGAATTGTATAAATCAATTAGAAGAAATTGTTCACTTAACTTTCATAAATTGCACCAACTCTTTTAAATCCACTCGAGAACACCTGTAACTCAATACCTTCTTCAACATTGTCCATGCCATTAGCATTTCATTTAAATTCCGATTAGTTCAAACATATCTCTGATTTCATTTTCTCCATTACCATCTTCGTTTCTGAAGTCCAGTGTGGTTGTCGCATTTTTGAACATTTACATTGAACGTTTGTTGCAGTTTTAGAAGTCGAGTAGCAAAATGCGGCAAATGCGACTTTGGCGTAAATCCTGTGGCTTAAGCCATTAAATGATGACGTAATAGAAATTCAACCCACACACTATCAAATAGAGGAGGATGGAGTGGATATCTGTTCACTTAATGCAACGAATGACAGTACAGAGACGAAATGTGACCAGAAAACAAAAACAATCTATTTATTAGTTACATGCACTTCGTTTATACTAACTTCCTCGCCTTCTATTCATTATTTTGTACTATTGTCTCGAACTATTTTTAATCAGCTGCCAATAACGCCAGCTTTGTCATAGCAATTTGAATATAGCCATAGTTAATTCTCAGCCTTCACAAATGTGAATTCCATCTGTGTTCTTACGAATTCGTACTTCTCTTGTCTTTGCATCAACGTTAAGGTACCGTTAACTAAACACCACCTATACGCTGACGACTTACAACTTTACATTCATTCCCGAACTTGTACAATCAATGACTCTGTGAGCAGAATTAATGAAGATCTAGCATCTGTAGCTCAATGGGCGCAAAAATTTGGACTGAGACTAAATCCAGACAAATCACAAGCCATAATAGTGGGCCACCAACGAGCATTAAAGAAAATAGATCTAGCCACTGTATCAAATACAAAAATAAATAATACCACAATTACATATAGTAAGACAGTAAAAAATTTAGAGGTATATTTAGATTCAAATTTAAATTTTCAAAGTCAAGTGACCTACATATGTAAGAAAACATTTTTCATAATTCATTCCCTCAGACATCTCGTTTTGTTTACCTTTCACTACCTCGAACCCGGAACATGTACCTTCTCTCTATTCCTCTGCACAGAACATCCTTCTATTCATCACCTTTCAGCATATCTATTCCACGTTTTGGAACTCTCTACCTGACCATGTCGGAGACTGTCGGACAATATCAAAATTCAAATTTAAATTAAAAAATCACATTCTAGTCCATGGAATTGCTTGTTGAACACCTGCCAGGTTGCGCAACTTCGGCTTAACCCATGACATATAGTAAATATTGTAACTATGCTGTTGTAAAGTTGACAATTAATATGTGATGTATTTATTATTATTATTATTATTATTATTTTTACTACCATCAGTTATCACTATCATCATTGCTATCTCTGTTTTCTTTTTTTTTTTTTTTTCTTGTATTAGCTCTATAGTGTTCTTTTGACCCTGTTGACCGTCTAGAGGGCTTTGATTTAATTTGTATTATTTTCATCAGCGTCTGTGTTTCTTTTTTGTATTTATATGTGCTATCTGGTAGGATGGAAGAGAAGGCCTTATGCCCTTAATCCTGTCAGAATAAATAAATAAATAATAATAATAAATAATACACTTAAATAAGTTAAAGCTTGAATTTATACTAATAATAATTTATTTTAGCTGGCAGAGTTAAAGGCCGTAAGGCCTTCTCTTCCACTCAACCAGCAAAAAGTATACATACATATTTTATGAACTTACAAGCTACAAAGAATACAAAAACTTGATTTCGATAAAAGTTACGTGTATAGGCTACAAGAGTTACTTATGAATTAAACAGTAAAATACTATGAACTATTAATTAAAGAGTGAAATACAAACTGTGTAGCATAATTAAACTAAAATACATTGAATGTTTATATTTCAAATAATGTTACATAATATGAAGAGATTATTATGATACAATTGTGAAAATACAGCGCTATCTGGATGCATGTCTGAAGAAAGAAGTTGCCATGTAGTCAGTGACCATTTAAGTCAGTGTAATTAGAGTGAATTGCTAAGAAGGTTATCTTTTAAGCTATTTTTTTAATGTTTATTGTCTTGTAGCCCCTAATACTTTGTGACAAGGAATTGCATTGTCGCGAGGTGGAGACTGTAAAAGATGATGAATAACAAGATGTTCTAGCGTGCCACAGATAAGAGATCTGGTATTTACGTCGTGGTTAGAATATAGATAAGAGAAACGAGACGAAAGGTAATTTGGTGTTGAGGTGTGCAGACTTCGAAAGAGTAAAGCTAAAGAGTGTAAAAGCTCTACGTTCTTTGAATCGGAGCCACGAAAGACTTTTATGTGGAAAGAAATTAGGTATCTTACCCATCATCTATAGTGTTTATCCCGAAATAAACTTTAGTGATTTAAGAAAACTACTGAAAACATTCACGATGGATGGGTATCTAACAGACCAAACCAGTTGGCTGTTCTGTCGATTCGCAGGCTTACTTTAAATCGATATTACAGGGAAGCAACTGACAGCTCACCCTAATATATGGGGGAGATAAAGAATACTGTAAAGTAATAGAATGACGTGTCATTTACATTAGTCACTGCATCACGTGTTGATGTGCAGGTGGTCGGCCGTACAATTAAGGTGAAGGTACGACCAGATGAGTCTAGTCAATGAACGCGAGAAAAGTGTTGCTTCTTCATATTATTTCTCGGTGTGGATATACTGAATCTGATTCAGTGATATTAACAGAGACATAATTTTATCACCAGTAATCTCACTAGAGGTTTTGATTTATCTAGAGAAAATCAAAACTCGAGTGGGATTTAATTGACTAATACACGAGAAGAAGAAGTAGGGTAAACTAGGTAGTTATTGACCAGTATACGGTGATTGACCGCTTCCTTTTTTCAAGTATATTGTGAATAAACCACGATCGTGATTTCACTTTTTGCTGCATATACCTCTAGTAGCAACCCTTATTTGTGGTTAGTTGTCGCTGTTCATCCCACTGAGTTAGTGTCTGTTGTCTGAGAGGACTGAAATCGATTGGAAATGCAACTGAACCTAAACAAGTGTAAGTAACTAGAGAAATTGCTAAGAATAATGCATCCAATAATTTATTTATTCTGCAAAGGATACATAAATTCTGGTGCTCGTTTTTACACTCACAGTGTGAGAAAAGGTATAAGGTTTCCGTCCACAGAATATTATTTTGTTAAAGTTTTTATATGACATAAAAATGCCCCGTGGTCAATCACTATAAAGTGAATGGCCGCAAACTACAGTGATTGGTCGTTCATAAATTATTTGTTAGAATAATGACCAATTTGCTCCAATTCTATATATGTTATCGGTTAAATGATGGGGATTTTTACAGGACTGATACTATTTTATAATGCCTAAGCCAGGTAAAGTGCATTATACAGGGGAAGCTTTACGAAACGCTACAGAACCTGTCCACAGTGGATTTGATTTAAATGAAGCTGCCAAGAAGTTTGGTGTCCTAAAAGCAACCTTAGCGTCCAGAAGCAAATATCCCGTTGAAGGAAAAGTGTTCTTTGGTCCTCGTCCAGTGCTGGGTGAAGCCATTTGTAATAACATCAGAGAAATGACACACACTTGCTTCTGATAAGGCACAAAAGAGAAAAATGGAAGAAGAGGCAAGAGAAGGAAGGAAGCGAATAAGAAATGAAAGAACAGGCAGCGAGAAGAGTTCTTTTCTTATTTTTTTAACTTGGTTATTTAATGACACTGTATCAACTATGAGGTTATTTAGCGTCGATGGGATTGATGGTAGCGAGATGGTATTTGGCGAGATGAGGCCGAGGATTCGTCATAGATTACCTGAAATTTGCCTTACGGTTGGGCAAAACCTCGGAAAAACCCAACCAGGTAATCAGCCCAAGCTGGAATTGAACCCGCGCCCGAACGAAACTTCGGATCGGCAGGCAAACACCTTTGCCGACAGAGCTACGCCGGTGGCGAATAGTTCTTAATGAGAAAGATCAGAAGAAGAGAAACGAAACAGACAAGAAAAAAGTGAAAATTGTGAAAATGTGTTGTTCAATCACTAATAAATGAGTATTCAATAACTGTGCAGTAGACGGTCAATCACTAATAAGCGTGTGGTCAATAACTGTGCAGTAGACGGTCAATCACTAATAAGCGTGTGGTCAATAACTGTAAAAGTGGACTTGTTGTGTTTATTTAATTTATCTTTGCATTAAAATTTTATTTTTTCTTTTGTTTATTGATTTTGATTTGTTTCTGAATCTTCACTTGACCCAATGCCTTCAAAATTCTCTCAATAAGTTACCACTGTTTTCCGCTATTTCATTGTTTTATTATTCATTAGCTTAAGTGGTCAATCACTATACAGTTTACCCTATATAAAGATTAGAAGTAACGAAGTACTCCAATACAATAAAATATTAATTGACTTACGAAAATACAAAACTGTCTTCAAATTTGTACCATCTCAACATTATAAATATTACGCTAGTAGATGGCAGTAGTGTGTTATGAATACTGTTTTCTTATCAGTTGTGCCAACTATGGAATCTTCATTGAACTCTGTGGACGGTTACTGGTCAAGAAGGCTTTGTTAATTCAGTTTCATTTTTATTAAAACAGTTGCATTCCACTTCAATTATCCCGACCCCAGTAATCAACGTCACTTGACAGATGATTTTCAATAAATCTTAGTATTAAACAATCTCTGATACGTGACTATTCATAATATCATATAGCAGAAGCTATAACAAACATAACCTAAATAATATAAACGAGTGTTAGAAAAGTTTTAATTAGGGATGATGAAATAAACAAGAAACGTTTTAATTAACGATGATGAAATAAAAAATAAACATGAATAATTTTAAAAGAAACAATTATTGAAAGTAGGTACAATTTTCAAATTTGAATGTTTTAGTGGTTGGTGGTTCAGTTGATGTTATATTGGACGTGTGCGTAAAAGAAGTGAACTCGGTGATGTACATGGTGTATCCATCAACTTATTCAGGATTTCCGAATGGTGCTCTTCATTTATTTGTAAATAGGGTTTCAGGGAAGATGCATAGCTATGACCAGTGATCTTTATTAATTCTTGTTCTTGAATGCCAATGTAAGTCATATTTGAAAGTGCTGTGCATCGACTGGAGTGGTTTGTAATTTTCTGTTTTTTGACGTCCAGACCAGTGCAGTTTAAATGTTGGCAAACAAAGAAACAAATGCTAGGGTAGTGATAAAAATAAACAAATGCTAGGGACGCGATAAAATTAAACAAATGCTAGGGACGCGATAAAAATTGTGCGATAAGCAGCCATGATTGGTTGAAAGACGTCCTTTCGTACCGTTTTATTGGTCAAAAATAGTGTGACGTAGTAAAAGTGTAATAATCATTAGAAACTAAGTGCATTTAGATTGTTATATAGACTATTACACTTTTACTACGTCATATTACTTTTGACCAATAAAACAGTACGAAAGGATGTGTTTCAACCAATCATGGCTGTTTATCGCTACAATTTTATCACTTTCCTAGTATTTGTTTGTTTTTACCACCTTCCTATCACTTGTTTCTTTGTTTGCCAACATTTCAAACTGCAAATTCTTTACGCTACTATAAAACATGCTTTGCGATCGTCATTTGCTTATCGTCAATTGAAAATAGCGGTTGCTTTCAAACGTTTTGGTGAAGCTAAAATCAGTGAAATATAATTTTAATACGTCAATTAATATTTTATTGCATTAGAGTACTTTATTTCTTCTAATGTTTATATACTTTCTTCTAATCGTGTAATAGTCAATTAAATCTCACTCGAGTTTTGATTTTCTCTAGATAAATCAAAACCTCTAGTGAGATTACTGTTGATTAAACGCGCCCTTGGATGCGAATGCATGGAAATAAGTGGCTTTTCAAAAACGTCCTTTTAATAATAATAATAATAATAATAATAATAATAACAATAATAATAATAATAATAATAATAATAATGATTTATTTAACCTGGCAGAGTTAAGGCCATACGGCCTTCTCTAACACTCAACCAGGAGTAAAGACTGCGTTACAAAAACACTACAAATTTACAAATTACACTACAATTTTACACACAAAACTGAATAAGATAATAATAATAATAAAAAATAAACAACAAATAAGAAGAAATCAGACATAGTATATAACATACAGAAAGAAAGAAAAAAGCATAATAATATGTGAACAGCAGGTCAAAATAAATGAGGCATACAAAAAAAAGACAATTATTCATAATAATAATAATAATAATAATAATAATAATAATAATAATAATAAGAATAAGAATAGTAATAATGATGATGATGATAATAATAATAATAATAATAATAATAATAATAATAATACTAATAGTAGTAATAAAATAGTGCAGTACAAAGTATACAGTGAATACAATATTTCTAAGTACACACAATAAGGAAAATTAAGATTATATATAGCTCAACTTATCACATTAGAGATATAACATTATCGGAAAATATGAAAACAAAAATATAAAATAAGTTGAATATCATTAGAACATAAAAAAATGTGAATACGTGGAAACATGCAATACAACACTTGTCATAATAGTAAGTTAGTTTGGCAACTCGTCATAAGATAATTTTCTAACTTGGATTTGAAAGAATTCAATGTTCGGCAGCCCTTGACTTCAGGCGGCAGAGAGTTCCAGTGACGAGAGGTAGCAACAGTGAAGGATGAGGAATACAGAGACGATGCATGAAGTGGAATTTCTAGCGTGTTATCGCGTTGTGATCGAGTATTAATATTATGATAGCGAGAGAGAGTATGAAATCGAGCGAATAAATAATAGGGGGATGAAGAGTGCATAATTCGACATAAGAGAGAAAGTGAGTGCAGATTTCTCCTCTCATGTAACCTAAGCCATGATAACTTCTTGAAAGAAGGTGAGATATGATCATAGTATCGAACATTACAAATGAAGCGGACGCACGCGTTATGAACACGCTGTAGTTTCTGATCGGAATCAATCCTGAGATCACTGAACAAAACGTCGCAATAATCGAAGTGAGGTAGAATGAGTGTCTGTACCAGCGTCTGTTTTAATTTTGATGGATAATGATACAATCTTTTTAGTGAATGGAGAATAGAGAATGCCTTCTTACATGTGTATTTAATATGCGTATCCCAATTGAGATTAGATTCGAAATGTACTCCGATATATATTATAGATTTTATTTTATAAAGTTACAAGTTGCAAATCCACTTCAAAGCTATCAGTTTAGCATTAGGCTCATTGAGCTGTAATAGCTATCACCATTCTATGAATTACAGACAACATTAAAGGCTGAAAACGAGATTCGAATAAATTAAAATGAAGTCATTTTTATTATAAAAAGGCACGATACTATTACGCACTTTAAAAGGATATGAAAACTCTTTCCTGGTCCAAAAATGTTAAGTGAGAGTTTGCAACCACAAAATCTAAAGGAAGAAATCAAGGATGACCTGGTATTACATTAAACTTACCACAAAGTCAAAGTTTGTATGAGTTCGTGGGGATAAGGTTGTGAAGCCTGATGATAACGCTGATCAACCGTCAAAGGAACCATAATTTGCGTGATAAAGCTCTCGCAGAAGAATTTCAAAGACTGGATGCAGAAGAGGATTAATAATAATAATGTGAATTTTTTTTTTCACACAAAAATATCCATAAGTATACACGGTGCTCTAAAAGATTTACGTTCAATTATTGATTAGATAAATTGTAACCCTTAGAAAATAGAAACGTTTGAATTCTGGAAAGACAAAATTGAGAACAGTATGTATATGTATGTACATATATACTATAGGTATATAAAGTTAATTTATATACGTTTTAACATCACAAATGCTAACCACACATATAGAGATATCAACACAGACATGGAAATTCCACACATCCAACCAAAAAGCCATAAACTAAACACACTAGAACAATACGAAATATACAAACGCACAAAAACACAACCAAATGAAATTCTCAACACACAACTCAATTCCAGAACAAACACACTTTTTGACTCCACATTACACTACACAAACACATTCCCACAGGATACAAAACAAAAGACGCCAAGCTCAGCAACAACCAGTTTTGATGATGGCCAATAGCAAGCCGAAACATGTTAACAAGGTAATTGAAATTTAACACGTGAAAGACACATACGTTTTCCGAAGTGATATAGTGTTAAAAGTTATGTAATAAAGATGTATAATATTTTTTAGTGAATTGTTTACTTAGTTTATACTTGCACAACTTGTTGCGAGTATCTGCTGTAATGTTAGTCTTTACCTTGGCCGTGACTTCTTAATAGCCACCATCAATACACAATAACTTCAGTTTATTAGATGGCATCATTAGTTTCTTAACCTTCTGAGTCCTGAGAATATAGAATACTATACTATACTTCACTATACCACGTCATCAGACATCTCTGTACTCAAGTTCTTTCTCAATAGCTCATGGAATTCGCTGCCGCTGGAAATCAGGGGTAGTCTTAGTCATCAGTTGTTTAGAAATATTTTAAATGCTCTGAATTAGCTTTTTTAGGTACAATTTTTATTTATTTATTATTATTATTATTATTATTATTATTATTATTATTATTACTTTATATAGTCATTACTTTATTTTTCCATTAACACTAATATCTAGGTAATTGTCATTGCCTCAATGTAACCCGTGCTGTGCTGACCATACTAATTGTACTATTCCTTTAGTTGTGAGATTATATTCATATGTATTAATTTTTTTTTAAGTTAATACTTATATACTAGAATGTATTTTCCTGTTTGTGATTATGTATTCAGTCTCTTTTTTATTATATATATATATATATATATGTTTTTATTATTATTATTTTTAAGTTAATACTGATTGTGTATATGTATTCAATCTCTCTTTTTTACTTTTTTATTACTATTATTATTATTATTATTATTATTATTATTATTTTAAGTTAATATTTATATACCGGTATGTATTTTTCTGTATGTGATTTGATCCTGGTTGAGTGGAAGAGAAGGCCTGATGGCCTTAACTCTGCCAGGGAAAATAAAACTATTATTATTATTATTATTATTATTATTATTATTATTATTATTACTTCATACATGATTATGATATAAGATGTATGTGCAGAGACTCGAAGTATAGTATAATATACCTCCATTTGTACCCTAACTGTAACCTGCAGAATTTTTTTCAGCATTTTACGTCATGTCAGTGCTTTTTTTTTAAGTGTAGAATTATATTGAACTTTAAAAATAAAACAAATGTCTCAGGACTCAGGAGGAGATATGGAAGTAGGACTCGAAAATTAACGCCCAATAGCAACATTTCATCTGTTGGTTGGATCTCGGTAGTCCGCTGTGATGCACATCAGGCGTGGTCTGTAAGTCTTCAATAAACAATATCGCCATTGTGTACAAGCAACCAAAACCAATCTGCATTGCTAAACACATCGAGACCTTGACGTGTGTCTGTGTGGTTTCTCGCTGGATGGCACCTGCATCTATGCGGTACTGTACCCGTCTTCGAGAGCTCTGGTGTGTGAGGCTTTGGTTTTGGGGTTAGGGATCTGAGGTTTGCCAGTAACCATAGTTGTGGGTCTCATAGTTGTCAGCCTCTTGGAGGAAATGCCAAGTACGATGTTCTGAGTGCCCCCCACGATGACGACTACCTGTTGAACTTCTTACCTCTTGTAATTAACGAGGACAGCATGAAGTTCACTGCGCATAAATCAAGCAGAAGAGGTGTACAATTTATGGCGTAGGTTTAAAGTCGTACGGAACTAACGGAAACAGACTAATGGATAGGTTACGTGATTGACTTTTTATGGTTACTTATTCATTTGATAGATTTAACGATGCACTAGTGTGTCGCGAATGATCCGCTGGTGTACCGCGAGAAATTGAAAATAGTTAAGCTTGTAGTAAATTGAAAAAATAAAAGAGTAGTAAAAAAGTGAATCCACAAGAGTCAATATTCGTCGAAAGCGCACAAGTCAACATTCAATAAACATATTCCCTTTAAAATCCTCAAAATTTCCTCCTAGTTGGGAATCACTGGTTTAGAGTGTGCAATGGGATTTCAAATTACGTCTTTAGTGTATGACATGTTGAAAAAGTTTGAAAAACATTGGTGTATTTATTTATTTAATTAATTCATTTATTTATTTTATTTAGCCTATTTATTTATTTACTTATTTAATTAATTTAATTAATCTATTTATTTTATTAATTCATTTAATTTATTTATTAATATTATTTAATTAATTTATTTATTTAGTTTATTTATATAATTTATTTATTTAATTAATGTATTTATTTTATGGTCGACCATGCCGAAATGTAGTAATTACACACCTGGTAGCAGCCCTTTAATGGACCTCATTAAAGTACACCTATTCATTAAAGTTCAGGTGTTCCACCAATCAGAAAATACCATTGTAGCAATATGAAAGCGCAAGTATCGATTATTCTCGGATATGCAATCGAAAGACAACTAGCGCGAGACATTTGTTTCTCAGAAAAAAATCAATACTTTCGCGTCTGCGCACATCTCACAATTTACGAGGTATTGCACAAGGTCAGTTCCGCTCCTCAGTCAGATAAGAATAACATGAATACTTACGAATAATTTCAAGTTAGAAATATGATCGAGCATAAAAAGTCGTATGAAACTTGACTATAATGGTAATTAAGACGCTCGCTTGCGCTCGTTTCATAAACATACTCGCGTCTTAATTACTACTATTATAGGCTCGTTGCATAATGTACTATTATTTGTTTAATGATTGTATTTGTTTATTTAATTATTTTATTTGCTTATTTAATTTTTTATATATTTTAATTGTTATTATTTATTTATGTAATTATTAATTAATTAATTTAATTATTTAGTTATTTATTTATTTATTTACTTATTTATTTAGTTAATTTATTTAGTTGTTTATTTGTTTATTTATTTAATCTGGCGGAGTTAAGGGCCATCAGGCTTTCTCTACCTCTCCACCAGCATACAATAGGCATATACGAAAACAAATGCAGAGAGAAGAAGCAAATAAGAAGTATAAATAAAATTACAGATACAAATAAAAAAATCACAAATGCAAAAAAAAAAAAGAGAGAGAAATAAAAATAATATAAATATATACAAGTGGGAAGATAAGAAAATAATGGGCACAAAAAACACTAATACAATATATTGATATTTGATATTTATTAATAGTGGTTTATACATACATTACTAAGGAAACTTGCAACACCACAAAGTTGCCTCATGTTTGGAATGGTATATGCCTGTGGCAATTGTGACATTATTGCTCTTTTAACTTTGTGAACCTTCAAGCAATATACCAAGGGATAATGTAATGTAGCTCCGTATGATAATACGAAGTGTTAGTGGCAGAATACGACGAAGGAAGTTCATAATGTAATTTTCTCATATTCCTGCAATTTCGTCTGTGTATATTTTATGTCCATTAGTCTAAGTACTTTGTTTCCAAATTAATGTCCTCAACCTTTGCCTCCCAAGATTCACATTCGTGTGCGGTGACTAACAAATATGCTACAGTTGATAATAATCGACATGTAATATGAAAAACGTTTTGAGTGTCTTTTAAGATAGGATGACCCGTAGATAATGTCATTAATTTCTGTGGATTATTCTTTCAGTTATTTTAAACCAAAAAAATGTAATACAGTTTTGCTCGTTTTTGCTTCCTTTCCGAGATAAAATTTTTTTAATATGAAACATTTGATAGGATGTTTTGGGAAAGCCATTGATTTAATTCCCAATATGCTCAGTTAGTTTAAGAGAGCAGTGCATTATGATTAAAGATAGGAATTTACCCATAGAGACTACAAGGTTAGGTATGCATAGAGTATTCGGTGTACGTACGAAAAACATATCCCCATTCAATTGCTGCGATACAAAACACATTTCAGTTGTAACTTGGGCATACCTCAGGCTTCACGTCATTCATGACGTAACTATAGTCTAAGCCAGCCGTGGCTAAAATGTGACTCGCGAACACATTGTGGCTCGCAGTGTCAGCTATGCATTTCTCTTACTTCCTACCTGCTCCGACCCCCGCCCTCTCACTCACTGGAGTCAAACTCCGTTCCATTTGTATTTGTCTCTGACCTGGGAGTGGCGTATCGTACAATGTCTCTCTCGAAACCAGGTACCTCTAAGAAAACGAAAGTTTCAAGTAGGATGGGAGGACGCATTTTTTTGCTGTCAATATGATGAGAATATTAAATGTATGATTTGTTCACAAGTATTACGAGGAAAACGGTTGTATAACATAAAACAGCATTATACTACATGTTACGGATGAAACATTAAAAGGTTGTGTTATTATTATTATTATTATTATTATTATTATTATTATTATTATTATTATTATTATTATTATTATCTCTGTACGTCGATCCTTTTTCAGCAGATGTACGAATAATGCGGTTAGATCTTCAATTTAAACTCACAGATTTACAATGTAATGTTACAATCAAAGCTAGATGTAAGGACTTGACAAATGTTGAACTTTTCAAATCTTTGCCAAAAAATAGATATCCAAAGCTTCCTTCTTTGCTCTGTTGAAGCCATGTTCGCCACAACTTACGTTTGTGAGAAATTATTTTCAACAATGAAAATAGTAAAAACCAAATATAGATCACAACTGACAGATAAATATACCTTCGTGATCAACCACGACTGGCACAGTAAGTGACATAATTCCTGATTTTGAAACTGTTGTAGACACATTCTAAAGACAGTTAATTTTAGGTTGTGATAATGTGTCCTTTGTTTTCTCTTTCATTTCTTTCTTCGTTACATGTACTAAACATTAGTTTGTAACCTTATACTGTGTAAAATTATATTTAAGCGTTTGACGTAAGGAAAAAGAAAATCCGTTAATAAGTCGGACAGTTGCTTCACTTCCCCTTCGGGTGTCCGCCTTCCTTCATAGGTGCTATGCACGTTGCAGGTTACATAGTAGCTCGGCGCACGATCACATTTTCGCCACGGTTGGTCTAAGCACAACTAACCTAATATCCTCATGCTGTGGTATAAATTCCTATCTTTAATTGTGATAGTAAATGAGTGAAAGAATTTTAGTTTTGTCCGTTAAATGTGCAGAAATTTTATCCGAACAAATGTAACATTTTAAAATTCCTTTCCAGGACGAAAAGTTACATGCGGTAGTTTCAATTCTGTGCACCTCTTCACCGTTTTGAGAACATCATACATAAGTAGAATTGACTACTTCCTGTTATTATGAAACTGTTTATCTTCATGATACTGTGTGAAGTTTTCTGCTGTGGTTCAAGACTGGATAGCCCTGCTTTCTGGAGTGCACGATCACACACCGACAAGGAACAAGGAACCTCCCGCGATTGTAGCTTCGGAAAGGTTAAAGAGTGTGGTGTGCAGCGACGTCGTTTGTCAGGCTGGGAGCTCGTCGGAATGCTGCACGGCGAGGTTCACTTTCATCTCCTTCATGCGCGCAAGGGCTGCGAATATCGCATTGCAGCACCGCTGTCAAACGTAGACAATACTCTGCGTCTGAGACGTACACGCTTCTTCTCAATTTACGCTGCTGCTATTGAAACTGACATTTCGCGAAAATTTAATGAATTGTACGAGATCACCGTTTGACATCTCTTTCAATGAAACTCACACATCTCTCACTATTTTAGCACAGTTGCGACAAAATAAATATTGCAGTTATTATAACCAGTAAAAATAAACATTGCATTATTATAACTAAGTCAAAACAAATATTGAATTATTATAACAAGTCAATAGTACATTATGCAACGAGCCTATAATGGTAGTAATGAAGGCGAGTATGTTTATGAAACGAGCGCAAGCGAGTTTCATAATTTTCATACGAGCGTCTTAATTACAATTATAGGCAAGTTTCATACGACTTCTTATGCTCGACCATATTTCTAACTTGAAATTATTTATAAGCATTCATGTTATTCTTATCTGACTGTGGAGCGGAACTGACCTTGTGCAATATCTCGCAAATTATGAAATGTGCGCAGACACGAAAGTATTGATTTTTTCCGAGAAACAAATGTCATTGACCTTGATATAGTCTAGAGAGTAAAATAAACATTAATCTTGATACAACCTTGAAGTTAAAAACGAGATGACAAATTGAATTTATTTGAATATTATTTACAATTAACGCTAATTATTGTAGTAACAGAACATAACCTTCTGCGACAGTATTGGATTTCCAGCCTCCGTGACGTTTCGCTAGTTGTCCTTCGATTGCATATCCGAGAATAATCGATACTTGCGCTTTCATATTGCTACAATGGTATTTTCTGATTGGTGGAACACCTGAACTTTAATGAATAGGTGTACTTCAATGAGGCCATTAAAGGGCTGCTACCAGGTGTATAATTACTACATTTCGGCATGGTCGAGCATAAAATAAATATTGCATTATTATATCAAGTCAAAATAAATATTGAATTATTATAACGAGTCAAAATAAATATTGTAACAAGTCAAAATAGATATTGCATTATTATAACAAGTCAAAATAAATATTGCATTATTATAACAAGTGAAAATAAATATGGTAACAAGTCAAAATAAATATTGCATTATTATAACAAGTCAAAATAAATATTGCATTATTATAAAAAGTCAAAATAAATATTGCATTATTATAACAAGTCAAAATAAATATTGCATTATTATAACAAGTCAAAATAAATATTGCATTATTATAACAAGTCAAAATAAATATTGCATTATTATAACAAGTCAAAATAAATATTGCATTATTATAACAAGTCAAAATAAATATTGCAATTATTATAAAAAGTCAAAATAAATATTGCATTATTATAATAATTCAAAATAAATATTGTAACAAATCAAAATAAATATTGTAACAAGTCAAAATAAATATTGCATTATTGTAACAAGTCAAAATAAATATTGCAATTATTACAAGTCAACATAAATATTGCATTATTATAATAAGTCAAAATAAACATTGTAACAAGTCAAAATAAATATTGCAATTATTACAAGTAAAAATAAATATTGGCGTATTATAACAAGTAAAAATAAATATTGGATTATTATAACAAGTAAAAATAAATATTGTATTATTATAACAAGTCAAAATAAATATTTCAATTCTTATAACAAGTCACAATAAATATTGTAACAAGTCAAAATAAATATTGCAATTATTACAAGTAAAAATAAATATTGAATTATTATAACAAGTCAAGATAAATATTGCATTATTATAACAAACCAACACACACATAATTTTTAGTAGATTATTTTACGACGCTTTATCAACATCTTAGGTTATTTAGCGTCTGAATGAGATGAAGGTGATAATTCCGGTGAAATGAGTCCGGGGTCCAACACCGAAAGTTACCCAGCATTTGCTCATATTGGGTTGAGGGAAAACTCTAGAAAAAACCTCAACTAGGTAACATTCCTCGACCGGGAATTGAACCCGGGCTTCTGATTTCGCGGCCAGACGCACTTACCATTACTTCACAGGTCTGGACCACACAGAAATCTTCAGCTACTTAATCTTCTTTCCTTTGTAACATCAGTGAGATGCTGAAAATAATATGAATCTATCAGGGAATGAATATTAAAATACTGTCTTCGAAATTATCATTGTGCACTGTTTCTAGGATTAGAAAGGAAATAAGAATTTGTGCTACAAGACAGCATACTGTCATGTTGCAAAGATACTGGGACGAATCTCGGCGTTTAGCGTACGTCTCAGCTCTCAGCTACGTCACTCCTCCTTGCATACACTACATATTTAAATTGCAGCACTAACTAAACTGAACACGGAGTGTGTATTATTATTATTATTATTATTATTATTATTATTATTATTATTATTATACTCGGGAGGAAATTAAACACATAATAAATATGGGAAATGCCTGTTATTATTTGGTTGAGAAACTTTTATCATCCAGTCTGTTGTCAAAAATCTGAAAGTTAGAATTTATAAAACAGTTATATTACCGGTTGTTCTTTATGGTTCTGAAACTTGGACTCTCACTTTGAGAGAGGGACATAGGTGTTTGAGAATAAGGTGCTTAGGAAAATATTTGGGGCTAAAAGGGTTGAAGTTACAGGAGAATGGAGAAAGTTACACAACACAGAACTGCACGCATTGTATTGTTCACCTGACATAATTAGGAACATTAAATCCAGACGTTTGAGATGGGCAGGGCATGTAGCACGTATGGGCGAATCCAGAAATGCATATAGAGTGTTAGTTGGTAGGCCGGAGGGAAAAAGACCTTTGGGGAGGCCGAGACGTAGATGGGAAGATAATATTAAAATGGATTTGAGGGAGGTGGGGTATGATGATAGAGATTGGATTAATCTTGCTCAGGATAGGGACCAATGGCGTGCTTATGTGAGGGCGGCAATGAACTTTCGGGTTCCTTAAAAGCCAGTAAGTAAGCAAGTATTATTATTATTATTATTATTATTATTATTATTATTATTATGGGAGGATAATATTAAAATGGATTTGAGGGAGGTGGGGTATGATGATAGAGACTGGATTAATCTTGCACAGGATAGGGACCGCTGGCGGGCTTATGTGAGGGCGGCAATGAACCTTCGGGTTCTTTAAAAGCCATTTGTAAGTAAGTATTATTATTATTATTATTATTATTATTATTATTATTATTATTATTATTATAATCACGGAGTGTTCTCTTTACATTTGGAGGAAATGAAAAAAACACCTCCCAAGAACTGCCAAATACTGTGAGAGACACTAATTCTTGTGTAAAATTACTTACAATTTTCGAAGCCATATACTTCTTTGTATATGGTTTCGAAAATAGTATTATGTCTCATAGTAAGACTGGTATTGCACAAGTACATTCTGCAGGATGATTTTGATTCATTTATAATTCTGTATATATTAGAGTGCCTATATTTTGACGGTTCGTCAAGCGCTTCTCCAATTCAAGTGCTAATATTTCCGTATAATTCAGAGAAATATTAGCATAAATGTTTATGGAGTTACTCGCTCATCTCTTGTCCCTTCAGGAGCTTAATAAGCGCTGCAGAAAATGGAGCTAATTGTAAAAAATAACAGAGACTAAAGGCATGAACTGTTTGTTATTCATATAAATTATAGCTTTAACTGTATACGAGTAAGAGAATGGATGAGAAGGAAAGGGAGAGAGGGCTTGTTTACGAGGATGCCTTAAAGTACCATTCTTGATTATTTTAGGGAAGAAATGTTGTAGATGTGCGATATAAATTTTGTAGTTCGCTTATTGCATCCGTGTCTTATTATACTTGTTAATGTGAAATCGACAGTCATTAAATCCACTAATCACAGTGTTGCCTCAACTGCTTTCCATTACATTCTTCCTCCACATTGAATTATAAATTTAAAAGCAATTTCGACAAAGGTTCGATAAGCTGACGAGAGAAGGCTGTGTCGTGTCTACATCCACATAAAATATTTTTACTGCTCGTTATGCAACAGTGCTGCTACATCGACCACGAGCGGCTGGCTACTGGTTAGCGAACTGTTCTATAACTTAAAGATGGCATTAGTCAAGCTCTTGTATTAGGTCCAACGAATGATCAGCCCGATTCAGTCTGAAGTCTGCGTAATTATATTCCACATACTTTCAGTTCTCTCAAGAAAGATAACTAGAGCATTCATTTTTAGCCCCATAACACGACAGACAGCGAATGTTAAGTTAGCTGTACGGAGTATGGATGACGTCACTTGACCGTGCATACTTACGGAGCACATTCAAAATGGTTGCGGAGTTGTAAGACAGACCGTCCACGTAGAGCACACAGCAAACGTACCGTGTCATTCATCTTTAGTTGTACAAGATCAGTGCATTTACAATGCCGAAAGCAAAACATTCTTTACAGAATCGTTTGAGTAAGATTGTGGAGGACTTTGGAAATGAACATATAAAGTCACATGTCGCCTCTATAATATCGGTCTTACTAATAAACCGTGTATAGTTTTTATATGAGACTTATGCAGCGTTGAGACAGAAAACGTTACTAATAAACCATGCATAAGCGATGGATGTATAAACAATCTGTAACTATACATGGGAATTGCTTTGCAGTAGTTATATATACGAAACCCCTTGTTTAAGCGTTGTATATAGAGAAAAAATGGCCGCCCCTCTAACAGCTGTTCGTATCGACTGTCATTTTATGATGATGGATGCCTTGTAACCACAGAAGAACACACCAAAGAGCACAGAATAAGTAGAATATTATTGCTGTAGCTTGTACTCTTTGACCAAAATATAATGTAATAATCGATCAGAGCCAGTTGTACTATCGATTCTTAACACGGCACACTAGAGCGCTCTACCGGATGCAATAGAGAATCTCAGAAATTCTATTACCTTTCGTAACGAAGTAATGACGACACTATGACGTAGCTGTGTAACAGTTATACTGTTATACACGACGTATGTAGTGATTGTTAGTAAGGAATTTACACACGACTTATAAACGAGCTACTCATTGTATAAGTATAAGAGAGTTAAACGTCTGTAAATAGACCTTTTATTAGTAAGACCGTATGTGTTCTGTGTAAGATGTAAATAAGGGGAAGTAAAAGCAAGTATTTGAAACAACATTGTAATTCGAAGAAACATATTTACCACGTAAATTTTTTCACCAGGGTAGGCAATGAACAATCGTCCATCTCTACTGACAATCAGGTTAAGGACTAGGAATTTTACAGAGATGTATGTGAAATGATAGTTAAATGTAATATACCATTTCACAAGCTCGAAAATAGTTATTTTAAGGACTTTCTGGAAAAATATACACAACGAATCGTTCGCTAAGTGTTGCAGGTCTTGGTAGTTTCAGAGTTCTCGAAAACAATTACACGTTTAGAACCTCGGGATGTGAAAATGTCAGACGACCTTAATTTAATAGAAAAACTTGAAAGAAACGTGAATGTTCTAGATGTACAAGGTAATGCTGTTGGCGAAAAAGTTAAGAATAAACTTACAGGCGTCCTACACAAGATCCCTGGTTATTCCGCATTGTGGCAAAAAACTGGCACAAGGTGGAGTAAAAGACAGTAACGTTCCTTATTTCCTGTTTGCTCCAGTAACGTCTTGTTATGTTGAGAGAAGTTTCTCTAATTAATACAAACTATTGAGTGAGCACAGGGGAAGCTTCAATTTCGATACTTTACGCATACACTTAGTTATAAATTGCAACAGTTGAAGTTCATTTGTATAATTAACAGAAGTGACTCACCTTTATATTAATGCGAGTGTACGTGTCCAGTGTGTCTCAGCGGGTACTTCACCCCTTCGATCTGATGTCAACAAACAACGACGTGAACTCCATGTGCACAAAACTAAAAGGTAAGGGGCTAAAAATGAATGCTCTAATGATGAGAGTGAGCATTTTAGTAAATCACAATAACCATGACATAGGCCTACATAGGGTGAATAGTAAGTAATGTCATTAATTTCAGAGGGTTGTTCTCCGAGATATAGGCTACTTATTTTAAATAAAAAATTTCAATACAATTTTACTCGTTTTTGCTTCCTTTTCGAGATAATTGTTTAATATGAAACATTTCTAGTGTTTTTTTTTGGGAAAGCCGTTGATTTAATTCCTAATATAATAATAATAATAATAATAATAATAATAATAATAATAATAATAATAATAATTTATTGCTTGAACTAAGATAAGTTACATATTTTTTTAAACATATAAAAATCACTCTAGCATTCCCAGAAAGACTACCGTAAAAGTGGGTAAAGTCAATCAGTGGGTGTAAAATCGGTCATTTGCGATTTTTATTGAAAATTATATATTTTCTCAGTTACTTGTTAAAATTTTGTTATGCTGACTTCATTGCCTTACATTGTAAATGTAAGCGAGAGGGACAACAAAAAGCCTGCGGATGCCAACAATGGGAACACTGTGTAATTACCGTTGAAGTGAAAATTGTTATTTTCAACTTTTTCTCTTAAATGAAAACAAAGTCTTACAAACTCTAAATTATAGTCAGCAGTGAAAGGAGACAGGAAGTATACGTAAGTACTTTTCGTTGAGATTGTATCCTGAAATAATAGTTTTGCAATTCGTAAATGCAAGTATTGAAACATTATTTTAAGAAAACTTGTACCTCTGTAGGGTTAAGTCGATCATGCCATCGACCTACTCGAAACAGACAGGACCAGCAGGAAGAATAAATTGTTCACCGAAATACAAGCAACTAACACTTATAAACAGAAAAGTGTTATAGTATAGCTTATATTGATGGGATAGTGGGGAAAGAGGAAGACGAAATTATGGTGAATTTCTTGCGTAAGAGAAGAACTGCCAAAGGAACATATTTTGTACACCCTCTGTACCTAACTATGGGAACAACGTAGTTTCTAAAGTGACATGAGGAGGGGAAGATTTCAAATAACATCTGATATAAACCTAGGCAATGTTGAATTGCATTTTAGATTATAATTGAAGGGTGGTATTTCAATGTAAACTTTGAATTCTTCAATCTTTGTTTGTTGGTATGTGAAGTATTAAAATGTGTTTTTATGTTTTATAAGTTGGCAATCATAGTCACGATTGTATAGTGGAGACCTATAGGCCTTATTGTATCGAATAGTATGATCACAGTAACAAAAGATACACTATATAATGCTGTAGGCATATATTGAAGATTATTATTGTTTTACATCCCTTATAACAAATAAAATATATGTACTGTAATACACTTAATTTGTTTTTGAAAAACATAAACAGTGATCGACTTTACCCCGCAATATTTTAAAATCGATCTTAAACTAAAAATTCAATGGTGATCGACTTTATCCTATTTAAGCACGTAATTTCGATCACAAGTCAAATAAAAAAACAGTTTTTTTATAAATTGTAATTTAATTTTTGTAACGTGTCTTCATAAATGAAGGATATGACAACAAAATGCTATTTTCTGAGGAATTTCGCTCCATTGCGTAACCTCAATATCATTAAAAAATTGCAAAATTTTGATCGACTTTACCCTCTTCTACGGTACATACCAGTATTTATTTTGTATTGTATATAGCAATAAATAACAAAATATTAAATACTAATTTATGGATATTTCACCGACCATATGAATGACATAGAATTATCGGTAAGTGATGGTATTTTGAGGCGAAATGCAGTCTCTGTGTGTGTGTAATTAAATTTCGCTTGGATTCGCCAGGATATTAACTGTTCTCGGCGTGGATTGTCAACACTTCGACCCTCGGTAACGACGCGCCCACCTAGATGACATCGTTAGTTTTATTGCAGTTATGAATCATATTAATGGAGCCTTCTTAAATTAGTGTTTCCTGTTTATTTACTGTACATTAACATTTTGAGCAGACTATATGACCGGTAATGAACAAATGAGGTGGCAAATAGAAGCCATCCTCGTGGGCGTTGCATTTCCCCACACAATTTAGTTCACAGGAAGCAGATAATATCCCGTGTGACTTCGTGTTCGTTTTTGTTTTCTGCTTGATTTGACAAATTCTCAGAATACTTGTATAACCAGTACACAAATTTGTTTATGCCCCAGTAATAATCGTTGTTAAGATTGATTTTGAGAGACTTTATGGGGAATTTATATGGTGACGCTATTACTTTACTACCTGTACTATACGCGACGTTTGGTTTAGCGATTATTTATTAATATAATAGCTGCAGTGCTTGGGAAAAGTGGCGTAAGTCAGTTTCCACAAACATTTTTTTATTAATTTATTGACAACTTACGGAACATCTGCTCGCTTGGGAAAAGAGACATAAGCATTTCTCTCATTACAATAATTCATACAGAAGAAAATCAAATCGACATAAACCAGTGTGAAGACAGTTTTTTCCTTCTCCTGTAAAATTAACATTTTTGACCTGTGCCACTTTTCCTGAGGAAATAAAACAAAAGGCGGCAAGACCAACAACAACCAGTTCTGAAGAAGGCCAATAGAAGGCCGAAACATGTGAACCAGGTACAGTAAAAATTAACACGAGAAAGACATATAATACATATTCCGAAATAAAATAACTATTATACATGAATATGAATACTGATATTAATTAATTATTAGCATGTTCAAATTTCACTAGTTTCCAGTAATCGGCTCAGATATCTAGAACAATTTTAATTTTATAAAATTCCACTACCAAGGATAAATATATAATAGGATGCGAAACTGCGGTCAGCACCAGCTGGATTTGGGGGTCTGAAATAAGGTGATCAGCGCCCAACGTCGTAGGTGGTGATCATTAGAACTACGTGTTGGGTACATTACCCAGAGTTCTCTATTTATCTGTTCGAGATATTGCTGTACGGGAGAGTCGAGGAGCGAGATGGCGGACTGAAACTTGCTAATAAGTGAACATAAAGTGATACGTGTGTGTATAAGCAGTGTATGTTAAACAGTGATGTTTATGGACGTTGTAAAAATAGTGTCGTTGAATGTATTGTAAAGTAATAGTAATGTAATAAATTGAACTATCTAAGTAGTTCTTGCAGACTTTTCCATTGTGCTGTACAATAAATACCCAAAGAATACAATCCCAATTATCTAACATTTTGCTTTATTTTTTGTCTCTGTCTGGTTATATTTTAATCGGATAGTGTAAAACACATCGTCTCTTTTATCTTCCTGTTGGCTCCGGTAAGAATTTTCAGTAGAATATGCTGTGAGGAATAAAACTGTAAATGTTTTATTTTAAATTGGGTTAGTTTTGAATACCGATGAGGGTGGGAGGAATACTTTCTGCACAGTTTAACATTTTCGTCGCCAGGTGCGCTGCTAAATGCATGGAGTAATTACTCTTTTCGCTACTTGGTGCGCTGCTAGATGTAATAACGCCCCTCCCACAAACAGATGGCAGCAAGATCAATTTCAACAACATCGCCTCTAGTATGTGTTACGAGAAACTCAGTAAGTTTCGCATCCTATTATATATTTATCCATGCCACTACTGTCAACGGCTGTTACTGCTGCCAACATAACAGTTAGAAAATCACTACCAGTTGTGGTATTTCTCAGTACCGAAATTCGAAGCTAAGTTTGCAAAAGAAAATTCCACCTTCAAAGTAGAAAATCACCATAATCCACTAGTATATGTAGTAAAGGGGGGTAAAAGGTTAGGTTTCACAATTAGGGTATTAAGTAAGCTGATCCAGACTATAGTTAAAACTTTTATAAGGCGCGTTAGATATCCTTGTGCGTACAAAAATTAAATAAGCTGTCTTACATAAGTATTAGTTCTCACTAACATATACTTATAATTTAATCCCGTTCGTATTGAAGCTTTCGGTGTTTGTGTGTAATTACTGAAAGTGGTATTGGAAAGAGATGAGAGCTTTGATGAAGGCATTTAAGCTGTGTGAAATCTGATGTTGTTTCATTGCTTTTATTGCTTTTGCTGTAGTTATAGCTCAACGTTGTTTCACTAAATATATTTCAGTTTTGCCTCCCAACACAGTGGAGATTATTAACCCGGATGTTGAAAATTCCACAACGTTTTTATCTTGTGTTCTATATTTTATACATGTATGTTTGTAAGCCTTACGATACTAATTTTTGTTGCAGGTAATATTAATGTCTACTATCTGATGCACGCTTTATGCCAACAACAAGGCGCCAAGACTGAAGTCACCAGTGAAGGACAGATGACAAACCACTGGTGCTTATAGTGTCCTATTGGTATTTCAAGCAACACAGCAACGTTTTTGTAAGTGAAAACAACTGAATTTCAGGATTTGTAACATAATTTGAAAATATCATGTATGCCAGTAGTGTCAGAGTTGTAAGCTCCAAAACCGGTTGTGGAGCTAGAGAGTGCAGTCGGAGCGTGAATTTATGTCTGTGGAAACACCGGAGCACGCAACGAATCATAGTGGAGCGCTCCGCTCCGTTTAGTCTCTGTCTGACAACGCTGATGTAGGCTAACTTATTTTCATAAAATAAGTAAAATTATTTTCTAATTATTTTCTATTGTGCATTCATACAACTATGCATTATATAGATACATATTTTATTTTATTTTATTTTAAACATTTCATTCCAAAGACTGTACAATGCAGCATAGGAAAATGTCATGATTTACAAGTAAGCAATAAGTTCATAAGTTACATGCAATGAAATAATTACATTATATAATATCATATGGACAATTCTCCCTAAAAGTTGTACAACTATATAGAGTTAAAATACTCACCAATATTATATAATGACAAGTCTATAAATTTATTTTTAATTTCTTTCTTAAAAAGCCTCAAGCTTAAATGTCTAATATTGCCGGGTAAAACATTATATAATTTTTTACAAATCTCTACAAAGTTGCTATTAGTAGTAATGTAGTTACATTGTCCTTTTCTTAAATCATTTTTATGCCTTGTAGAATAGCTATGTACTGAGCTATTTGTAGTAAAATTATTAATATTTGTTTGTACGTACATTAAACAACTTAAAATATACAAAGACGGTACAGTTAAAATTTCAAGTCTCCGAAATAAAGGTTTACAATGTGTACGGTTATCAACATTACAAATTATTCTTACTGCCCTCTTTTGTAGTTTCAATAACTTTATTATTTTAGGATCATTACCCCAAACTATTATTCCATACGTCAGATGGCTATGGATATAAGCATAGTATATGGATTTTAGCACTTTAACACTAACATGTGTTTTTAATTTCCTTAACATAAAAATACCTTTGTTGACTTTCTTAGATAGTATGTCAATATGCCAGTCCCATTTAAGTGTAGATTGTATATGCACTCCTAAAAATTTGACAGATTCTTTACAATCGATTCTATTGTTTAAGGAAAACTCTAAGTTCTGTATCTTCTCTTTGTTTAAGCAAAGAGAATTAGCTGAACACCAATCTTCTATTTTTCGTCGGTTGATTTTCATTAATAATTTTCAATCTATCATATCCAGTAATTGTTATAGCAAGATCATCCGGATATAAATATGACTTTATGTATTTGCCATCAATTATATAGGGTAAGTCATTTACATAAATAATGAATAAAATCGGTCCTAAAATAGAACCCTGCGGTACACCAATATTAATAGTTGTGTATTGAGAAAAACTGTTATTAAAATATACGGTCTGTTGCCTATTGTTTAAATAATGTAAGGTCGCTTTCAGTGAATTATTTCAAAATGAGTGACAATTTTTCAAATCTCAAATCAGAACCAGTGACGTTTTAGCGAGTTTACCTCCAAAACTGACAACTATCTGCGTAATCGTGATTATACTGTACAATGAAGAGCGTCAGTGGAAATTCATGTGGATGCGAGTTGTAAATTAGACGCACTGACTCAAAATTGCATAATATCATAGTGAAGTGTAAGTTTAACAAGCTGCATTCAATAATAATTAGCAGTAATTCATAGAATAATCATTATTTTAATTAATTAAACTGATTGAAATGTGTCTATATTCACATCTGCCATATTCAAAACATCTGCCAATCAAGCACACAGAAATAGTAGCTTTCCAGTTATAAAAGGTGATGCCTCAAATACATTTTAGGAACATCGATAAATAGTCACTAACCGAAATTTATTAGGGCCATTGAACAGTAAAATTGCGTTACTCATGGTTAAAAACTTGACAATGTATATCTGTATACAAGCACATGGTTGCTACTGGATACTTTTCATTTAGTACATTAATTGGTAAGTGTTTATAGGCTTCTCAGTTCCTCGATCTCCATCCTAAAGGTTTTATAACTTCAAATTTCTTGTAGGTAATCTTGTTTCTATGACTGAAATATCCTCACTATTCCCGTGTTCAGCTTTAAATTTATTTCATTGGTGGTGCACATATTTAATTAATATTTTGTGTGTTTAACCTTGTGCGTCCTTTCACTTATCTTTAAAATCTTATTTCTCAAGACTGTATCGTTAATGTCCACTGCTATAGAATACCGGTTAGTATGCCTGACTGTGAAACGAGCAGGCTCGAGTTCAAATCCTGTTTGGAACAAATTACAGTACTTAGTTGCGATCATTTCCGAGGTTTTTCTTCAAAAAATTGAATTAAAATTGCCGAGTAGCTTTCGTCGTTGGACCTCGAACTTATTTCTTGCTTACTTACGGTTTTTAGAGAACCCGGAAGTTCATTGCCTCCCTCACATAAGACCGCCATTGGTCACTATCTTGAGCAAGATTAATCCAGTCTCTACCATCATATCCCATCTCCTTCAAATCTATTTTAATATTATCCTCCCATCTACGTCTCGGCTTCCCCGAAGATCTAGTAAACTTCCAACTGTTCTCCACACAGAACCAAGGCCGCGTATGCAGTACTGAGTTAGTGAGTATAGTACGTTCCAGAAATATGTTCGCGTTTTCCAGTAACGAAAGAGCTTTCAATATTGAATGATATTTTCGCACAGGTACTGTCGTCCGTTTGCCTACGTCGCATCCCGGTTTCCCCCACCTGCTTCTGTTCGCCCCTCTGTAAAGCCTAGTAGCTGGGCTGTCTTAGCTCTTTTCTGAAAACATTAATTTCTGTTAGGAATTAATTGGACGTCTACGTAATATTGTACAACTGTTTAAAATAACTTAAATAAAAGGGCCTCGTTAAGTAATTAACTGTCACGTGATTTCCGCGCCCCCTTTCTAAGACCCTGCGACAAGACCACTTGAACGGACAGTAGATAGCATTTCTGAATAATTTTATCTTTTCGGATCGGGCAGAAGTGAAGATTGAATTTACAGTACGTAAGGTCTACGCTTTTATAGACTAGGTACAGAATTATTTCAACATGAGTTACTCGTACGAAGGACGAAACTGGTAATTGGAATTAGGCACAATAGTCTATAGTGCGATAATATGCACAAAAGAATTGAAGCCTGTAACGAAATGAACGGCCACCATTTTCAAAAATGTGTTTAATATCCATATTATGATTATTTTTCAATTTAATTTCATTCTCTATATTGTACGCTAATGTGCTGTAACAGTGAAATGTACACAGCATAATTAATACGTCCGAATGGATAGCTCAATTCGTGAGTAAAAACACTAAGTGTTAATATAGTACTGTGTTTTGATTAAACAAAAACCTAATGAAAATTATGAAACTCAAAATTGCGATATTTCCTAGTTTACGTAAATGGATGAACTACTTTTCTTCCCTCCTATACCTAGTAAAGTGATTTGTATTTTATGCCAGTATCATCGAACTCCAGTCTTGGAAGGGGGAGCAAGCAGTGTTTCCGGTTCTAGACCTTTAATCCAAAGATATAGCCAGGTTAATATTAAAACTGTTAGTAAAAATGAAATTATGTCCCTGTATTTAAATAGAACACTGACAGTAGGGGAGACTGTTGTACCTTTAAACATTTTTCACATTTTTTTTTTTTAATTTTGGGAAATGATATTTTTTAAATTAAAAAATACTTTAAATAATTATTGAAGATTCCTTTACAACTTCGTGTATATATTTTACTGTTCTACACATCTATTAAGGATGGAAAAAATAAAATGTAATATGTTCAAAGGTACAACAGGTTCATGTACCTTAGAACATACCCTCTTGTAAGTTGGAACACATGTAATATGGGTGGGAATATAGTTGTAAGAACTGACAATCATATTTAAAATGTATTTGCAATCATAAACCAGAGAAGGCTGCTCTAATTGAGATTTTATCTCCTGGAGGAGCAATAACTGCTTCAACAGCTTTCTTCAAGCCATCCGGATCAATTGAGGGACCTCTTAATTCCAGATTTACTTCGTGGCATGATCTTAAAATAAAATAAAAACAAAAACCGATAGTATTATGTACCTTGGAACATATTCCGTGGTACAAGATATTCTGCGTTCAAAGGTATAAGAGGGTGCACGTTTAAACAAATATGGCTCCCAAAACTAGTGATTCGAATAAATCATGGAAATTAAAATAAGTTATTACTCACCAGATGATAGGGAACACACCGTACTTGATAGATATTAACAAATACAATCTGGTTTTGTGTTAGAAACATACATATGAATGAACGATATGTTTACTTTTGGTACTAAAAAATCTTCTTTGTCCACGAAACTCACAGTTTGCAGTATATCAAACTGAAATTACGACCACAACAACTTAGCGGCTTTCTCTACAATCTACTTCAGTTTGAGTCCTCTAGGTAGTAGCAAAAAATAAAAAAAAAAACAAAAAATGTTCAAAGGTACACTATGCTAAAGGTACAACAGTCTCCCCTACGTCTATGTAATGTGGTGAAATACCCCCGTCCTGAATTCGTTCCCATAATTAGACTTGTCAGATAGGCTACGTGTTGTTCACTCAATTTTTGGAATATTTGTACCACTGCTTTTCAGCTTGCATATAATATGTTTGATGTGGTAAATTGATTATGGGAATCCTATTCTCTCCAGTTTTCCAGTTTTTTTTACAAAAAAAAACACAAATCATTACGAATACCCACGCACATCGAACCACGGCCCTCCCACGCGAGAGCTGTCTAACGAATACCAAATCTGGCCCGATAAATTTGGGATAATGAATGCGGGGGATAGGCATCCCGTGCCTGACGTCAGCAAGTCGTGATCTCAATTCAATTAATTTCACTCGTACTGGTGCTATTATTGTTGTCGTCAGCGAAAATTGCTTTTAATTAAAAATGCATTGCATTTTTTCTCTCTCGCCAGTTATGCTTCGTGCCTAGAATCTCTATCTGTGCTTATATATCACCACCATCGTTCCGTCATATTTGGAGTGATACACAAACATTGCCTTTCTCCGTGGAAATAATAATCATTTGCAACGAGTGAAGGCTGTGATATACTGCAGTGGATGCAAATGAACGGAGATAATGTCGAAACCCCAACGTTAATTTCAGTGGAAACTGAATGCACGTTTCATAACTTTTTATGGTCAATGTAATGGATAGAGGCGTAGCTAATAAAGTTGAAATGAAAACAGAAAACAAAATATAACGTATATTACAATAACATTATTTTTAAAATATATTTGGTACAGTTTTTATAGACTGGGGATTTGATGACATTCTCTTAACTTGGACACAGAAGTAATCACAAGGACCATGGAAAATTATGTTAAAATTGGTGCTCTGTCCTTAGTTACGTATAATTCATGTCTGTATTATTTGTATTATTGTTGTAGCATATTTTTAAACCTGAAGTGAGCAAAAGTGAAGTCTTACTTCAAAATTTTTATTTTACATTTTCAGTTACTCTTCGTCAAAAAATAAAATATAGGCTATCTACTGTAGTCATTTAAATAGGCTACTCATATTTGCATCTGGGATTAATACTGGTACAGCATACATTACAGGAAGAGAAAG